>NC_088602.1:20517433-20883266 GCF_036013475.1 Columba livia | reverse complement strand
AGTCAGCCAGTGGAAAGATCTAGTTAGCTAAAATCCCCTACAGAAAGCTTCAGCCCAGGCACACCAGGCACCAACACCTCCAGCGTGGCCTGTTCCTCCTCCTCGGCAGCAGTGGAGGAAGACCAAATAAGTGACCTCCCTGTCTTAGCATCACGCTTTGGCATGGCAACCCAACTGAATCACAGCAGGATAGATAACCAAATAATATAATGACTGCTTTCCTCTTTTGTTTCCCTTACGAGAAACAAAATTCATGCCCTGCAGATGTGTGCTCTCAAGAAAAAGTCTCACTACACTATGAAGATTGTAGTTTCTTCCAAAACTGACTTCAAATGCTATAACATACACGCATGATGCCATCTGGATAATGGCAATCATGGTAGAATTCTCTGGAGTTCTCTAACAAAAAATGAATAAAATCATCATAAGTCAGCAAGGTCTAAATTCCAGCATAAATTTGAACCATAACTGCAGAAAGTGAAGTTTTCTGTACTTGTGTTTTTAATGAACAGTCACTCATCTTTCCCCTTTTGTGAAAGACTGTGAAGTGACTGAGTTGGAAAAGTTTAGCATAAGTTTTCAGAGAATGGGACGCAAGATTTTCACATGTTCAAGGCAACCCCATTTTACAGTATCACCAGTGAATGAGCAGATTCCAAGGAATGTCTGAAAGAAGGATCCTTAATTCCATCTCTGCTCTAGTGTGACCAGCTCTTGGATGCTTATGAGTGTGTTTAAATTAAGCAGAGTTCTCCAGACCTGCAAAAAAGGGAATGCTTCTCTGTCAGCTGGATTCCCATACAATCAAACTCTCCAGGGAAGGAGGGAAAACTTTTTATTATTTCATGCAAATATTTTTTCTGTGGAAACTAAACATATATGGTTTAGCAGACTGAAATTGCTGTGAGCACTTCCAGTTCAGGGACAGGACTCGAGCAGACTCCTGAAATTTATTACAAATACCAAAGGCCGAAGGGGGATGAGCTACACCTCAGAGGTGGAAGGAAAGAATCTACCAAGAACAAGCCACAATCAACATGTCATCTAGGCAAATTAATATCCCCACTCCCAGGCGGAGAATTTTTTTGAAAGGGAGGGTGAAGGGGTGCTATTTTGATTTATAGAGATACTTCAGAATTCAGGGCTTAATTGTACTTTAGCCATGCAAGCTTGTTTAAGATATTGCTTCTTTCAAATATTTCAGACCTTCCTTCCTTGAAAGCTCACATCTTCAAAATGACATCCAGCAATGCTTGATAAAGTAAGTATGAACAAACTGAGATAGAAGTCCAGACTGCAAACACTGAGATTAAAATCATTAACACGAAGGAAAACACAGAGCATGTTCTGCTCCCAAACAGGCTATTTATCCCCTTTACTTCCTGATTCACCTATCAGAGAAATCTGGGGGGAAAAACCAACGCTGTTGATACCTCCACGCTGGATGCCGCCCTGCGTCTGAAGGTCTGGCACCTTCCCACAAGTGCCGCTCTCCTGAACCCGTGTCAGACACCCGGTGCCAACAAGGGAACCCTCTGGGAGACGCAGCTGGGGCAGAGCCGGGGCTGGTGCAGGCAGGATGGTGGCTCTTTGCCCCCTCGCACTCCAGCACTCGCTTTGTCCCTGCCTTCCATGTGCCCCAGGTGGGACGGGCAGCAGTGGTTTGCCGAGCAGGTCGTGTTGTTAGCATTGGAGGCAGAGATTTCTTTACCTGCTGTGTGTTTGCATAGCACCCAGCAGACAGGGTCTGTATTACAGTAAGGCTACTGAAATAAAACCTTGGAATAGCATGTAGCAATAGAGCCGCAGATACTCATCCGGCACATTTACCTTCTGAGTCCAGCAATGTTTAAAGTTCACTGAGTTACCAGGGAGTTCCTTGAATGTCACAGCTCCTTTCTCTGATAAATTAGTGTTTAATCCCAAAGGTGGCTCATTGGTATTGGTATTAGGCCCTTAATCTCCTTCCCTAGCTCAGGAATCTTCTCACCCTGCACACAGAGAGATCATCAGTCATTCCTTTGCCCAGAGTTACCAAACAACATGCAATTTTTTAGTAAAGATGTCAAAGTGTCTGTCTAAACATCTTCTGGTTTTGGCCTGAAACTGATATGGGTTGAAAGTCTCCAGCTCTTCCCTAAATCCTGACAGTTAGCTAACAACAAATAAAAATCAGCTCAGTGATTTACTGTGTCGATCCCACATTGTTGTGCTCTGTGTTTCTTTAAGAAAGGTGTGAGTATATGTGTAAGAGTCTTGAAATACAGTGGTTGCCATGGCAATTATCTGTGTTTAGAGAGCAGAGGGGAGTAAAGTTCCATGTAAGTGGCCAGAGTAGAGTGCAAGCTAAACATGCCTCTTTGCAGGTCTAAATTATGCACTTTTCTCCCCCCCCTGCTAAAAATATTTGCGAAAATATGCATAGATTGTCTGATGAGCTCTAAACTATTCTTGCAACAATGCCAGCTTTCTCCCTCCGGCTCCCCCTCGGTATTCCCACTCATCTCTAAGTCCTGGGAGAATAAAGCATAAGCCCATGGGGCAGGGGAAAGACGAGTTTGTCTGAACACAAACTTTGCAGAATTGCCCGACCCTGTTTCCATCTAGGAGTTTGCTTATCTGGTTCGTTTCTCACTAATGGGACTGAATGGATTACTCTTACAAAACTAACAGATCGGAAACATAGGTATAGCTAAATGGCTGTAAATTTAATTGGAAGGGAATGTTATATATGTATAAATCATCAGGACAAATATCCCTTAACATTTATATTGTGCTTTACATTTTCTAACTACTCTGCAGATTTGTTGTTTTTGAACAAATGTGCATTGTGCCTGGAGCTGAAAAGGCTATACTCCATAAATCTTTTACTCATGTTCTCTCTTATTTTCATTATCAGCCTCGATTTTTCCCCCTTTCCTCACCTTCACGATAAGGGTACGATTCCCAGCCTCCACAATGCATGCATGCAATTTGTGTATTTATTTGCCAGGTGTTCAGCTCTCAATGCTGGCTCTAAGGCTCTGCATGGGGCTCTTTTGCTTTCGCATAGGGATATTCTAACACTTAAGGACAGAGATCACAAACAGAAATTCTGCAGTCTGATAGCTACATGCTCTGATTTCACAGGGATGGTGTTCACCTCGGACTCCACAAAAAGAATGGTGATTTTCAAAATATCCACAGGTCAGACTCCATTCTGCCACCTCCTGTATGTGACTTCTCCAAAAATGGTCTGTAATGGACACTGACAAGGTAACAAAACTAGAGAACATGTTTTGCAGTACACCTGTGTAAAGAGTAATGGTAACACTAGGAATAGGTCATTTTTTAATGTTTATTTAGAATTCGCATACAACACTTATGTGCTCTACTTGAGTTATCTAGCAAATTCAGTAATTGACACCACAACAGTTTGACATAGCCGCTCTTGAAAACGTGTTGCTAGGGGCTTCTTTAAATACTAATAGACAAATCACAAGATGGAAATACATTATTAGGTCATTTTGAAAAAGTGGATCCTGAGTCTCTGCTGGTTCCCAAGCAGCTGTTAGTAAAGGAGCCAGGAATTCCAGCAGCTCTGAAGTAGGGAAAGGGATCTGTATTTATCCCTAGATCAAGCAGTGCCACATTGGATGACACTGAAGTCATTTCATCCCTCAAATCCCCACTTTTACCAGTGTTTTAAAAGTTATAATAGTCTTCCTCTGCAAAAGAACAGTGGGTAATTTTTTAGTGAGCTCAGTAGAAGCTTTACCAAAGAATCAGGAATTATTTTGTCCTTGCCTCACTGTGTTTACTCTTCGGTTTTACACATAAGGCAATTGATGACAATGATAAATAATTCCGCTGATGAAGCAAGGAAAGCCAAAGATTACCAAAATGTGATCACAGTTAATTAAGATGTGTAACCAGCATGATGGCTGCACAGCAAGGTGGTTTGTTTGGTAAATATACTCCCTTCTGGAAGGCAGTGTGGGAAGGGTGGCATTTTAGGAGGGATCTAGGCAAGAAGAAGGTGGTAAACAGGTGAAGAATAGATGTGGGAAAGGTCTTTCATGGTTACAGGTGTATTACCATCAGCAGAGTAAATATGCCATACAGGTAAAATACGTCATTTGGCACTCCAATAGGGACTGTATTTCCAGACCCTGAAGACCGGCAGACCACAAGCACCACACCATCTACTCACTTGCAAGGAAAACGATACACCAGTATGAACTTCCCTCTGAGCCAAACTGATCCAGTAATATAACCACTCAATTGAAAGGCTCTACCAAAAACATCATTTCAGAAAAGTCACAGTTTACAACAAGGCAATGCACTCTCTTCCCTACCATCTGATTTACTGCTCGGCTATTACTCTTCAGATTATTCTCTTGATATATCTAGCTGATTCAGTGAGCATGGGAGCATGACGCAGCCTCACTGGACAGTCCCAATGAGTCTGGATGTCATTGCTAAGAGTATCTCAAAGCATGTTAAGTGCTTCTCGGGGTTGATAAAGACCTTGCCCCATAGATCCTGCTGCCTAATTGTTCTGTAATTATGGTAATCTTTATGAAAGCTTAGCAATAAATACCATTTTCCATCAGGTTAGTTTTATTTCAAAAAGTAATCTCTTGCATATGCATGGCATGACTGCTTTCTCCATAAGCTGAAGCCACATCATCTCCTCCACTTTGTTCCTACAGCAGCGCACGGCAAGCAGCCCTACGCTAGTCTGTGGTTTAACCCACTTCCTGAGGACACAGGCTAAATCTGTATTGTTCGGCTCATGTACATGCATGGGGTCTGAAAATACTCAAGGAAAAAAGTGCAGGAGTATAAGATGGATAGAAAAAGACCTCGTGGCAGAGAATAAAATGGCAAAACTGTCCTGGTACCCAGGAAGTTTCCCCAACTGCCTGGTGGTATCTCAGACTTACTGGGTCCATTTTAAAGAGGCAGATTAGAAATGCAGGTGTCTTGGAGAGGGGAAAAGTCCATCTCAAAAGTGTTCTACACATTGGTGCAATTCAGTGAACACGTGTATAGCTAGGTGTCCTCTTAGACTTGGGGAAGCAGATTTAAGAAACTTCAAATGACCATATTAGCACAGAGCCATGTGTAGTCTCGTCTCCTCCACCACGTGCCTCTCAGGGATCCTACCCTTCCATGTTTGCCAGGACAGAGGGTCAATTTTAACTTTAATTTCAACTTCAATTTACCCTTGTACCTTCACCCACCTCTTGTGGGTGCTGTGTTGGCAGGATGACCCTGATAGACGGACCTCAGGAGCATTAGTTATGGACAGGTCAACCATTCTTATCCCTCCAGATGTGAAGGGATGCACAGCCTAAGGTATAGCCCATGTGCTGCTCTTTCCTAGACCTTGACATTGGTTTAGTTTATGGAAAATATTAGCTATTACAAATAACCCATAGATGAGACCATGACATAAAGAATCTCCTATTGTTTCATTAACTATCAGTTTTGTAAAGTCCTGAGTATTTTGGCCCAATCTTACACAATACCTACAGTGTGTTCTGCAAAAAACTTGCAGCCTTGCAGGATAACTCCTCTTTATTTTTTTTAAAGGCTCTTTGCACGCTTGCAAAATGCTTTGCTGGATTGGGCCCCAAATACTCATGTACTCTTCAGCTCATTCACATACCATAATGACACAGTTTATAGCAGATTTTCAATTTAGTCCAAGGGCTTGGTCCATTTCAGTGAACTTTCTTCATGCAATAGGTATTATAAAGCTAGAAGCACTACAATACCATAACCATGAAAGATCAAGTACCTACATTTCAGTCTACTTTAGAAAAAAAAATAGCATCTGTCATTTGTAAATTTTAAAATACATTAAGTACGATGAGGAAGGTATTAAAGAGAAATGCCATAAAAACAAGTGGTGAAACTCAGTCTTTTTCATTCTGAGAAGAGTGTGACAGCATATGGTACATAGTGGGTGGTTGTTCTAAACATAACATGTATGTGTTCGACCTAAAATGTTTTATTGGTTCCTACTTATGAGACCAGCAGCTAAAAATGACGGATGACTGTTCTTTCTATATCAGCAGTGTGTAAAGGCCCAAGGAAAAAAAAATCAGTCTTTATATTCATAAACATATTTAAACAGTATAAGACTGTTTAATGCAATGTTTTCTTCAAGGTACCCCAAGTTTAATGTTTCCTCTTTGCGAAACCATAACACTGCAGTATTATTAACTATTATTATTATTTCTAGATCATCCTAAAATATGTCCAAAAAAAGGGAAATAGTCTTCTCTTCCCCCAGGGTTCCCATAGCTGTCATGGGGACAATATCCTTAGAGAGTATAGGTATCTAGCACTACACAACATACCCAGGTTAGCTTAATACAAGGGAAAATGCATGTCACAACTACGAGATTCCTGGTTCTATGGGAAAAAACAGTTATATCCCCATCATCACTGTGACTAAGTACCTTATAAATGTGTAAGCTGCACAAAGACCGAAATCTCTCCGTTGTCCCCTCCTTTCTCCCCTCCAAGAGTTATTATCATGGAAGGAACTGAGGCTGAAAGTGGGATATCTTTCACTGTGCTCCAAAGAAGGACAGTTTGTTACTAACCTGTCCTCCTGTGGCAGCGATTCCTGAGTGTCAGGCCACCTGCCAAGCATGCTCCCTCTTCTTCCCACGCGAGTTTCATCCTTGTGGTCAGCTGCTTCTTGGAAGATGAGGAGCATAATTGATATTGCAGCTATCAAGCTGTGCGCAGAATGAGCTTACACAACTTTGTGAACATGCTTTTCTTGCCCTCTCCACCCACCTTTCTCTAAAGCTATGTGTTTGTTGGTAAAAACAGGATTCAGGTGTCAGCTTTATGGGTGTAGCTGAGGTGCTTCTGTAGACGTGTCCTAACCCCATTCCAGGGATCCAGCTGCGCCCAGGTGACCCTCCCCATTGAGTGAGCACAATCCGATGGCTCAAGGGGCCTGATCCTCTCTCCCCACCCCATCAGCAACACTAATGTGACTGGCTGGTGAGGGTCCTCCCAGTTTAAAGGGAATTTCAGCAGGTAGCCTGCTTGCTGGGAAAGCAGGGAAGATGTTGCACATGTGCCTTCTGGACCTGCTTAGCCTCTGAATTTCATCTCCCATGTAGCTGTCCCAGTGACTATAGAGTCTCCTTGATTATTTGGGGTTCAGAAAGCCAAGTCTGCCCCATTAGGTGTGGGATAAATCACTAAAGCACTGCCTGAGAGATGAAGCACGTTTGTGATTTTGTCCCAAAGCAGCACAGGAAATTTAGGAGGGCTTTGGAACAAATTCAAAACTGTCTTTTGGGGTTTGTGGCTGGTTTTGTGGGGTGTTTTTTTGTTTGGGTGGGTGAGTAGTTTTTTTTGTTGTTTTTCATCAATGTAACACAACTGCAAGCCTTTCCAAGGGAAGGACTGCAGAGCTGTTCAGCAGACTGTGACTCACCCTCAGTAGGACTGGCCCCTAAGAGATGGGCAAAAGGATTCTGGGGAAAAAAATCTGCTTTATGTTTGTGCAGTCTTACCCCTGAGAAAGAAAACTCACACAACCTGCTGTGGTAATGACTTTTATCAGAATTAGAGCATGAGAAAATCATTCTTGTCTATGCTACTGTGATTCATCCAAGTCTGGAGCAAGAGACACTGACGAGATATTATGTCCTTTAATCACTCCTGTCATAAGAACCTCAGATCTTCTTATTCATAAAAAAAAAAAAAATCCAGCCCCACATGTGGAATTTTTATTAAAACAATTTTTTATATTAAATGTTTATCTGACAGAACATCCAGACAGCCTAAGTATTACGAAAGCTGTGCATCCTGATTTCATTATTTATGATGCATATAACCTCAAATGCTTGTGCATATTCCTTAAAATGCCTGAGAGATTCTTGCCCCAAAAGATGTTAATCTGTGTAATACACACATCTGTGAGTGAAGATATCAGACTGTTGTTGGGGAAAAGCAAAAGAAAAACAGTCACAACAAAGACAAGTGTGGGAATTTGGCTGCAATAATGTTACGTGATCCCTGGTAATACACACATCGTGTTATGTAATTTCCCCAGATTAATTAGGTAAGGTTAGATTTATATAGCACCTTTCAGTTATTTTACCAATGCCAAATATGTTTACACAGGGGATGTTTACAGAGCTACTTGGGAAACTTTACATAGCATTGCAGTACACTGTGGGGATAAATCCTGAGTGTAGAGGGCCAGCATTATCCTTGCCTATTGTGGTACTGGGGAATGAAGTAACTTCTGATGTAGAAGGAAACATCAGTTCATAAAACACCTCAAAAGACTGAGGAGAAAAGAAAGATTGTCAAAGAGTATTCATCTTCTTGGAAACTAATTCCCCAGCTATATCATGTTCTGTGATAATAAAAAGAATTTTTTGCTTATAAAATGCATTATGTGTAGGCCCTTGGTAGTTCGACTATTGAAACAGACAGGATTCAGACTTGTTTTATTATAACTCAGAGTAGTCAATTTGCAGTAGTGTTTAAGAGATGTTGTTTAAGAGTATCTGTATTTTTGGCAAAGAGTTTGTTCCAGTGCTTTTCTTTAGTTGGATTAAAGCAGTTCTTCTATATTCTTTTATATTTCGATTGATATTTAAGTCACACTTTATTAATTCACTGTAATATAATAAATTTAATGAAGCATGTTTTAAATTAGGTGGTTTGGAATGAAAATCTGTGTAACCATTTTTAGACAATGTTCTCTTCTAAAGTAAAATTGCCGTTTCATTATACAATTCTTTCTGAGTCTTATATGAATTGTCCAGTTTCTCTGTATTAAAAGACTGAAGAAAGCATAGCAAGCGTTCATGTGGAAAGTATTTTCTTTCTTCATTGTTAAGGCATTTATGTCTAACTAGTTAAATACAAATTTAAATTGCATAAAACTGAGAGTAAATCACTGAACATCTGAAAAAAAAGGAGGAACTGGACAGGTGACATCTATGGGATGTCCTCAAGAAAACACAACTGTATTTTTCAGTTGAAAAGGTTACAAAACATCTTAAATTACACAACTGAGTGCATGTAGTCAGCTTCCCTTGAACCAGTCACAGAGAATGAGGCCTGATGTAGATGTTTGTTTTCTTTTAATAGGTTTCTCCAGGTTCTACCCATGATTTATTTCAAGTGGGAGTACTGACAGCAGTTAAAATGAGAGAAAAATAATTTCACTGTTTTATTGAAATGACTCTATCAATAACATTAGGAGAAACAAATTAATACAAAGGCATTTAATAACCAGTGAAAATGAATCATGCACCAAATCACAAGTTTAATTATTATTTAATGATCCATCGCACAGAGAAAATCTGTTGTATTCCTTCTGTCTGGTTTCCAGTAAGGCACCTGGTGTAGCACCACATCAGAGATGTTACATGGATGGACATGAGCACAAAACCCTTGAGATGGATGGAGACAGGCTCATGGAGTTGTCAGTGGGTTATGCAGGTCAAGGAAGCTGTAGACCCCAGGGAGATGAGGAGTGGAGCTTTGCAAGAATGGGAATGTGTTTCTGCACAGCAGTGCCAAGGACGGCTTCAGCACAGAAAGGAGGACCATATTAATTAAATTCACTGCTAACATGAAGCTGGGAGGCACCTCATGGGCATAGGAGAGACTTTCTCCTTAAAGGGGTGGGGATCACTCAGAAGGTCTTGTCTCCAATTATGAGAAACATGGACACCAACACCTTTAGTGGGCATTGTGGCTGGGTCAGTGGCTCAGCAGTGTCAGAATACAGCTAGCATTGATGCCCTGGGGATGAGCTACCTCCTGCCTGTGCTTTCTTCTTCAGGATCCTCTGTCACAGACTCAGTCTATCACAACACCAGTTCTTCCTCTCATCTTCACAGTCCGTTCAGTCAAGGAGCTCTCAGACATAACTGACGGGCACTTAGAGGAGTGTTTGTGTCAGTACTTCCTAAGCCCTCCCCTTTATCAGGTACTCAGAGTTAAGCACATGCTTAAATATTTTACTGGATCCAGGCCCATTCTCACACACATAAACCAGACAGGGACAGCTAGAAGTGGTCAGGAAATGATGGGACAGTATTCAGCAGGAAAGCACGTGAATTGCCATTAAACAGGGGATAAATTCCAATAATTAAAAAAAAAAAAAAACCTTGATACCATAATCCAGCTGTTGAATGACCAGGTTCCCAGTGTGCACACACTTCCAAGAAAAATGAAAATACAGACATGAGGCAAGCAGTTGCCCAGTGGACTGCTGAATGCCCAGGATTTATGTCTGAATAGTTAATATTATATTACACTCACAAAGTAGTACCCAAATATCAGCAGCTGTGTCTTGTATCCATTATTTCCCTTCTCCCCCAAATATAAACCTTCATCACCTTTTTAATTAGAAAATCTGTTTATTGACTATGACATGGAAACTTTTTACATGTTGTTGTTCAAAAATGCCGTTATTAAATAAGCAGGAAAATATGTTCAGTGGTAAATAGAGATGACCTTTAAAGCAATGTCAAGCCCACACACCCCATGATTTGTGCATAAGTATGTGTTACTTTAAGAAGCTGCTGTATATTACCAGTAACGTGACATGGAAGGCTGCTATGGAAAGTATCTTTGGTTAAAAAACTGCAGTGTAAATAAATAATTAAAAGCTAAAATTCATAGCAAACTTACCTAGTAAACTACCAGATTGAAACCTGCTCATGGGAGGCCTGACTTTATTATATTCATGGCAATGTGGATAAAAATCTATTTTGTTTTTATCTTGAAAAAGATTTTATAGCAGTTAACTGAGGTCAGGACATCTTTTATATTCTTGGCTGACTCATTCATCACTTGAACAACAGCCTTCTCATGCATAACAGAAAAGCACTGGTGTCACGCAAAGAGAGAACTGACACTGAGAAACCCAGAAAGAGAGTGTGAATTCACCTGTGTAAAATAATGTAACTTTTCAGAAAATGTCTACTGAAGAAAAATTCATTAGGCAAGACTGTGCCCTGCTGTTCCCCCATGCCACTCAAGTGAAATGGAGGCATTGTATGGGGTTATTCCAGGAAATCAACAAAGATTTTTGCATTTTATTGTTGTTGCTGTTGCCATTTGTTTCAGTTTTGGTTTGTGTTTAGAGAAGAGGGAGAAGAGACAGAGAAGAAAGAGCAGAAAAAGCTGCCTTTAGGGCAAAACACTTACTTTGAGTGCTAAATTATTTCTAAAGTACTGTGATATTTTACCAAAAAGCCTCACTAAGTTTCTTTAACAGAGATGCAAATATAACTGGATAAGAGACCTTGAGCCTCATGTCTCACATGCTGGTGGCAATCCTGAGTCTGTAAGTTTTCCAGGGGCCACCACAGGGATATTTAGCCACAAAGTCTGTGCTGCTAAGCATCTCTGCCAGCACGTATTCCTATCATCAAGACCACAGTCACGTAATTCTAGGGGCATTTTATTTTGTTAGCTGCAGTGGATAACACCTGTTGTATTTGGGTTTACATTACTTTTGTTATAAAGCTGTGGTTGGGTGGGAGAAGCAAGGCAGCTTGTTGCCTTGGATGTTGTGTGGGGCTCCGGTGAGGGAGGGGATCCTTTGCCTTCCCAGGAGTACAAGCATGTGGGCAAAGTAAGGGAATGTGTAGAGTGAGGCAGCTAGAAGACCAGGAGAACCACAGTCTGGTTGTTCCCCCTGTGCTGGCACATTGCAAAGCCACATCTGGCAGACTGCTGTGAGCAGTATAGAGCAGGCACCCACCAGGGATGGATGGATGGATGGATGGATGGATGGATGGATGGATGGATGGATGGATGGATGGATGGATGGATGGATGGATGGGGCTTGCTGTCATGGCATGGGCAGGCTGTGTGGTGTCAGCACAGCTCCAAAAGTCACCAAGCTGGTGGTATGCAGCCAAGCCTGGAGCAGAAGGCCCACCTGAAAAAACTCAGCATGGAAAAGAAGACCAGTTCATAAATACATTCTTATTTTTACTTTGTGCTACTCAACAGATTTTCAGCTTTAAAAAAAAAAATAAATAAATTACCTGCTATAATCCCTATCCAAATCACCTTGGATTTTGAGTTTAAGAGCTCTTTCCATAGATTTGGTGTGGTTTGTCCTAGTGAAGGTTTCCAGGAAGCCAAACCCAAAAGCTTTGCCTGAGGCAGGGTCCTACTACCACACTCTCCATTGCAGACCTCTGGGCTGGCTGGCGTGCCTGGGGTTGTGGACCATTGCTCAGAAAACACCGTAGGAATGAAGCTGTGGGAGAGCATGTCAGACTGAGCTCCAGTACACCTGGGAGCTAACCAGACCCTTGTGTAAGGAAGGGAGTGTCAGGGTGTGCAGGTCCTCAGGGACAGACTTCGAGCTCAGTGCAATCCTGACGTAACAGCTGAATGTTTTACAGGATACTTGTACCATGGGAACCGTACATGGAGGGCAAGGGTTGGTAGAAAGAGGCAGTAATATGTAAATAAACAAATGTTCTTCTTTTGTGAATGTGAGAGGTGTGTGGAGAGAGGGGCAGCATGACTCTCACAAGGGACAGAACCAAGGGCAGTGCAGGTGTGTAAAGGCAGCCCCCCTCAGGCACTTACCCAGAGATCAGGTGGAGAACTTTTCAACTGAGTAATTCTTTACTGGAAAACAGTGATTCAGCAAAACCACCAGTTTTCATGAAAACTTACCTATTCTGATTAAAGTTTACTCAGAAACCGGCTCTGAAGCACTGGTTGAAATATGGGGACAAAGAAAGGGAAAGAGCCCTTGCAACATGTTGGTATTCAAAGCATCCAGTTAGGAGGGAAAAAAGGTTTGGCTCAGTCTAGAGCAGAAGTTTGAGCATGAGTTTTCCTCATCACAAATGAGTCCAATGACAACCATGAGATACAGGAGAGCTCTTTTTCTGTGCATTTCCCAAGGAAAGCAGTAATATATCTTAAGGATATGTCAAACTGGAACTTCTTCTAAATCTCAGAGCTTCACAGGATAAGATCATTTCCCAGCAAAAATGTCTGACCTCTGGCAGTTTTCTCTTCGCACTGCAGTGTGAGCATCTCTTCGAGCAGTCACCTGACAGCCACAAACAGCCTGTTCCTATGCAAGAGCATGCTAGCTGGGGGGAGGTCACGCAGACCCTCCTGCGCTGGGTGTCCCCAGGTCCTCACTACTCTCCAGATGCACACATGGTGACAGCAAATGTTCTGACAGCTCTGCTTGGGCAGTTTTGAATGGCTGCATGTCATGAGGCACCAAGGAGGAAGAGTCTTAAGCTGTAGGGCTGCATCTCAGCACAAGGGGCAGGGAAGCTGCTTGTACTAACCCTGAGACAAGACAAAATTTCTCCGATTTTCCCCAGGGTGCTTTCTTGCTTCCACAAATGACCTGCATTATGAACTTGGTGAACATCATGAACTACACTCAGGTGCAGATGAAATGAGCAGAAATGAGCTGTTGGCATGTATTATCCCTCTCTCCTCCCACCAAATGGCTGTTCCAGTGGGATGCACCAGCTCAGGAAGGGGCAGAGAGGTAGGAGCAAAGTCCAAGAGCAAAGGCCGTACCCTCCAATGCACAGCTCATGGGAAATCCAGCAACAATCCATGACTAAAGGTTGAACCTTGGACCCCTTCAACAACACAAGCTGTGAACAATGACAAAAAGATGACAGCCCATCCTCCTGTGTCTGTGTGGCTGTTATTCCTTCAACTAATTGAAATTTTAAGCAGCCTCATGGTCAGGCCATCATGGTGTTCAGCTGATAAACAGAGAAGGTAGAGATCCCACAAAAGAGCTAGAGATTTAAAACACTGAAAACCAACTGGACTTGAATTCTTCATCTATTCCCCTCATTTTGCTCTTCATCATGTTTCTTGTCTCAGTCACCCCAGAGATCCCAGACAACCCAACCATGTCTTCCTACCACCTCTGTTGCCTTTGCTCAGGACTTTGCTCCTTCTGCCTCACACCCCACCACTCCTACCCACTTCCACCCCAGTCTTGGTCAATCTTTCCAAGCTCCACTTCTCAGCAGGACAGCTCTCCCAAGCCACCGCAGGTCATTGCTTTTTCTTCTAGAAAAACAACCTCCTCTGCAAGTCCTTCCCATCTTAGTTTCTCCTCCATTGCAGCTTCCACACCTGAATTTTTCACCCATTTTGCCTCTGCCTGTGCTAAATTATACATTCTACTGTGAACAAGGACTCATTGCTTTGTAAAACATCCACATACATGGATGGAGCTGTATAAATAATTAATACATGCCTTAATCTAAAGATTATGAAGAAGAAGGTGGTGATTGCAGCAGAAAGATTAATGTGAACAAAATAACTCAACCAGACTATAATTTTCTCTGGCGACCCATGAAAGAATTAACCCAAAGGAGGCCCCCTTAAGTACTTTTGCAGATAGCCCAATGAATTCCAGGTACAGCTTCACTTTGCATTCTTCATTTTCCTCTTTTTTTCCAAGATGTATCTGCCTATCTTATATGAAAGCATACACATATCCTTGCCTGTTCTTCTGTGGGTAGTTTCTCCAAGGCATTTCATGCTGTGGCTCCTTCTAAGTAGTGTAATTCTTTTCAAAGTGCAGGCACGGCAGCTGAAGAGCAGGAGGGGCAGTTACCTACGTACCTTCTTGCAGAGATCTCAAGTCATGCAGTATACAGCTCTTCAAATGAGGACTCAGAGCTGCAAGCCGTGTTCAGAAATGCTTGCTGATCCTAGGCTGCTTCTTTTGAAAAATACATCCTCAACCCTTGAGCTCAGTTCCTGCTGGGAAGTAGGACAGGCAGGCAAGGTCTGTCAGCAAGCTGCGCAGACCTCTCCAGGATAATTTGGTCAGCCCAGTGTTTTGGCCAAGTTAATGAATCTTGCAGAAGGA
Source organism: Columba livia (assembly GCF_036013475.1). Lineage (NCBI taxonomy): Eukaryota > Metazoa > Chordata > Aves > Columbiformes > Columbidae > Columba > Columba livia. The sequence goes on along the minus strand of NC_088602.1, from coordinate 20,868,373 downwards.
CAGAACTCATTAACAAGCAGTAGCCTGGTGCCAGCCAAGCCACACTGCTTCCCACATCCCAAACTCAGTACTTCTATACCTACCAGCTTATTTGGATTCAGCTCAGATCTGCTTGACCCTTAGGAGACTCAAGGCACCTCAAATGGGTGGGAGATGTGTGTGTATCAGGGTGTGGAGGTGTTTTGCCCCCAGTCAGAAAATCTCTAAGAACTCCTAGCATGTTTGCTCAGTGACCACCAGCAGCAGCAGAAGTCTTAGCCTTGCTTTTTTTCCTGGGATCAGCCCAGTGTTTCTTTTGAAAACCTTCCATTTTCTCTGTCCTTTCCTCTGAGAAGCTGCAGGAACAGAGGCTGGATGGACAGAGGGGACAGCCAGCTCAACACAGCTGTGAGAGAAAAGGTCTCTTTTTTACCATTCTGTCTTCCTAGCAATGCCTTACAGGGAAAAAGTAATTTTATAATGGCTGGAGTTTTCCAATGCCAAAAAGGAATGAAGGAAGGTTACTCAAAAGCCAAGAGCAGGCTTGTACCAGACATCATGGTAGCAGCAGCCGAGTGGAGGACAGATTCTTTCCATCCATGGAAAAACCTTCACAAGGAGCAGGACAAGTGGTTTGGGCCCCCAGGGCTGGCAAAAGAAGCTGAGCACATACAAACCTGAGGTTTTATGCCTAGGATGAGATCTCAGTCCTGTTAAGGACTGTAGGGTGGGAACTTGGGAAGGTGTTCACAGGTGGATTAGGTGTCTCAGGGAGACACAGCTGTGCATTGTCTGATTACAATTACAAAATGTAGAAGACAGTTGAAGCTGGCACTGAGAAGGATCAAGGCTGAAAGGCTTTCAGGGACTCCAGCAGGCCCTTGTACCCACTTACCTCTGGGTCCCTACAGGAGCATATCACTACCAGTTCCTGCTTTTGTGCCATCAGTGCCAGCTTATGCCTGGTGGAGTAGTCAGATATGAAAGCAGATAAAATCAGGGACTACGTGTAATAATGTAAAGCACTGAGGGCTGCTCCCACCTTTGCTAAAATTCATTGATTTGTTGTTTTCCATGTGAGATCTTCTGCAAACTCTGCATCGCCTGCAGATACATAGCATCTGCACACCTTCCTGTGCATCAGTGGGGAGCAGAGCTTGCTGTAGGGAGCAGGGACAGACACCTACTGGGGACATCATCATTGCAAATCTGCCCCTTTCCTACCCTTTGTGAGGATGAGGAGGATGCTCACAGACCCCACAGTGTGGCTCCTGCAAGCTCTCATTTAAGCAGATATCTAGGAACCCACCCTCTCTTTCCTATCCCCTGTGGGTCTCTCAGTGCTCAAATGTCACAGCTTGCTTTTTTTTCTCTCACAGGATTTTGATCTTCCTCCAGACCTTTCTGGAACTTTCCTCTCATGTAACAAAAACATTTCCAGTATTTTGAATATGATAAATCACCTAAGCCTGCTGACTCAATTTTTTTCAGAAGACATTCAACTTCCATTGATTTCAATAGGAGTTGAGGTTACTCAGTGCTTTGCAAGATCAAACCTTAAAAGCAGGCTTAATGGTAGTTCCTGAAGCTCAGCTTTCTCTTTTGATTTACATCAAGTGATGACTGCCGCTTGTTCTCTTATTCTATAAATTTGCAAATCTTCACCAAACATACCAATTTTCTTGCTGATGTAATCTACCATATTCCATTTATCAACCTATTAAAAAGAGATGGGTTTAGTAATTTCTTATATGAATTAGGTGTCTCAGATAATTCCCAGATACTGCTTTTCTAGTTTGCAGATTTCTGTGCTCACCTGCAAGCTCAGCCTTGATCCTTTTCTCTGCTTGGCTCCTGCACATAAAAAGGGAGATTCAATTGCCCAAACACACATTCCTCAGGAACAGTTTACATTAACATCTCTCTGCTTATCCTGTAATTGCAGTGTATGTACCCTGGCTCTTCACATTCATGTTTGTGGAAGTAGATGTATCTCATGTGTACCTGTTTTATCTATCATAACACCAAGAAAACAGAGACACTTTGAAGTACACATTTGGAAAGTGCATGACCAAACTGTTCATAAATATGCTGGTTAATCACTTCACACATGGGTGAAAAAGGGTGCCTTAGTCTTGAGAAATGCTTGGTATATGAGGCATTCTGTGGTACTGCTTTTCAATATCCAGAAGACAGATTAAGCTGTGAGGATTGTTTGGCCTTTTGGCTTACAGTCAATGCCAGCATTTGGGATACCAAAATGTCACCAGCAGTAATGGTTTCTGGTCACACAATTGAGTTCTTACAGCTACACAATAGCTGCACCGTGTTGTAATTTCAATTAACATTATGGTGTCTTTCTCCAATCCAAATATGTTGTCTAAATATGCATTAAGTTAACTAAATTGAATAAATAAATAATGGCATTAAATATCTTGTAGGGTGAATAAAATGCCTTTTAAATGAAATTAGAGGATTGATGCTCCCTATGTGCTTGGCTATACTGTGCAATGCAGCACACCTATGGAACAGCTTAGGATAGAAAGGTTCAATCCTGCAATGTTCTACGTGTTCTGGACAGTCTCCAGAAAAGCCCCAAGCACAGTCTTTGTTTCAACCAAGTTATAGGCCTCCCAAAAAATACAGTTACACATGCACTCTTAAGGATGAAGGTCATGGTTCCCACAGTGTTGCAGGATCCAGCCCTTGCCAAGGAGAAATTCAATATATGCAGCAGTAAGAACCCCAGGCTAACATTGTAGGAGCTGGGGAGAAGGAGGGAGGGAGGGAGCTGCTCCTAGAAACAGTCTGTGCACAGGCTCCCGTCGAAGTCAATGATTCGGGATCAGATCAAAAGGGATTTAAGCTATAGCTGAAAAACAGATGGGGAGTTGGTGAGGTGGAAGGAGAGAGAGAGCAATTAATCCAGACAGCTGGCAGGGCAGTGAGGCGGGTCTGACCACCAGCAGTGGAAGGGAGTGAGGGGAAAGCCAAGGGACGGCTGGCGTGGGAGGCACCGAACAGTGTGGACAGGCTTGCACAAGTGCACACGGTACAGACACAAGCAGCTTCAGAGCATGATTTTTGGAGTAGAAAATGAAATTACTAAAGCTCATACTAATTCTGAAAACCTTGTCATGTTAGCGGTGGGAACCTCAGAGATCAGTGATCCCCTAACTAACGTGGGGGCCCTTGACTGGGCAAGCGGGGAAGGACCTCGCAGCAACCTGGTGTTTGCAGGGCTCTGGAAAAGTGCCCAAGGAGGAGCAGGAGCTATGAAAAACATGAAGTGTCCAGTGTTCAAATGGGTGATCAGCAGAGCATACTTGAAAGCCAGGGAGCTGGACCTGGACAAGCAGAAAACAAGATGTCAATCAAAGCATACCCCTGACCCCTGTGTGCCTGGGCTCGTACAAGTGCCACTGACACTGCAGCAGGGACATGCAAGCAGAATATTTGTTAAGTCTGTGCTGACATGGGGATGTGAAACATCATGAGCAAAACAAGAACCTCTGTGCTCTCAGGGAGCTGCCTGGTGCACCGTGGAGGCTGTGGCTTTCCTGACCTTTTTGGTATGAGCTTTGTGTCCTGACACCTGGAGTAGGTTTTATACAGTAGAATCTCAACCTCCACATTCATAAAGAAGATAGTTTGGGGACCTGCTGGCTACAGTTAAATCTTGAAAAATCTAAATCAACTGCTTGAGAATCCCAGTCAAAAAATGTCTATATCTGCTTGTAATTGAGGTCATGGGGCTTGTGGTGATTTGGGAGTGCTTGGGACAGGTGACACAGCAGCAGGCGGGAGGCTGAACCCCAACCTCCCCCTGCAACCTCCAGCGATGGTGCCTGGTCAACTGTGCACAACACGAGTCTGCAAAGCAGCTCCTGTCTTTGGCTGTTCTGGGCAACAGAGCAAGCGCTGATTAATCACGTTTTGGTGGGTGGAATGATGTTTTCCACTCTTTGGTAAACATTAACTTCAGTCAATGTGGGCTTTACTTGTATTTCTTTTTTTTTTTCTTCCTCTCTTTTTAATCAGGAATGTAAATGCTATACAGTTAGGCTGTATTCGATATCAAAGGCCCTGCAGAGTGGAGAATGCTTTCTCAAGACTTATGAATCCCTTTTGAAGGGCACCCTTGATGTGGTTGCCTGCAGTACCAAAGACTGAATTCAGTGACCTTGGGGGTCCCCTCTGGCCCTATCTATTCCTTCCTCCCTCCATACAGCTTCATTTCGAGGTATTTCATTTTTAAACACAAATTCTTGAGAAGTTTTTGTGCAATATTTAAAAGTTGCTGAAAACTCTGTGAAACCACAGGCTGCAAATTAATTTGTGAAGTGGACTTCTAAATATGCACATCCCACCATCTGATCCACTAAAACAACTCTGCTAATTCCAGTCCTTCCGCAGAGCACTATAACTCTGTAAGAATTCTAAAAGATATCTTCTTGCCTAATAAACTGACCTGCCAAAGCGAGGGAGAATTCGGAGACAATAGAACCGTGAGGCTGCAGTTAAGCATGATTTCACCTCTCCTTATCATGGCAATGCTATAATGCATGTTCACTCAAAAAGTTCAGCAAAATGAAACTAACTTACCTCTTCAAGCTTCTGGTTTCATATGGCTGCTTTTGATAAAACTCCCTAGAATTTCAAGGTCCAAACACAGCTAATTTCATTCTAACTAAGGTTTTTACTGGCTGAAACTCACCATATAAATCTAAATGTTTGGTTACATGTTATTTTAGCATTCTGCAGTAATTTTTTTTAAATAAATTAAACAAAAAAATCCCATGAGTCTACATTATTAATGGTGTATGCCAGTACAATTGCTGAAAGCAGTACAATTAATCCAATTTTCAGCAGTTGTATAGTGTGAAGTAAAGCATGTATTCTAAGCTGTAAAATCATTTTTAGAAGTATAAAATTAAACTTAAGCAAATTTTCTTTTGTGCCACCTCAATGTAGAAATGTTTATTTTAAATTAAAGCAGCTAAACTCAACATTGGAGGTTTTTTTGATATGTAACTTAATTCTAATAAATTACAACGGCTGTTAGTTTTCATACGTAGCATGTGGAACTTGTTAATTAAAAGCTACTTCCTTGTGTTAGGTCTTGATCACGTTCCAGAATCTCATATTTAATGTGCTATTAAAATCACTCTTTGACAGCCCCAACCTGGGAGGTGCTGAATACCATCAACTCCCAGTGAACTTTTTAGGTTGGTTTGCACTTCGAAGGTTTTCTGTGGGTTAAGAGTCAGGCTGGACTGTTGTGATTGTCCCAGCTGGATGAACATCTACCCCCTGGCTCTGCATACTCCTGGAGACCTCACGTCCAGGGCTGTTCCCTCACCAGAATTAAATCTTGAGTACTTAGGAGCAGGCTTTGAGTACACGTGTTAGCCACACTTACCTGATGGCTCACTAGTTTTGCTCAGGGGCTCCTAAGGGAAGAACTGCAGATACTGAACACAGATCTCAAATATTTTGGAAATAAAAGCATTATTTTATCAGCTATGAAGAAAAGCTTTGGGGGAAACAGGCTACAGAGAAGTACAGATTTCTTACTTTCCTCCGTGGGTAGCTTGAGGACATTTATATCCTTTGGCTCCTGCAGTGGCTTATTGACATCATCTTGGTACTCTTCTGACATGTAGGTCCTCAATGACAGCTCCTCCTCTGCAGAGACAGGGACTCTCTGGTCAGAGTGCTCTGTCCTTGGCAATTCAGATTTAAGCCACGGCTGCACGAACCAGTGGAGGAGACTGAGCACAAAGCCTAGCCAGGTTCCCAAGATGCCTCCATTCCATTGCTGCCTTTCCAGCACTCACTGCGGCTTTTGCTCTTTTGGCATCCTTTCCCTCCAGCCAGCCCAAGGCTATGCCAGAGTCAGAGGCAAAGCCAGGCTCAGGTGTTAGCATGGCCGGGTCAGTGTATGGCATTCCCAGACTATGCCAGAGAAGCCCTGGCTCTAGCACACCAGACATCTAGCTGGAATCCCTGCATAAAGCTCACCACAGAATTTACCCCAACAGGCCCTCTGTCAAGAGCAATATCTTCCTACAGAGACCACAGATAGTGTTTTAAGGTTTCTGTTCTTGATTTAAAGCCTTCAACTGATGCACTCTATTACATCTCCTTCATGAGCCTTCCTAATGATTAATTGCCCATGCCATTAACACACCCCTCATCTATATGTGTTGTTCTAGCAGGTTATATCTTTCCATTTCTCAGTTCTGCAACCTTAATTATGTTTGTAGTGTACTTTTCTACATGGCTTCGTTGCCTTTTGAAAAAGGAAAATCAAGTAGTTCTTCATCTCGTGCTGCTTCTTCTCATTTACCTTTGCAGATTTTTCACTCAGACCTCTCTGTGACCCTCAGTCATTCCCACTTCACCATCCCAACTAGTTTTCACCTTCCTTTTCCACTGCAAACTCAGTGCTCAGGGCACTCATGCACAGTGCTCCCACACTCAGGTCTCATCTTGAACTTACAGCTACTGCCAGTGGCACAGTTAACACTCAATGCACAGACATCTGAAATAGAACTTTCCAGTCCGGCCTTGTACAGCTACTCCAACCAGCATGGTCTAGTTATTCCTTGGGCCAGAGAAGTGTGGTTACAACTCTGCAGCCTGGGTTTAGTGCCCATGGAAGCATGGAAAGCTAGGTTCAGTTTCTGCTCCTGTGCTACTTAATATAAAACTATGAAATGGTGAAACAGAAATTCAGGTCCTTATCTCAAATCTCTTCCTGCACAGGTAAATGCTACATGAAATCTTCTTTAATTAACTCAAAGTTGGAGGTAATCTCAATTCATGCTAAGGAGTGAATTAAAGATTTTGCCCTTGCAATTTGAGGAGACAGGCAGTCGATAAGCATCTACAATCTGCTGCTGTGCTTTCCTCCCTCACTCCTGCCTTTCCTTGCCTCTGAGCAGTTTGGCTTTGCTGAGCCAGGTACTCGCAGAGCTGGAAGACTGGCAGCACCTGGCACAGCCACATACATTTCGTGGAAGCCCGGCTCTGCGTGCGGTGGTCCTCGGCAGCCAGCACCACCGCCGGGTCAGTGCCCGCTGGCCTCAGCAGCTCAGGAGGAGTCTGCTGAAAAGAAGTTTTTTGAGGCAAACCTGCAGGTGAGTGCTAAAGGTCAGGATGCTGGCGGTCAAAATATATAGCAAAGCATAAAGGAGCTTTTCTGCGGAAGTGCTCTTGGATAAATAGACTTAATTCTGAGGAAATGCCAGAGTAGGCAGCAAGGGGATTGAAAGCGGTCCAAGTAACGAGGGAAGGGGCAGCAGCCGCACTCCTGCCTCCTGACCTGCCTGTGCCAGCAGCACCTGGCACGGCTCCCCGAGCAGAGGGGCTCACAGCAGCACAGTCCCCCTCAGCCCAAGGATAAAAAACTGCTAGGAGAGCTTGGAAGTGCCAGTGGGCTCATCAGGAGTGTGCTATCAAGTAAGCTCCCAGTATGGACTCATTTTCTCCTAGTCACTTAGCAAGTGTCATCAGATAGTGATGATATTTGCTTACTACTGAGCTCTCCTGGATTATTCAAACCCTCCTCTCAGTGCCCAGGGGGCCTTGCTGCCACCCAAAATCTTTTTTTTTTTTTTTTGAAGGAAAGTAGTTACTAAGATGTATTTATTACACGTGGCAGGTTAAGATTAACGCTATCGTTTTTACCAAACAAATAGCCATGCGTTGTTAAAGGTCAATAAACTGGCAAAGGAAAATGTACAGCTAGTCATAAAGAAGCTTTTCTGTGAAAGTGTTCTTGGATAAATAAACATGAGTTCTTGTAAACAGTGTCTACTCTCCAGATGTAAATATTCAGAAGGTGTGCTCAAAAAGCCTGAGATGGTTCCAGCTCAGCATTTTATTCATAGGAGATGGTGAATTTTTGGTCAGCTATTAAGTACAACTTAATGTGAAAAAGTGTTTGTTTGCTTAACAAGACTTACTGTTTACACCAAGCTGCCTCCAAGATTTTGATAAGAGTATTCAGAAAAGTAAAAGATACTTTGGATGTTAGCAAACACCTTGTGCAATATAGAGAGATTAGATAAGGAGCAGGTCGCAGGACGCAGGCTGGGACCGAGAATGAGGGGCAGGGGGTGCGGTTTGCAGAGTTCAAACAGGGGTAGGACAGGTTTGGTTCTGCAATATTGTTTCATATCATTAGAAAATTGTAGGTTAATTTTCTGCTTTTTCCTTTTGAATTTGAGCCCAGGAGTTGTTTGAAACTAGGATTTACACTTACTGTGTGAAAAACAGAAAATTTGCTCTCGGGATGGTAGCCTACCTGGGCTGGGAGGGCAAGGTGAGCTGTTGTTCCAGTTCCAGGTTTAGAAACTCCAGGTTGCTCTGGAGGCATAGAGGACGTCTGAGGCATCGCCAGAGCACACCAGCCCCTGCCATAGAAGCAGCCACCTCTCGAAGGCTGTCACCCTCGCCATAGCCTCATGGGAGCTTCAGGAAGGGACACTGCCCGTGGGCAGCTGTGCAGTCCAGCCTTATTAAACCTGGTGGTTGTTTTCCTAACTTGTCCTCAGAGTCTTAATTACTGTTGCTCTAAGCACACCACCACCCTCCTTCCAAGAAAGCTGGACAGAAAGCACCTGCTGGGGTCAGGCAGTTCACCTCCCTATTGGTTTGAGATTACTCCTACTGTGCGCTTTCTGGATTTTTTTCCCCCAGAATAACTTCAAAACCTCTAAGCAGCAAAGCTTCTGCCTCCTCCTCTGCAAGCCTGGTGCTAGGGGCTGGGAGAGCTACTGCCCGTCTCTCCCCATGGAAAGCTGGGATTGCTCATCCTGTACACTCTCAGCTCAAACTTGGGAGCTTGGTTTGCATCTCAGTGGAGATGATTGTGTAAAAATAACTGTATGTGCTTGGACTCCATACCAGCATAGGATACACATCATACATAGTACACATGCAGTCTGAGGCTTAAACACAGGATGCGTATAAACAGGGCAGAAATGCATTACAGAGACTTGCCATGCAAACAATGCTGACACCCGTGTATGGCTTTGCATCACGTTTCTTTCTCCAACAGGAGAAAGCAGCACACACAGCATCAGGCTCACTCTGGGACATGGAGACTACTTTTTCCCTCCAAGTAACACAGAGTGGTTCCCAGCAAAGGCACTGCCAAAGAGCTGAGTCTCAAAGGGGTGGGTGTGGAGGAGTGTAAGCCCCTGGGGAGAGTCCAGCTATGCAAGAAGTCCTTTAAGGGGGCTGGATCGGGTGTCATATAGCAACATATCCCAAGGCAACTGCTGAAATGCTTCTGGGCCCCATGAGTCGCTGCTTTCCAAGCCATGCACCAGTCTTCTAGCAGCCAGACAAGAAATAAAGAGGTCATTACCCTGTGCTGTAGAAAGCTCTGATGAAAGAAGAACACAATGTACAACCCAGCCCTGAGGACAGCCCAGAGCAGGGCTTTGAAGGTGAGAGTCCCAGAGGTGTTCTCGGTGACTACTCTCTGGTTTGGCTCCTGCTGGCACCGAGCTGTGCTGTGGCTCCGCTGCTCCTACAGCACCAGCTCCCAGTTTGCTGACTGGGACCCCTTGCTCCTGTCCATGTCCTGCCTGGGCCTGCCCACACACCCTCACACGGCTCATTCCCCTACCCATGCCATGGCAGAGCCAAATGGCAGCAATTCTCCCACAGAGCTCCCTCCCTGCTGCGCTTCCAAGCACCGGGGGCTGTGCTGCTGCAGGAGCTGCCCTCTGTAAGCACCCACACCCGGGTGGATGCTGCTCCTGCCGCTGGTGAGCCGAGGTGCGCTTCACCACTTCTCTCTTTATTTGCTAAAAAATAGGGAAGAGGGAAACTAGTGACATTTTAGTAGCAGTGTGAAGAGTTTCACAATGTTGTTTCGGAGTCTAGGAATTTCCCCCAAATGCATGGCGGTGTGGAGAAGTCCAGGAGGGGGTGGGGAAAGGATGCCTGTGGGAGAAAAGGCTGAGCCAGTCACCTTGCACAGCAGCCGGAGATTCCCATTGGGGATTCCCAGAGGAGACACAAGAACCTACCCCACACAACACATATCCGAAGGGGAGGCCAGGGGTCCCTGCGCACAGCTCTGAAGTCTGTGGCCGTCAACCTGTTTTGGTGCTGTGGCAGAGTTGTGTGGCTCTGGGATGCCCAAAGTTGTTACAAAGGGCACATACTTGCCAGGAAAGGTCTAAAAACATCTTCCACCCCAACAGCATCTCTTTTGCAGTGATGGTCTACCCTGGAGGACAGAAGTAGGAGGAAAACTTGACAGACATGAGGTCAGCTTGCTTTTCTTTGTGCCATGTACCAGAGTGATATTTTATGTTTTTAAATCAATTTTTATATCAACCAGAATGGAAATTATTTCCTTACTGCTTCTCTGCCGTAAGAAACACTCATCTCCTTTCTTCTGTTTAGTCAGGAACCAAAAATATTCACCAGAATTTAAGAAGAAACTCACTGTACTGTTTGATAGAAATATATATCTTTAGCTTATGAAAGGTCATGCTACAAGAGGTCCCTCTTTAAGGTAGGATTAATGTGTGATACTGTCCCATTTGTTTCCATCTCTGCTCTCAAGATGAAAAGACTTTAGCCTCAAGGCAGGCTCAGTATAGGAAACTGCTGAAATATGGAAAACACTAGATAGATCTGGAGCTTTAACAGATTTGCACAAGTCCTCTTTTGCTCACAAGTTCTTATTTGAATTGAAATAAATTCTTCCTCTCTCTTTTCCAAGACTAAAGTTGAATTTAGTGAAAGCCTCAAGCAAAAGCATAAAAAGGGAGAAGCAGAAGCAGAGAAAGCACGGTCGTCAGGGAGAAGAGACAAAGCTGGAGAGAACTGATCATTACTGAAAACCAGATAGCCTTCATGCACTGGTTATACATTCAGTCCCTTTTTGGATAGCTGCTTCCATCTAGCACATGGTTGTTCACTGCCCATCTGAACATTATCCTCCCCCTCAGTCTAGAGCACATTTTTTCCTCACCAGCACAGTTACATGACCTTTTATCACCAGGATGAGCTGCCTTCCTCCATTTCAATGCAGGTAGAAACCACCACGGATATCATCCATTAGCCCCATCTCTCCTCCCTTCCTCCTGCCCAGAAAGCTGGCAGAGACTGCTATCTCCACCCTTTTCTCCAAAGAGGGGCTGTTCTCCAGGATGGGTCTCCGTCTCACTTCAGGCATGCCCTGGAGGTACCTGCCTGAAGTAGACTGAATTGCACCTCAGTTTGAATCCTGGCATAGCTTAAGGCAAACAGCATGAGCCTCCCTCCTATTTTTTCCCCTGGATCATACATGGGTAAACTCCAGACATCCCTTATTATACTACTTTAAATCACAGCATTCAAGATTTTTTAGTTTATTGACTGCTGCCACAAATCCTTTATATACTGTGGCATTAGAGGCAGTTTTTGGCTCATTCCTCACTTCTTTATGTTTAGAGCAGAGAAACAAAGGAAGGGGAGGGTGGAGTAATCTTTACACTGTCTATTTAAAGGCAGTGATGGCTGTGTGCAAACCAAAGCACACAGCAATGGGAATTACATGGCTGGAGAAAACAGTTGGATGGGTGTCTTCTATGACAATTTTTTTCCTAATGTATAGTGAAGGAAAAGAGGTGCAGAATTTGCACATCATGCAAACTACAAAAATTGTCAAGAATGTACTAATGAGAATTAAATGCTGGTAGGTGCTTTCAGATGTCATCTGAGAAACTGAAGTGGTGAGTACCAGAAATAGGTTGCCAGCTGTCTCTGGTCATATTCTTTGTACAAGAATGCTAACAGTTCCCCCTCCTATGCACCCGGGGACAAACTCTGCCATTGTGTAAATCCATGCAAGCCTCCAGCTTCTCCAGGACTGCACAGCTGTAAAAGGAATCTCACAGTTTTATTAAAGGCTGAGAAAAAACACTTGGCACTGCTGCCTGCTGTCAGCTACCGCCTTTCTGGGAAGCACTTGCAGTCCAGCCCAGCTCACAGCGTCTCACTCCCCACGGCAGGCTCAGCACATTCAGCGCATCAGGATGGCAGTATTTTAACTGGCCATAGTAGGGGCAAAAATGCCCCGCATAGGGCAAAAATGAGACGAGTGCCAGACATGCTGAGAGTAAATCAGCCGGGTTACTTGCGGTTGCGTTACTCCCTGAGCTTGCTCTCTTCCTGGGTGGTGCAGCCGTGCCAGTGCTGCACTGCAGCTCTGTTGTGCTGTGCTGCTGCATGGGCAATCACAGCCAGGCCTGGCAGAGCACAGACCCCGCTGCTGCTTTCTCCCAGCACAGCGCACAGAGCTGTCTCAAGCTGTGCAAACTCGGGACCTCTACCCACATGCATGTGAGAAAGTTATTTCCAAAAACGCCATCATTCTCCACGATGACGGTGCCAGCTCGACTCTCACTGTGACAGGTCACATCTTTAATTTTGGAAATTACTATGCTCTGATTGAAGGCTGAACTGTTTATCTTACGAACACCTTTTGTTGTTACAGACTTACAAATGTCTCTGCAATATTTGTATCTCTGGTTTGAAAGCTGCCTAACTGTAACATCCTCTGCCACTAGCTTGGTCCCAGCTCCCCTCTGTGCACAAAAGATAAAGGGATCATTTTCAATTTTACTTTATGGTTAACAGTTACTGGAAAAAAATCCACCTTCCTCTTTGGTAGTTTCACCACATATTTCTGCTTCACACCCCATTCTAAAGAATTTGCCATTTATGAATAACCCTTTTCCCTCTGCTGTTCTTCAGTACTCAGCCTCTTTGCAACTTAAGTAGCCAAGCTTCAGTGTCCTACATGTTGTTTCCATTGGGAAGAGAATGACGCAAACAAGGATTTATTTTATTTTATGCTGTAATCCTGTTTATTTAAATACTGTACATAAAGCCCTGCTGCCCTGAGCCCAGCAGGGTCCAAACCTCCGGGGATGATTTCTTTGCTCACTGATCCAGTGATTGCTCAAGACACCCCAAAGCATGTCCTGCCCAGTCCCTCAGAGGCTTCCCCACTTGTCCGCAGCCCTTGCCCTCTTCCCCACGCTCCCCTGCCAGTTCTCATTCCCTGTCCCATATAGACAGCTGCCACCACAAAGGTTTGCCCAGCATTGGCTTCCTGGGCAGCCCCTTCCCACCACCCCAACAGGGATATGAAGCCTCTTTGGCTGCTCCCGGTGCTTTAGCAATCTGTTAAGGCAAAAGACACTTCATTCTCATGTTAAGCTTGAATTGTGCCTTATTACACCCACTAGGAGCAATGAGGCTTCCCCCAGATTATCAATTTTAAAAGTACTATCGGTATTGTATTGTTTGCCTCTGTTTTCCTGATGGCTCTTGACAGCTTTTACTGGAGCCCTAATGAAGTTCTCAATATTTCAGTACTTTTGGCAAAGGGGGCAGTGTTACCATGGCTGAGTACGGCCCAGCACACTGGATGCTGTGTCAGCTCCCCTGGAGTCAATCTGACATTTTTAGAGGCAATGAAGGAAGCTTGTACTGGGCAAGCTGTGCACAGCAAGCAGGAACTTCTAACAAATGGGAATTGGAGGAAACGTTGCTGAGATGTTCTTTTGAAGGTGGAAATCGCTGCCGCTTAAAATTAAATCACACAAAGCTGGACAAAGAAAGATAGCAAAACACGTGCCAGACGAACCACTAATCAGCTAATACATTACTTTCTAAATATAAAAACAATCTGCTGCTTGCACTGACAGTTCAGCACATAAGCAAGAAGGGAATAACGTATAACACGAGACTGAGCTGAGGCTGCAGAAGCATATACTCATCTTAGTTTCCTCTCTGTACTTATTCATGAAAGAGTGCTGGGGAGATAGGGGGAAGCCTGTTCAAAGAAGAGAAGCAGTAGCACAGAAGTTGCTCAGCTGAGCCCCTTTTACACACAGGGGTTGTCCAAACCCACAGGTGACACTGGTGTCAGAGGGACTTATACTGCATTTCCCCCACCCAAGATGATTTCTTGCCTTCTTCCTTTATGTAGCTGCTCAGAAACGCTTAGAAAAAAACGCCTATGAGTCACTGCAATAACTTCTGACATGCTTGGCCATGAAGACAACCCTGGGCTCTCCCTAAAGTTATCCTGAAACACATTTGTGGAGAAAAGCAAGATGTAAAATGCTCAGGTCTTCATACCCTTTGTTATCCCAGTCAGCTCATTCTGCACTGCAGATAACCTTCTTCAGCATGAACCAATGTCAAGTATAGAACACCCGGCAGATTGACAGGTTTCTCATTCTTTTTTCAATTCCCCAGTCTCAAGCAGCCAGAGAGTAAGACAGTGAGGAGAAGAATGAAGCAGATAATTTTCTTACCCTTAGTTCTGTAACCTTTATTTCTCATCTGGCCAGCCCCACCAGAATGCTATTTCTATACTGCACTTCTCTTTCCTTTTCAGATTATAATACAATCAATTCACTTGTGTATGAAGCTATTTTTAGATCTAGTTAAAAAAATAAAAATCTATCTGTAACATTTCTATGCTGTTGATTTAAAAAAAAAAAAAAACAGCTTTCTGAGATACCATAATACATATTACTGAAGCTCACATATAAAATTCAATGGATTACCTAAAACCTTATGTAATTACATGCACTTTTCTTTGAAATTAATAAAAATAATTCTGATCTTGGGAAAGCTTGAAGATCTCTGATCACTTATGTCAATGCAAAGAAAAATTCTTTTCCTTTAGGGAGGGAAATGGATTGACTTTGGCCAGGAGTTCATGATCTGCTAGATTTTACCCTCATGCTGCTCCAATGTCATCATACTTCCTCCTCCAAGATTCAGCTCTCAATACATTTTCAAGGCTGCACTCTGAAACTCTGAGAACTAGAAGCATCATGGTCAGCCATCAACTCCAGCAGCTGCTGTGGCAGCTAAAGTTTGGTTAAACTGGGAATGAGAATGGAAATAATTAAGAGAGCTTGAAGTAGTTCTACTTTAAAATGTATGTTCTTATCAAAGGAAGGTAATAAATTAAAATATATTTTACATGGTGCCAAATTTTAACATTATAAAAATTAACAGTTCGCAAAACCTAAATAAGGAAGGTTCATATTTGTCCTTTTTTGTGTCTCTATGCCAGCCAAGCACAAAAACACAGGTTACTGAGAGCCTGAAGAAAGCTGAACACAAAAGTTCTTGCTATACCTGCACTTCAGGGGCTGTTTACATACAGACAAGTTCTGCCTGCAACAGGGTCTCAGTCAAGCCACTTAGGCTTGGAGAGAGAGGAAACACAACAGCTTTCTGACTATTCATCTCTCTAAATTCCAGGAAATTGTTGATACTTGACACCATTTAACGTGGAAAATATGTCAATAAATTATTTTGATTAATTAGATACCTCCTGCATTTTGAGGCCCAGCATTGCATAACCTGTCTGGGCTAGAGATACTTTGGTACATCAGGACAGATAACTTTCAGGATCATTTTTGACAAAGCAGAAATTAAAAATCCGCAGCACTGACTTTCTAGAACTTCTTCTAGTGAACAGACCTGGAAAAATATCTGAGTTTGGTTTCATGGGTCCTTTCAGCAGCTGGATCCCCAGCCAGTGAGAGTGCTTTGTATTAATTTCAAACGCCTGCATCATGATTCGAACCTGCTCCTGTGCCAAGTGGTTTGCACTAAGTTAACACACAGAAGTATTCAGTCCCATGCTGGAAATCTATTCACATTCCAGAGCACTTGAGTAGATGGGCACCGGGTTGTCATTCACATACTCTGTCTAGCAAAACAACGTTCCCAGCTTACTTACACAGAGCAAAAGCGTTCTAGGAATTTGCAAATGTGATGTTCTTAGAAACAGCAACCTGCAGTCACTTCTCCTGGAAGCATAAGTGTTACTGCTGGTATGGCGACAGAAAGATACTCTAGAAGGAACATTTGCATTGGAAAGGTCCAACCAGTACGGGGGGAATAGCTTCAGGAAAGTTACAGGGCTCCTCTTCCCCTGGGGATATCTCACAGTGTTATAAGCACTGGATGCAGGAAAGCTTTCTTCTTCTCAGATGTCCATCTTTCTGTCTGTCTAGCTGGAGGTTGTAAGCGAACAGAGGTAAGACTTGGTAATTCCGTGCAGGAAATGCCATACCTATGCTAACAACAATCTAAAGGTAGAAAGATACTGTCAAATTAAAAAATAAAAGAAGAAAAATCAAACTCAGTATGGAGCTGGAAGCTATTAACTGTTTGTAGCACCGAGTCCTCTGTGTAACTCAGACTCCAAATGTGTAGGTATCACCTCCTTGCATTTCCTTTTTCACAACTGAAAGCCACCAAAGCAGGACACACCAGATATACATTCAGATGGTTCCAACCTTAATGTAACTGTTCAGCCTGTGAGGGGGAAATGTCACCTCCTGTTTTAAAATAACATTCCTCAGCATCAATGAAAGTTATCAGACAGTAACTCACAGATTTGCACAGTAACTCGCTCTGGTCTGCTGTAATAAGAATGACAAAACAATTCAACATTTTGCGACTCAGTCCTTTAGACCTTGTTTTGGGTTGCAGGAGCTCCCAAAATCACCCTTTGAATTTCCCAATCTTGTTTTGTCCCCTGTGGAAGAAAAAGTTATATAAAATGACAGTAGCGGGCATAGCCTTCCATGAGTCAGAATCCAGTTTTACTGATAATGCCTCACTTAAATATTGTCAAAATGTTACATATCCAAAATATATTTTCCACACAGGAGTCTCCTCTTGAACTATCTAGCTAGGCTGAAGTTTTCTCACTGAAGGTTTTGGTTACTATTGTTCTTCCACTGCTAGCAAATGAGGATTCCTTTGCCTCTGAGATGGAGTCTTTTCATTTTAGAGGTTTTAAAATGTTAAAAAATCCAGTAAGAAATAATCCTAGTTGTTGTACAATGCCCTAAGAAGTTTTTTGTCACATCTGTGGTACATGTTTTTGGATATAGTGTGTAAAGATCAAAAAATATGTACCAGTTTGAAATAACATTGTGATCTTTGTGTATATTTATAATGAAATTATTTAGTAGAGTAACTTGTATAGCTTCCCTTTATTTAGATACAAAAAAAAAGAGAAACTCAGACTCTGCTGAAGCCAACAGCAAAACTCTGATTGGCACAAACAGCAACAGGCGCTCACCCGTAATCTATATCATAAAACCATAATTGGCCGTCTCCATTAGGACTAAACTAAGAGGAATGTTGTAGGTCAGGACGAAGGTGTATTTGCAGCCTGCATAGTTTCTGCACACATTAATAGTCCTTCATGAGTATTATGTTCACATTTTTCAGAATGTATTTGTGGTATTTTGTTTGCTAAAGCCTGGTCGGGTGGTCACTGCTGTCTGAGACAGAAAATTATGACAGTCCCAGGCCTAATCAACAAAACTAAACAGCAGCTGAGCTCACTCAGGTTGCTTGATAAGCCATACTGGTCAGGAGCAGCACTGCCCATTGAGTATCTTTCTCTATCTGTCTTAGGACATCAGGAATTAGAGAGGAGAAAAATCTCTTTGAGAAGGATGAGAAACGCTGAAAGTGCACAGTACGTACAGGATGAGAACTCTACGGTTTGTTTAATTCACCTCTTTTTCTGCCCCAGCAGGAGAGGAAGCTGAGTTTACAGAACAGCAGCTATGGAACAGCAGGGAACTTGCTCAGCCGAATCCTGACTCATGCTGCCGGTCTTTCTTGGGGTCAGGAGCTCTGGTTTTGCTTATTTACTGCAGTAGTGGTCAAAGAAAGTCAAACCTGGTGCATTAGACAGGACACAGTGTTATGCCTGGTAGCTGCCATAATGCTTGACTTTCAAGGCCAAATCAGTAGGTATTTTTTGGTGGCAAAAAGGACAAGCAAAGGGTGCCCTAAGCAGGAGCTGAGCTGAAGTCCACCTCCAAGCCTGTGAGACCCTTCCCAGTGCCCCCAAGTTGTCCCAGCTGCATCCCCATCACAGGAGCTGCTGGCTCTGCCTCTGTGCTCCTCCAGCCGGTCCGGCACTGCTGGTCCAGGGGGCTGGGTGTTGAGGACCACTTCGTGTGCTGGCCCCAAGCCCTCAGACTTCCCCACATACAGATGAGCCCGTTTCACACAGGCAGGCTCCGAGAGCAGCAGCGTTGCCCACCTCAGTGGGCTGCAGCATTGCCCACCCCAGTGCGACTCCCAGCTACTGCCTTCCCCCCTTGCCGCAGCAGGGACTGAGCGAGCTTCTGTAGCACTAAAGCAATAAATGTCACGTGAAGGGAAATTATATTTTGATCTATTTCTCTGTACTTTGCTTTTCAGCTACCTTTTCACACAGTTCAGACAGGTCAATCCAAAAACTAGCAGTTCAAAAACTCCACTAAAAAACAAAGTATGTGAAACGAAATGAGAAAAATTCTCCTAAAATTCCCCTGGTCCAGTTTCCAAGGTAAGTACAGACCCTTTCTCAACTGCTTCTCCTCAAATATGTGTTGTCATGAACAGAAATTCAAACCAAGCCTCCTAACTGCAGATTAATTAACATTCCAAATGAATGGGTTTTTTTTATTTTCAGATAAAGGATTTTGCTGCAGAAGGTCACTTTGCTCTGAAGGAGCTGAGAAGAGCATACTCTGCTGCACCACACTCTGCAGCAAGTGCAGAGATTTAGTCCTGTCAACCAAGCACTTCTATCAGATCTGCACTTTTTTATATACTTAAATAACTGGACATGATGCTCTGATCCAATGCTTTAAAGCAGGGACAAAGAAGAGGATGAGGATAATTGCATCTTGTGATATGAGAGGGACTTGGCTTATCAGAGATCCTTTATTATTAATAAAGGAGACAGGGCATGTCTGCAGTGCGTCAAAAATGTGAAATGCTGTGCCCAGTTTTGCATCACACGCTTACAGTTCAAGAGGGATAGCAAGAAACCAGAGAAGGCCTAAACTGGAGCCTTACCAAGACAGTTACAACAAATGATCTGCAAGGGCAGATGAGCATCCTATAGTTACGTGAAGGACAGAAACTATGAGACCTGAGCCAAGATGGTGGCAGAAAATAAATCAAAGAGAAGCCAATGGGCTTACAAGACTGTATAAACAAAACAGCTACCTAGTGAGCTGAGCTTCTGTTTCAGCTCACTGGTAGCTCTTCATTTTGCCGTTAAAATCAATTTTCCAATGACTTGGAGTGTTCAGGAGCAAATGAGGTCTTTTTTTATGGATCCCACAAGAGTTCCACTGTTGAACGCTCAGCCCCAAAAATATTAGGAAAAAAATTAAAGCCAAAATTTCGAAAGGACAATAACTATTTCCAACACTTCTTTATTTCAGTATCACAGTTTGGGGTGAATTTCTTTTGTTTAGCTTCAGAAATTGAATATTCTGCTATGTTTTTCTTAAGCATATAATGTTTTTTCATGTTTTCATTAAGCACATAGTCAAATATGGGTTGTTGGGTTGCAATTTTAAACAGCTGCCTTCCAAAATTACAACACACATCCAGGTATTGGCTCATCAACTACTGTCCCCTTGCAATGATTTGGTTTGTGCAGGTTATTTCCAAAACTCCTGTATAACTTACTAGTCGCAAAGTGGATGCTACCTGTGTGTTTTCACATTTTTGGGAGGTGCCCCCACCCAGGTCTCTCCAGAAACAGGTTCTAGTGCCAATTTCCCAATCCTTCCTCCTCAAACTAAATGGAGCAAGCACTTGCATGTGGCTCCCTGTGATTTTTCAAAACAATTCACGGCCAGCTTCTCCTCAAAATCTCATAGTCTGATATATTTAAGACATCTATCAAAATAAATGTTCGCTATGAGAGATCAGGGGCCTTTCAGCTCTGTTACTACACAAAGAGCTATAGCCTGTTTACGTGGGGTCACAATATGCTATTTTTCAAGTGTATTCATGCGGGACAGTTTGGTGGATGTGCTGTGGCTTTGCTTCCCAAGAATGGCTTCAGGTGAGCTGCTAAAATGCTGGAAGTTCGGCTGAGCTGTGTAGAAGACACTAAGCCAATCTCAGTCTTTGAGTTTGGTTTGTCCTGCTGTTACCTCAGTGGAGTTTGTACAATATTTCCATGAGTTCAAATGTCAGACTCTTGGCCCAGACTTTCTTTGAATATTGGGGAAAGTGAAGAAGAAGGTTCTTGTACATCTCAACAAGAGCCGTTCTGTTTGGATGAGCAACATCTTTGTCTGCATCACGGAGAGCACACAACTTTTAGCCAGGGCAGGAACAGCAGCATGGTCAGAGCACTAGCAGCAACATAAGGTTCCACAGAAGACTAATTGCCTACTCTTACAGGAGGTGAATGGAAGGGTGGCGAGTACTACAAGATCATGTAAGCCGTAGCTCCTGATGAGAAAACAATAACAGAAAACGCAAGTTTTCAGCTAAGGTCTAAGGGCAGTTTCTTTGATTTGTTTGCTTTGGGTTAGAGGACCAGTTTAAGAAAGGTCAATTCCTTGTCTGGTTCTTCCATAAAACATAACAGGTGCCAAGCTATGTGCTTCTGATATTTTCCATCATCATAACAAACACCTATGAGAAGGAACAGGAGAAAGCAGAAGCATTTTGCTTCCAGATCAATAGCCAGCTACCACCTCATAGAATCACAGAATCATGGAATGTCCTCAGTTGAAAGGGACCCACAAGGATCATTGAGTCCAACTCCTGTCCCTGCACATGACAACCCTGCATTTCGCACCATGTGTCTGAGGGTGTTGTCCAGTCTCTTCTTGAACACTGTCAGGCTTGGGGCTGTGACACCTCCCTGGGAGCCTGTTCCAGTGCTCCACCACCCTCTGGGGGAAAAACCTTTTCCTAATGTCCAACCTAAACCTCCCCTGGCACATCTTCCTGCCATTCCCTTGGGTTCTGTCATTGGTTACTACAGAGAAGAGTTCAGCACCTGCCCCTCCTCCTCCCCTTGTGAGGAAGCTGTAGACATGATGAGGTCTCCCCTCAGTCTCCTCCAAGCTGAACAAACTAAGCGATTTTAGCTGCTCCTCATATGTCTTCCTCTCCAAACCCTTCACCAACTTTGTAGCCCCCTTCTGGACACCCTCCAGTACCTTTATATTCTTTTTATCCTGTGTCACCCAGCACTGCACACAGTGCTCCAGGTGAGGCCGCACCAGTGCAGAGCAGAGAGGGACAATCACCTCCCTGCCCAGCTGGCAATGCTGTGCTGGATGCACCCAGGACATGGTTGCCCTCTTGGCTGCCAGGACACTGTTGGCTTATGTTCAACTTGCCATTCACCAGAACCCCCAGATCCTTCTCCACGGAACTGCTTTCCAGCCTCTCATCCTCCAGTCTGTGTGTATGACCAGGGTTGCCATGTCCCAGGGGCAAAATCCAGCACTTGCTCTTGTTGAACTTCATGTGGTTGGTGATTGTCCAGTTCTCCAGTTTGTCCAGATCCCTCTGCAGGGCCTCTCTGCCCCTGAGAGTGTCGACAGCTCCCCCCAATTTTTTGTCATCAGCAAACTTACTAAACAATCCCTTAAGTCCTGAGTCTAATCATTTATGAAGACATAAAAGAGTGCTGGCCCTAAGATGGATCCCTGTGGGACCCGCTAGTGACTGGTCACCAGCCTGACATAGGCCCATTAACTAGAACCCTTTGAGTCCAGCCTGTCAGCCAATTGCTCACCCACTGCATTGCATGTTTACCTAGCTGTGTGATGGACATCTTGTCACCTCAGGTGATAAGGCACTGGTGTACTCGATGGTCAGTGTTTAGAGAAATGATAAAGTGACTGTTTCTGCCCTTTGGGGAGGCAGAAGCAAGTCAAAGTAACAGATTCTTTTCTTAACCTCACATCTCCTGTCTTCTTCCTAGAAGAATCACACTGCCATGGATTCCTCTTAGTCTTTAAAGACCCTAATTTAGGCATTAGCTTTATGGACATGGTTAAAGCCCTGTCTATCCTAATTATCAGCAGACATAAATTTTCAGTTTGAGAGTGGGAAGGAGAAGAGACAGACACAGTTCATGGAAAGCTACTGTTTGGCTGGCTTTTACTAGGAAGGATAAAATACAAAGAAAAGAGGAAAAAAATTGTTGATCCTGGGACATGCTTGATAGCTTGCTGTGGGAAATAAATTTTCCTATTTATCTTAATCAAATCTTAACTCTGAGAGAAACCTCCTTTTTTGAACTGGATGTTAATTCTGAAATCCAGGGAGCTTTTGCTGAGAGAGAGTTCAGAGACATTGATGCCATCACTGAAATGGTTTTGGTCCTGCCCACCAGTGCTACAGCTTGAGTGCATGGAGATGGTGAGTGCTGGTCCTTGGTTCCTCTGAAGTAAAGGGCAACTGCACCCCTCCTGTACCAGCCCTTACCCCCAGCACACCAGGAGGGTGAGTCAAGGGGGCACTGCACACCCTACCGGCTGCCTGTTGCTGTTGCCCACAGAGACAAGCAGCAGGTCCCAGGAACAGCAGTGGTGGAAGAAGCCTGAGGTTACCAAGATGTCTTGTTTCAGATACTTGATTTTTGCTTCAGGCCAGTCTAGAACTAACCATATGTTCTTTTCACCCTATGTGATGCTCACAATGTTGTTTTCATCCTATGTATTTATTTCTACAGCAGGCTATAGCACAAAGAATACATCCTAACTGGCTGTTGGAGATCAAGCAGTGAATGAGCATGACCCCAGCAAGAAGAACACCTCTACAAAAACCATTGATTCATGTCTGTGATGAGCAGCATTATGGAAGAAAGGAAGACTTCAAGGTTATCCTACCTTCTCTCACTATTAAGCTCAATTCCTCAGTTGCATCAGTTATACTGATTGTACATGTTTTAATTTCCTCCAAGCCAGGACTTAGCTATAAACTCATTTACATTAATTAAAAATAAGAACTAGTTGCCCACATCTTCAGTAACTGCCTGTGGCCACCTGGGAATTTTGCAAAGAAGGAGCACAGGTGTCTTCTGACACAAGGCAGTCACCTGCTCAGCAGCCATCTCCATTGTCACCACCACAGCCCAGCAAGCACCTTGCAGACCACACTCTACAGCACCAGCTCATGTCAACTGCAAGGCTGTTACAGACCTCAGTATATGAAGGGAGGGTTCCCTAACCCCAGCAAGGCAGGACTGGTTGCAAACCAAACTCTCTTCTATGATTTTAATATTTTTAGTGCCACCTGAATTATGAAACTACCCCTTGAGGAGATGGATCACTCACTAAAGGTGTGCAATGCATGATCTTCTAAAGCTGCTATGTACCAGTTACTTCAACTACAATTCATGATAGCTGGAAAGTGAAGAGGAGCAGGTGTGCTTGGAGGAAAAGGAGCAGCACCCACAGGCAAACTGGGGAGAAGAAACAGGAAAAAATGGATTTCTATGTTCCGTATGTCTCTGTCCCTGTTTCCAGCCTGTGCTAGTTTTCACCTGGCAAACCCAGGACCTCCATTGCATCCTTGCTTAGAGGAACCCTGCTTTCTTCATTTTTCTCTTTGCTGCCTCTCTCTGCTCTCCACAGGGACATGGCTTCCCCTGTTTCAAAGAGACTTTCCCTGCAGCATGGACAAGCACCCCAGCCTGTCTGACAAAGCACTTTGCCCCGGTGGAAGTTCAATCCCGCAGCTGGGTGACAGACAGCTGAGGGGAAGGTTTAAGGGGCACCTGTAGCAGCGGGTAGTAAGCACTTTTACTGTGCATTAGAGGCTTCTCTTACCCATGTAACAGCTGAATATGGTCTCCAAGCCTACATTTCTGCAAACAAATCACATTTTCCATCAAGAAAGCAATAGGCATCCAGCTGCCCATTGCTTCATAATCATTATCACAACTGAAACCATGACTACAAGTAATACAGCTTTGAATTTGAATTCAAAATTTCAGCTCAAGAGTATCTCAGCTCATTTTTAATTGGTTATTTAAGTAATACAAGAGAGAAGCTGGAAAAAAGAAAAAAAAAAAAACCACAAGAACAGTTTGCATGTAGTCTCAAGCCTGTTGTTCATCTAGATCTTCTATTTTTTTTAACATGTCACAGCCACCAAGTTTATATAGCGAAGACAGTTACTGACAACTAAGACAAGAATTTTGCCTGTTTTCCATGGCACTGCTGCAGGACAGTGAGGATATTCCTGGGGTGGAGTATCCTGCCATAGTATAACCAAGCAGGCCTGTTTGTCTTAAGGAGAGGGAGGCTATGAGATGCTTCTAGCCATCCTTGGGAGAAGACATAGAGTGTACCTGTGTATCCACCAATATAAAACCAGTCCAGAAGGAAAATACTAGTCTGCTCAGAACAGCCTTCTGGCATACACCAGCAGTGCAGTTTTCAGAGAGATAATAAGGCCATAAAAATGGAAACATTAATTAAGTGTGTGGAATAAGGGCCGAGGTGGGAAAGATAAGAGGTGCAAATTCTACTGAAGCCAAGTACGAATTCCTTCATGTGTTTCTGGAATGAGGAAGGTGCCCTTTTTCTGGCGAAACGCTCTGTGTAGTACAAGAAACCAAGAGACAGCACCTTCCTTTCTATACCAAGCAGCAGCCTGGCAGGAACACGATTATGAAGGCTGAAATAAGCAGGAGACATTTGACTTGGAAAAGAGCAGGCTGATCTCAGGAAACACGAGTTCTCTGTGGCTATAGCAGCATGTGAGAAAAGCCCCTTAGCAGAGTATTCAAAGAGTTCACTGTATACTAACTTTATAGATATTTATAGATATTGAAGAAAGCTTTGCTAGGTTGACACCTGAAAAATAATTATATCACCTGAAAAATAATGGGACTTTATATAGACCCAGAAAGACAGTTAAGAGTATGGAAATCTCTTAAGAGGGAACTTAATATAAGCAAGTTCATATTGGCTCCTTCAAACTCACTTGAGACAAGGAGTAACAAAATTTCTTTTCCTTCACTGTTTCTTTCAGGTTTTTTACTGTATAAAGACTGGGCCCAACCACAGAAATTACAAAATACAGGTTTCATTGACAGTATCTGCCTCAGCACCCAAATACCACAAAATTATATTAGGAAGACTAAGGTGGTTGGAAGAAGTAACTGAAAAAAATAGTTGGAAGAGAATAAAAGAGAAAAGAGCTAATACAGTAGTGCAAGTGATACAACAAGCTATTTGGGAGTGATTTACCTTCATTTTGAGGAGGCCAAAATAACTGTTTTCCTCTGAAAGACAGTGGGGTGGACTGTGAGAAAATATCCTTACTGGAACTGGGGACGTGTACATTATTTTCATTCTTCAGAGAACAGTTCAGATCTTACAAAAAATGTGATTGAGAACCAAAGTTTGCATCCTCAGCACACATATCAAATCATTATGATCCAATGAGTTGAAAACATGAAGTAATACAAAGTAGCTGATGAAGAGATATCAAGTGAATAAGGTGTTCTCTATGATGGGCTTTAGATATTAACTAATCTTAATGGATAATAAGCAAGGGCTTGCACAGAACAGTCCATGGAAGGTGAGACAGAAGGATGTGCCACATCTTACTAAACTGACATTATATATGGAACAACCTTCCAATGATCCTGTTAGGAACATGAGGGAGATAAAGAGCCAAACTATCCTGAAGAGGAAGATACGAGCACTGATTCCATCTGGAGACAAACCGAACAATGTCTCAAGGATGAAAATGCACAGAAGGTCATTACCAGCAAGTCTTCTGCTTCCCTAGAATGAAGATGAGAGGCACAGTCTCACCATGCAGGGTTTTTGTGAAGGTTTGTGAAACTAACTGCAGTCACGGATAAGAAAGACTGATCGTGGCAGGAAGAAGAGAAAATCAAAAATAAGGGTCCTAGCTGAGAAGAAGTAGTATACAAACTAACTGCCTTTCCTGCCAAAACATAAGGGACCAGAAAGAGAAAATTGGCTTAACTGAAGAAAGCAGAGGTACATAACTTGGCTGTAATTAAGTCAGCCTATGTGGGACATTTATAACCAGCATAGAGGTTTCTAAAAAGTAACAGAAATTATATTACATAAGAAATATAAAAGACAGAAGTATGCATTCAAGAGCACAGCTGTGAGAGAATATTTCAAGATGCTGTTTCAATGTTTACATCTACTCTCTCAACAAGGGTAGAAATAATAATAATTTTAATTAAAGCTACACTTTGAGGGCAGAGGGAGGAGGCTGACAATAAAATTAATGAGTTACAACATTACAGAAATGCACTTTTCACCTAGGCTTACTGCCTCCAAAAGTAAGATACACATAAATCCAGGCCCTCTGGACACAGAAAATAATCTACAGGGCGTATTTTGCACATCACCATAATTTGATGATCTATGATTTCTCAAGAAAACAGAAATGTGAAAAACATGTTGACAGCTCAGTCTAATTCCAGAATTCTTTTGACTATGCCATAGTTGCTACTTGTAAGCACTACACATAAAAATAACTTCCCTCGACCTAAAGAAAAAAGTGCCTTTTTTTTTTTTTGCTATGAAGTGAAACCCTTCTGCCTCACTAACCAATATGGAGCTGAAGTTTACTTTATGCACTGCTCTCCATGACAGGATATTTGAGAGTGCGTGTTCAAGAGAACAGATGCAGGTTTAATAAGGTCTGGATGACTTCAGGATCATTTGAAAAGGTCTCTCCTACTGTTACGTGATAACAACAACCACATACAATGTATTAAGGCATCAATAATATTGTTGCCCTCTGTATGACAGCTACAATAAGACAAGGTCATACTGTGGACTATACCAGTTACTCTGAGCACAACAGCAGCATCTTTATAATGCATATTATCCTCTGTCCCAACCGAGGATCACATGGAGACTCTCCTGCCCTGGGGTTCAGATCAGAATAACCCTGAAAAATTACACAAAGACAGCTGGACTTCAGAAATAATGAACGAAAAATACAAGAGTCTTTTCCAGTATCATCAGGTAGAAGAAAATGCACACAAGCTATTAAAGATACATAACCATTGGGGAAAAAGGCAACAAGAGTGGGTTTTATAAACTCCTTTGCAGGCAGTACTTGCTTATTATTCTCCTTTTAAATTCCCTGAATTTCAAGAAACATTTTCTGCTTTCAAACTGCACACAACTGAGCTGACAAGACAGCTTGGACAACAGCATTTTTTTGGTTTATAATTACTAATTGTCTTTCCCTTGATGTATACAGTTTACAAAACCTAAGTTTAAAGTGCTAATTAGCCATGCCTTGCTCACTTCACAATGCCAAATTGTTCAGCAACAAAATCCAGACAGGCTGATCCAGCTTCTTGACCAGATGAGATGAGGTTACACCACTGGTACATATTTAGGGGCCAGATGGCAAAACCACCTGGTAGTGTTATGGTAAGGCCAAAGATAACACAAAGGCAGGGCAGAACTGACCTGTGAGCAACCCATGGAGAACTCCAACAACTTAAGAACCGAGATAAAATTCTGGAAAACAGAAGTCTTCTGGTTTCTATTCTCAAGTCAGTAAATGCTATGCTGCATGGAAAAATATATTGAGGATGATGTTGTTGGTTACTTCTTCACACAGATTCCCTACCTATAAATACAGCAGCCTACACATAGACAGCTACATAAGCAGGCATAGAGTTTCCAAGAGTTCATCAAAATTTAAAATAATCTCGAATCTTGTGTTTCTGCAAAACAAACTGCAGTTGTAAGGAGCCTGGCCACGTCCCTGTATCCATGTTTGCTAATGTACCACACGGGGACCTTGTGGGAATTCACTAGCTAGGTCAGGAGTTCACACAAACAGGTATTCAGCATGGCTCACAGCCCACCTATTTCTACTCCTATAATAATGGGCAACAGAACTGGCCCTTATACTCACTTCTTTACTTGATATGAGAGTATGAAGAGCAGAGTGTAAGCTAAGAAGATGATGCAAGGGATTCTGAGAGACACGCTGCATCTTCTCTTACCTCCTGCCATATTCTGTTTCCAAAGAAACTTTGAAACTGCGTTAGAAGCAGTCTCTTCAACTCCCTCCTATTTGTATGTTTATTATCTTTTACTGGGAGGACAATAGCAATGCTTGACTTTTCAAATCAGAGAGTCCCATCTCCAGCCTCCACATGGTACACCCAGTCATTTATGAAAAGCGTTTTTTCCCTTCCAGTTGAAAGGCAGTTTATGTTCTGCACTGGTTGGTG
The DNA here is from genome assembly GCF_036013475.1 of Columba livia. Lineage (NCBI taxonomy): Eukaryota > Metazoa > Chordata > Aves > Columbiformes > Columbidae > Columba > Columba livia. The sequence goes on along the minus strand of NC_088602.1, from coordinate 20,840,280 downwards.
ACAATTTAAGACATTTTTCCTCTGATTTTTCTCTTTCCATTCTCTGCACTGCCCAGCTCTGCCAGGTTTCATCCATCTCACTTAAGTTTGGGAGCGCTGCCTCACACGTTACTCGATGCGGCTCAAAACCAGCCTGTACAATAACATTGCTCTGGATCTCCGTCACCTTTTTGCCCATGTTGCTTGCCCAGACAGATCTGCTTCAGGTGAAAAGCTAATGCAATTCTTGACAAAGAGATAGCCCCCTGCTTTTTTCCAATTTAGCAAGAAGACATAGAAAATATTGATGGTTTTGGTCTTCCTGGAATTTTCTTATACCCTCGCTAGGAATAAGAAAATATATCTCTTTTTGCAATCCCATCATTACACATGTACATGGTTATAAGAAAATGTTCTGAAGGGACATCAAGCAAATAATACCAATTTTCAAAATTCTGTAGCAATGTATTTATACAAATTACATAATTCTGTATGTATTTACACACAATTACAGAATATCAAGTAAATAACACCAATTGTTCTTTTGTTTTTCCCTCAGATTTTTCTTCAAGTGAATTTTAGCACTCGGGAGAGATGCCAGATGGACAGCACTAGAAAATGAGGACTTCTGTTTGTCCACAGCACAGGAGGAGCAGCACAGGAGCCTCCTCGCTTTGCCCTGTCAGGTCTCTCCAGCCCTGCTTTAGCAGGACCACGTAAGGAGTGGGAGGGCATCCATACCCCTTCCCACCTTGGCAGAGGAGCTCAGCAGCACCCCGGTGATGATGGGTTTGCCCATCCCCACCAGAAAACAAACAGAAATAACTCATTTTCCACAAGTGACTGAACAGAACCTGTTGTTCACTACCTGAAACAGGGCAAATTTGACCCGGTGAACCTGCAGGGAGTGGCAAACTGCCAGCTCCTGGACCATCCAGTCTTGCAATAATGCCTATGTTAAATTACATGTTTCTATATTTACATAAAGTCAGTATTTACACACCATTATGGGTTATTCGAGTAAATCGGTTACAGTTTATTTATATGGACTGCCATAAACTCATAACATTTTTCTTGTGTTTAATCCTTTCTTTAGAAAAATACAAAAAAAAATAAATTAAATAAAACATGTTAACTAGTAGTAATTAATTGCCTATAACTAAAAATCCAAGTCGATTTAACATTAAGACTCAAACCATGGCCTCATACTGTGGCCTCAACTCATAGTATTTTTAACCTTTATGATTAATTTCCTGGTATATGTCAGATTTACTGAAAAAGCAGAGTTGTAACCTCCCTTCCTTGCAGTAGGATTGATCTGTTTAACACCAAGCAATGAACTCTAATCCTCTCCATAAGCTTATTTCTTCTCCTGTGTTCCAGCACAGCTTTACACTGCCTGGACAAATGATTCAGCACCTGGTTGTCCCATAGGAGCCAAACTACCTGCAGGTCTTAGCAGCTCCGAAGGGTTAAAAACAAACTCGTGGGCTGCAGTCAAAGGCTGTAAATTCCCAGGCAATAACAGTCCCTAGAAAAGTATGACTAACTGCATCCTACAAATCAACTAACATAATTTACGTATCTTTATAATTCATAAACAATTATAATTAAATGCACATTTTAAGATTACTGATATTGCTGGTTGAGACATGGGCCCTCCTACCTGTTTGAGTACAGAAAGGTCACGTTTGTTCAAGACACCAAGCCAGGGGTCATCACAGAACAAAATTACAATTCAAATAATATATAACATCTGGACAAGAGTGCCTTAGAGAAAAAACTACTGAATTACAAATAGACTAGAAACTTATGCATAGCTCCTCCAAAGTATGTTTCTGCTCAGCCTCCATGACTCTGTGGACAGCCAGGGGGTCAGGACCAGCCACACTCCTGACACACCCAATGGCAAAGGTTACATTCAATTTAATGGCACCAGATTAAAATCCTAATGGATAAAACAAATACAAAATTCATTTGTCATATGCACCTTACATGGCTTTTCTTTTTTTTTTTTTTCCTTCAGGGTGCTAGGGGAAAAATGCCTCTTCCTAAGTGTTAATTCCCAGACAGTAACTGCTAATCAACATGTATCTGTGCTTAACATAAAATACTACAATCCCTTAAATATTACATAATGTCAGCTTACAGTTCATGAATATTTGAACATACTTTAGGAAAAAAAAAATAAAGTCTAATACTGTCCCCCTCATTGTCATTATTGATAGAGATTTATTAGTTTCATTTTGCAAGTTTTACTTTAGGAAGTGTGCTAATATCATGTACTATGACAGTTCACACTGAAAGCAATTTTCCATAAAAGATGTTACAATGGCCCCTATGGAACTTGTATAATTTTGTAGTAGATAGTCAAGTGCACAAATAAACATGTTTACAAGAGTGATCCTGTTAACCTGGTTCTTGCCCTCTAAAGCCGGTATGTGCTATTTGTAGAATTTCAAAACTAGTACAACTGTTGATATTACTTATGTTGTTTCTGGCATTCTGCTTTAGGAAAAAAAAAAAAAAAATAAAAGAAAGCATATTTATCCTTCAGCTTTGGTATAATCTGCAATAGATTTTAACAAGTGTATATTCCAGCCCCTATATTTTCCACAGCTGTGAAGTTTACAATGATGTAACAAGTCACTTTATCAGAGAGGAAATATTACAGACACATAAAGTTGAAGACCCAGTTTTCTCTTTAATCCTCTGGGGGTAAGCTATGAAACAAGCAGTCAGAAGAGTGAGGACTCAGTGTCATGAGTGGTGTGCATATTTGTACAATAATATGGGCACAAAAGAGATTGTCTCCTTCAGTACATGAGGGTCACTAGAATTTATTATTATTATTACCTTTTTATTGTTTGTTGTTTTTTTTTTATCCATGCACCTTTATATTTACTTGCATGAATTTACCACAGGTTCACAGTGGCCTTTGCCATCTTAATGCTTACAGAGCCTAAAGCTTCCAAAATGCCTATCTGGCCTGTACATATTTCATTAAAAATAAACTCTATATAATAAATAAATATATAAAATAAATAAAATGTTGCCTTTGGAATTTCTATAAATAAATTTAACTTTTTATTTTTATTTTTTTACTAAGAGGTCTTTGCTTTAAACTCAGTGGGGTGAGACCCAGAGAGCGATTAACTGAAAAGTCTCTTGTTTAAGTAAGACTGCACCCTCCATGCCTTTGTAAATGCAGCGTACACTTGAGCAGGCCACCAGCCAAAAATCCTGATGAATCAAAGTATGGCAGCTATGCTGATACATGACGAAGTACAACTGATCAAAAATTTAAAAGCGTGTCTATTTCCCAGCATGCATCAGGCCTTCCTCCTCTTCCTCCTCCTCCCCGTGGCTCCTCTCTCTCGCGCTCTCACTCCCATTCATCCTTTCCCTTTCTCTCTCTCTCTCTCGCACTCACTCTCTCACGCTCCCTCTCGTACTAAATCAAGCGAGTGGGCATAGGCTCTCCTCCAGGAGGACAAACCTTTAAGTGCAGGACAAAATCAGCATGTTCCATCCAAGCCTCCATCATACATTATGCATGCGACAAAGTTTGGCAACAGTGGAGCTGATGTGATGACACAGCTAATCAATAAGAACCCACCGCATGAAACCTTTATAGTGGTTACTTTTTAAGGGCTCAAGTGAAGGAATTGTCTTTGTCAACTTTGGCTTAAAATATCCTTATATAGTTCCGGTACTTTCTCAGGGTCCACTGGTCTAGGTAAAAAATGTGTAAATTTTTGATGCCGTTTAGTCCTAGTCCCTTCTCTTGGAGTCCCATCTTTATTTAATGCAACGTAGTATCGTCTTCCAGTGTCCACGTGTTTATATAGATTTGATGAATATGTGTTATACCAGTTTTCTTCAAACTGCTCTCTGAATACACACTCCTGGGTTAATTTTTCCTATGGAAAGAAAAGAAAAAGCAGTAAGAAAATAGATTGCCACAAAAATAAGCTGTTTGTTCAAGAATTACTATTTTCATGGCTTGAAATCAGTACCTCCCTTCTCAATTCACAAAATGAACCATTTCAACATTCCCAGTTTTAGCTAAGAAAAGCTGTATTGCTGAGTATTTCATTAAGCAGTCACAAGGCTGGTCAACTCTATGTGAAACCAACTGATTCTCCAAAAGCTTCATTGCCCATATCAAAACAGCAACAAAACTGAAAATAGATATTTTAATCTCTCATCATTCCCAAGCAGCTCACAAGACATTAGTGGAATTGTATAACTAATTACTTCAATCATGAGTGCAGGCATTCAAACAAACAGACATAAACAAATAAAACTGGCTTGCATGGCTGTAATACAATTTAGGGCCTTAAAATCTCTATGTCCTTTCATCGCATGGTAAACTCAATGCATTTCATTAATTTAAAGAGATAGAATTTACTACCTTTAGTGTGGTTTATTATTTGTATCACAGAACTACAACTCAAGAGAGCTTCAACCAGGAGCACAAACTCCTCGTGCCAAGTTGAAGTTAGGCAAGGAAAACTCCTTCAGGCTTGCTTTACTAGGATTGTCCTTGTGTGTTGCCCTACTGACAGGACCTCCTGAAGACATCAACCATTAATCAGAACCCCCTGCCACAGACTCCCATGACTTTCAGTTCACTCACTTATTCAGTCTTTGTGTACCCTTCTGCATACTTTTGGTCTACATAGATGGGGGTTTGCTTAAAAAGTAGCCACCTGATAATCAGATTCATTTTAGGAAGGATTCACACAAGTGATTGAGCAAGAAGACTGGAAAAAAGGTGGCGAGATCTAGCATGGGACACCTGACGGAAAGATGGGAAAATATAAGCCTGGAAATAGTCTTTTCAACTGGCACAAAAAAATAATAATGGTAATTTAATAGTCTTTTTTGATAACCAGAGTTCTCAGTTGAATAGCACTCACATCAACCGAACTCAGCTTGCAGCTGAGGATCAACTTCTAATTCTTACAAAGATCCATACAATGCACTCTGTGCATGTGTTTCACAGACATTAAATCTTGAAACAGTCCTTTTAGACAGATACACAGAAAAGAGAAGCAGAGACCAAGGCCCAGATGCAGCAAAGCATTCATGGCGCCTAAGTCTGAACACAACTAAGGAGCCTCAGATCAAACTCCAGCGCCCCCAAGAAGCAACCATCTATGGCTTAATACAGGAGCTTCCCAAAAATCACCACCATTGAAGCTTGCAGCTTGCCCTGGAGCTGCAGGTGCCTTTGGAGCCACCTCTGCTGCTCAGGACCTCAGCCCACAACCCTTTCCCAAAGCATCTTGTGTCAGCCCAGATGTTTCACTGCTGCTTTGCATAGCAAGCACACTGCACCCGGGGCAGAGCTCTGCAGCCCACCAGGGCTGGGGACCCTACACTCCTTACAGGAATCACCCAGGAACCATCTCACGTGGGGAGCGCAACCTCTGCGCAGGTGGGGAGAGCAGGCTGGCAGCCCTCTGCACCCCTGTGAATAGGGTCCTGGGCTGCAAAGCCAAGGTCCTCCTCAGTGTCTAAAGGTTTGGGATTTGGAGGTTTATTCTGAATTCAACCTGTCATAACTCCAGCAGAGCAGAAAGGCAGCAAGCAAGCAGCTCCTGACTTTTCCTTGGATGGGCACTGGGAACCTCATCACCCCTCAGGAAGGGTAAACCCCCAAGAGGACCAGGTTTCGGAGGTTAAACTCTTGAGTATACACTATGTCAGCAGCCATGTCCCTGTGTGGACCCGAGTGTCTGCAGCTTGCACAGTCACAGAAAGCCTGTGGCTGAGAAGAAGACAACAATCCCATCCCTTGCACCCTCTCCTGTGGTTTGACCAGTGGACTTCCCTTCCTTCCGGTCCAGCTGAGCATCACACACAGCAGCATCAGCACGTGCGCAGGCTGGCTGTAAGTAGCAATTTATTTTAGAGGCTCTGCTGACCATAATATTTTTAATGTGCGAAGTATCTCAAACACAACAACACTCCATACTGGTTACAGGGAAAAGCAGCACAAATGTGTTTACGCTAAATCTTTATCTCTGGGCCAGATCCTGCAACCTCCTTTTGATAATTGCTTCTATGTCCCTTGACAGCTAGAAGCTGCAGCAGCAGTGAGTATTACTGGATTGCAGCAGCAGCTGAAGGTTAGACACATTGCAGTAGTCCCCTCTACAGCCTCAGCATACAAACTATTAAAAAACTATTCAGCTGCTATAAAGATTCTCTTTAAGTACAGCTTTTATTAGTGTTTTATTTTGCATGAGTTTTAAAATGACTTTGTTTTAAGGCAGAAGCAGATGCTAAGATGCTATATGCTAGGCCTATAGGTCCATGGGGAAAAAGAAACTAATTCATATTGTTTTCCTGCTCTCAGAAGGCAATAGGGTCACATGACAAGCACTGCAGAAGCACTCCCTGCTAAAAATAGCAACATTTTAGGAAGATATTTCAGTCCTGTCTTGAATTCATTAATTATTCACTTCATCTGCATTTTTTTAGTATCATCATAAATTTCTATCTTTGCAAGAACAGTACTTCCCCATGCCCTGAAGGAGAAATTTTAAAATAGCCTCTTTTTATCTGACAGGTTTGATGGATCATGACAGTGCTGAGAAACACCTAACTAGCAGACCTTGAATAAGGGGTTTTGCATTGTACTGCACTCTGGATGAGTTCAGTGGATTTCAAGCTTTCAAATTCAATCTTAATTTTACAAGCTTATCCTGGTTTTGCTTTTCACGCTCTTATAGCACAACTAAATCTCTTTTGTCTGTCATCAAAATTCTCAGAAATTCATGTATAGACAGTGGGGCAAATACTTCAACATGACCTTGACACAGTGTCATGGTTTAACCCGAGTGAGCAACACAGCCACGACAGCCGCTCACTCACTTCCCTCCCCAACCCACATATAGGGGAGAGAATCAAAAGGAAAGGGAGAAACTTGGATTGAGATAAACACAGTTTAATAAAACAACAAAATACTAATACACTACTAGTAAATATATATATGATAGAAATAGAATATAAAATAAAAGCTACTCAATGCAATTCCTCACAAAATCTGTCCATACCAAGAAGCCAGTCCCAGGAAACAGCACCTGGTCCTGAACAGATGATCCCAAAGAGAGAAAAAAGGAAAAAAGACAGAAAGGCACAGAGGCCTCTACAAAACAGCAAAAGGCCAAACTAAACATCCCAAACAGAACTCCCCACACCTCCAATAAAAAGAGTAAAGAATGTGAAGAAGCGAGAGACAGACTGGAAGGTCCCGACTCTTCTTAAATATGAAGTATGACGCTAATGGGATTGGAATACTCCTATTGATCAGTCTGGATGTCCGTCAAGCTCTGCCTCATCCATGACCCCCTTGCTCGATGCCTCACACCAGTGGGCAGAGCACTCAGAAAGTCCTTGGCTCTCTTAACTCTGTCCTGGGTATTATCTCTTGTTCTCAAACTATGTCCAAATAATGACCGTGCTAGCTATGAAAAAGAAAGGTTTCTAACTGCATGAAGAAAATTAACTCATTTTCAGTCAAATCAGCACACAGAGCAATCAGGATGCAGGTTCAGATATGCAGGGACACTAACAATCACACTTTCAGAGAAGTGAAATTATTTCTTTATAAATTCATCAAACCATTTCCTTCTAGGCAACCTAGAAATTCTGGTTGTAGTCACAGACCACTGGAGTAAATCAGTGTTGGTTCAGGCCCTGTAAATAATGCAGAGACCAAAATCTCAGAACACCCTTTTTCCCATGCCCTGGAAGATCCTTATGATAATGGTTTATCTAGTACCACAACAGACAGAAACCAATAATGACCAATAGTCATCTATGTAAAATCATAGAATCATCTAGGTTGGAAAAGACCTTTAAGACCATTAAGTCCAACCATTAACCTAACACTGCCAAGTCCACCACTAAACCATGTAGTACCACAATACTACTTAAGACTAGCTTACACTCATGTTTTGTGCACACATGCCTTTATTCAAGCCAGAAATGAGCATAATACATGGGTGAGGCTGGTCCATCCTGCCAACAAGCACCTTCTTGCTTCACCAGTTCTAGCATGGGAAAGCCTTACTGAAAGCAAATTCTCCCAGTACGGGAAGGAGATGGTGTTTCCTGATCACAGGCAGCTTGCATTTCCCCTTCTGACTATGACTTTCACAAAGTCCCTGTACACACAGTTGAAAAGCAAGATTTAGCCCTAGAATACAGCAAGTTTTGCATACTTTTATTCTAGCAACTGACTTCTCTGTCATTTTCCAGTGCCAGTATTTCCTTTCACCACACTTAATGTCACTAGACATCTTTGTCGAAGGCTGACACAAATACCAAGCATACCCAACTGGAACAGCTGTGGAAAGTAACCTGCATTCCTGTGAAAGGGAGGCTGCCTGGCTTGATCAAATCACTTAATTTAGGAGCCAAATAAGGAGGTCACCTCAAAATTATATAAATCAGATGTTTCACAACATAGCACATGTTTTCTCTGAGGACTGTTCATAGAGTATTCCACTACATTAGTGACTGATTCTTATTTTACTACATTTCCACACTTTACCTGGGTATTTTTAACCCGTTACTTAACTCAGAACATTCAAATAATTGACTTGTGCAAAGATGCACATATCACAAGGGCAGAAACCCAAGGCAGATTTAATTCAGAAGTCTGCTAATGCCTGGTCACTGTTAGCAATGCCAGAATCCCTTTACCTTCCTACATCACTCATCATCTAACCAGAAAGAAAAATAATTATGTTATCTTATTTCCAGGTAGATTGATTAAAAGTGAGATTGCAAATTAATAGCTACCACCATCAAAACAAAAGATTTGCCAGCTTGTTTAAAAATAGATATGCTTGTGAAGCAGCTAATTGGATATTTAGCAAACATATGTATACTGTCCAGAGAATAGTTTAATGTCTCTAAAGAATGGTAAAAAAATTATGCTGCATAGCAATCGAAAGCATAGTACGGGGTCCTGTATAAAACAAATCAATATTCTTTTTTTCTTTTAAATAACTTTACAGAGCTAAAACTCCATTTTATTTTGTAACCTGACAAAGGAAACCTTTACAGACCATCATTCCTAAAATCACAACAAACACATTTCATGTCTAGCAAACTACTGTTTTTTATGCCATATATAGTTTTCCCTTTTGCAACTGCTACACTAACTCAGTAGAGACACTTCACAAGAAAGCACCTAATCCAGAAGTCCAAACAACTATTAACAAGCAGTATATTTGATATAGTCAGCACTTCCTACACACCTGCTCCATGTTATTGCCATGTTAATCCACACTGTCTTAATAAAATAATGTTTAAATATTTAGTCTCTTAAATAAATTCATGCATTAGGGCTATATGACGTTAATAAAAACTGCATATGTAGTTTCTTCTTCTATTCTCTTCCAAAGCGGTTTTCTTTGCTGTTTTGCCTACAGATACACACATTTTACACACAGCTGGCCCCTCCTATGCTGTAATGCAAACAGCCTCTAGAACATGCTATGTTCAGCTAATAATTAACACTCATCAAGAGTTGTCATAAATAAAGGTGTAGTTCAGCATTTGCTGTGGTGTTGTCTGATCTCCCATGCTAAGCCTGTAAGTCTTTGGCTGGGAGCACAACCTCCAGCCACAATGTGCAGCCAAACACCAGTGGCCAAGCAGCAGCATGTTCCTTTCCAAGTCAGACAGCAGTACCAGGTGAGGCCTGCACTCAGTGTCTGACTTGCTGAGTGTCACCAAGTTTTCCTTGGACAGTTTCTCCAAGTAGTGTTTGTTTCAGAATGCTTTACATAATCGTTTGACAAAACATGGAGGGGGAAAGAAAAAAAAAAAAGACATAGAAGAAGAAGGAGAAAAAAGGTCTGACAAAAGGACTAGCCGACTGTTTTTCTGTGTTTGTGTCAGTACTTCTCCACAAGCACTTCTGAAAGACAGCAGGAAACCCTGCTGGGCCAGAAGAGAGACCAAACGAATAGCCAGGCACCCACGCTGCCCCTCACATGCATTTCATATTCCATGGTACTTTTTATAATACGAGTGAATTAGGCAAGGAGGTGTTCGGCAAAACTGCAGTTGGGCAATTGCATTCTACCTACCTGAGGTCACCTTATACTTTCACAGAGATGGACTATTCATCTTAGTTTATCCTCTTAAACTTCTAATTAATTAATATGAAGTTTATATTATACATAAATCCCTACTTACCAAAAAAAAAAAAAAATTAAAAGTGTTACTGTTCTGTACCACTGCCATGGAACAGTTATAAGAGTGCTTAAAGATTAATATCTTTCATACAAAAAGCTTGTAAAGTTCCCAAGACCCAGTTGAACCTGGTCACCTTGGGAGCATTATCATCAAAAGCTGCAATAGCCACCCAGATATAGACACCATGATGCTTCCATGTCCTGATGAAGGCAACAGAAAAGCAGAGCTTCCTGAACAAAGCAAATCAACTCCAACATCAACAATAAAATCCCATGAGATTGTCAGTGCAGCAGGGATTCCATTGCTTCTCCCCTTTGCCCCATTGCCCCTCTTTTCCCTCTCCCTTGCTCTCCACGCTCTCCTCTGGACAGACCAGACTGAGACCCAGCACTGCGCTGGCCCAGGGTTGTTTACAGAGCTCTTCTGACATGAGCTGAAGAAGGATGAGATGCCAATTAGGCTTACATCCATCTTTGCCACTGCCAAATCTGCAGCTCTCGGTTTTACTGATATCCAATCCTTTGAGATTTCAAGTTTGCAGCATCTGTCAAGCTTCAAGCATGCCCTCCCTGAACATGAAATCATTATAGAAAGAGCAACCCCACTGTGCCCAAGCTTGCATCTGCCAGCGCAGGCTGCCTACCAGCAGCCATGCTTATGTCCATATAGGTTTGATTTAGATCTGCCAAGTGCATTAGATGAAAACTCATTTTCACCTAAACACCCAGGGTCTGCTCGTGCTGCTGCTGGAAGCCATGACAAAGCTCCAGAGACAGATCTCAAGCCTCGTAAGCTGTCACAGCACCATTTCTTCGGAATCTGAAGAGCTTCCTTCTTCACAGCACAATGAAGCAGGACCAGTACAAAGTCAACTCTTAAAAAACAAAAAAGTGGGTGTGTTCCCCTCCCTTCTGCACCAGCAGGGCCAGGCTCACACTGTGCCATTAACTAGTCACATTTCTGACCTGTATTTTATTTTTGGTTTCCCTGGCACAATCAAGAACTGCAGTCATCAATGTTATCTAAGCATCTAATTCATAACGCTTGGCTGAACCCTTCCAAGAATCAGAAAGCAAGGTGGTATGCAATCTGATACAGGGGCCAGAGCCAATTTTTAAAGAAGACAGGAGAGAAGTTCCCATCAGCTTAAATGGGATTCAGATCAGGCTTGCAACAATAAAAAGGCAACAAATATTTTAAGACACTGAAAGAACCATTTCAGGCACGTTCAGATTTACTGAAAGCTGTAACTTGACCTACCCCGGCTCCCCACTCCACAAATTCTCTTCTATCAAAAGACAACATGTATGTCAAACGAGGGCTGTTATTTTACAGCTACACACACTCTTTAGCCTGAAATACTAGTTAAGCTTTTAACCAAATAGAGATTTTTCAATAAAACATGCCTTCCTTAAATACAAATAAGATGAAGCAGAGCATCAAAGTGTTTTGTCAGTATTTTTTACTTTGTTTTGTGGTTCTCTGAGCACAGAATGCTGGGTTAAATGAAAGAAAGCCCTCCTTCAGCAGAAAGTGCTGCCTTTTGCGGGAGCAGCTAAACTTACATGCTCAAAGACATTGTAAAGTGGGTGATAAAAAGTAGTCAATCTACACATTCAGTGAGTAACCCCCAAACTGGATTTATCCATCATTAGAGAAATTCCTTATCCCTCAGCTACAAGGTGTCATCCTAAAAACAACAGAATGCTCAGGGCCCTTCAGAAAACACTTTGCCACAGGGACCAAATAATTATAATACAAGGCAGTGATAATAATGTACACTATAAAAGTACCTTATGTTTTATTCATTCAGCAAGATGATTTGGTCAAGGAATGATGAACAAAAGTCTGTCTCTATATTTTGTTATCGATTTTACATAAAGCTACCTGCTAGGTCCTAGCTCAGAGGACAGGGAAATTACTGATCCCATTGTCATTCTGGATGAGGGTCATCAAACAAACAAAGCAGCACAGGCTATTGCATGTTGGAAAGATCCAGCCCTCTTCGCTGAAATGCCAAATATCTGCAGCAGTTTTGAAAACCAATAAGTTTGCCAGAGAGATTTTAAAATGTACAGTGCTTTGGTGGGCAGTACAGCAAAGGATTGATACCCTAAGATCTTTACGCAGCAGGACTGGATTGCATATGCAGTTTAAGTTGTTTAAAACTGAGGCCTTTTAAGCTCCCACCTGTTTTTTTTTTTGACACAAAGGAAGGCCAGCATTTCAAAGAGCTGCTGCTGAAGAAAAGATGTCATATTTGCCCTTTTAGACAGCAGTGCTCCTCCATTGGCAAACATTGCTCATAAGTAGTCTCTCCAGAGACAACTCTTTGGACACTTCCCGCATTATTTTTTCCCAAAGGTAATCCCACCACAAAATCATGGATCTAGATACAAAATTTATAGTATTTCACTTTCTGAGCAGAACAAAAAAAGATTCCTCTAACATTTCTCAGAAAATCCACATATCTTTGGTGTTGCCATGCCCTGACTTAGGTTATCAGCGATATAGCTGACCCAGCCTTTGGGAAAAGCTGGAGAAAGTCGGGTGGCTCTGCTCCTCCACAAGCCCCCTACTCCTCACACACATGCGCATTGGTGGACCTGTCTTTCAATGGGTCAAACTTTAGCCATGCAGTTAATTTCAGCTTTGATGAAAGAAGTTGTCAATCTGTCTGAAAAAAAAAAAAAATAGATATATAACAACAACTTCAACAGAACTGGTGATTGAAAAGCTCCCAGACCAGGCAGTTGGTCTACCAGATACCAGCAGCACACAGACCTTACAAAGAATTCAGATTTTTAAGGTATAGAGAAATAAAAACCTGATGATTTTGTTTAAACTTTATATTATTTGTGTATTCTAAAATGACTCAAAGGATTTTTCTGAAGTCTTCCCCAATAAGTTCCCTGTTTTGAGTCCAGATTATACACTAGGTGCTGTCCTAACAAAGGCATCAGCAGGCCAAAATCTCCCTTGCTATGCAAAAGCAATAAACATTTACATGTTAAAAGACTGTCTTTAGATTGCAGACTTTCACAGGCAGGAGCCCTGTCAAGATTTAGGTTTTTAAAATGATGAATACAGTAGAGCTCTTATCTTGATCAGGGTCTGCTGACACAACCATAAAATTAATTAGTGGTTTTACAGGAGCAGGTCTAATCCTGATTCCATTGAAGTCAATGGCATTTCAACCGTAATAGAATCAAGTCAAAATTTCTCCTGAGTCACAGTTGCCTCCATAATTGTGTTAAATTTGAAGAGTAAAGTTTAGCAGATTAAAGATGCACAGCCTGGGCCAGACCTCAAAAGCATGCAGTATCCACACCAGAAGCCAAGGTTTTCCTCAGCAGCAGCTGTGGAACACTAATATAAAATCTGATCTTCAAACCAAAAGTAACACCAGAGGTCTGCCTTTATAAAAGGAAGGAAAAAGAAACCAAAGGGCTTAACAAAAGGGGGGGAAATGGATTTGCACTGTAACAAGTTTTATTTCTCAAGCTTTTTGAATGTGACACAAATGAACTGCATTACTGCACATCACCAAATCAGCCTGAGCACATTCAAACTGCAAAGCAATCCTCAACCTAGACAAGAAGGTTCTGCAGGGCAGACTTTTTCTACTCCATCTTTGAAAATGATGAATGGTAAAGTTAGAAAGAGTTCCATGTTCACATCCCACTGGCTCCTGAGTCAGAAAGAGAGCACATCAGATCTTTGTCTGATGCCGTGAATAACCCCCAAACATCTCTCAATATGACACTGCTGATGATGCTCTTTTAGCTTGTCACTTCAACATGGTATTCTCAGATCAACTAAAGACACTGAACCTTTTCACACCTCTGTATTGTTAACACAGATGGTTCCAGAAATGTTCCAGGCTGCAGTGACTGGGGAGCTACACAACTGCAAATACGTGAATCTGAAGACATTCAAACTGAACATGCCCCACACTTGCTCTCTGGGTAGGATTTGAGTTTGCAATGCAGTTCGGCCTCTTTAACAACTACCTGCTGTCAACAGTGCAATACTCAGCCCCTCTCTATCCCACACTGCAGGTGATTCCCCCTCTGAGCGCTAGTGCTTGCCCAAACAGGCAACAAGCCAGTTCAGAGAGCTAAACTGGCAGAGAAGCAACCAAAAAAGCAAGCTTTCTTCTGTGGTTTTATATCCCTAAATTAGCCTCGTGTCGAGTCAGATGAGTGCTGATGTCGGAGCAAAGAAGAAAGCAGAAGCACGCAGCGGAGGCACGGTACCAGGACTGCCCTTTCTGGAAAGAGTTTTCTGCAAGATGCAAGATCACCTTGGTTTCCCCCTGAAGCAGCACCTCTAATCTCCTATTTTTGTAAGAATACAAAATTCTAGATATCTTTAGTTAGGGGAAAGCAGATCATTAAATGAAGGTTTGAGTACCATCTTGCTTTACACACACATCCCCATACATATATATCATTTCTGTAGGAGATATTCTAATACTTTCCTGTCCCAGGCATGTAGTGAGAATCCAAGTTGAACACAGAATTGCAGATCAAGGCAAGGAGATCACTGAGAGTTTTCTCTCATATAAAATTATCCTCAGACCTAGTAACCACCTGGAATTAATTCCTCTGAGGAAAATCAAAGACCTGAGGAAAAGTGTAGTGTCTATCCCACAGGACACTATTAGCAGGTGTCCCTCTTTGATGACAGGTGTTATAATCTGTGAAATTCTGTTTTAAAAAACAGACTGAAGCCTTAGTTTAAGAAGAACCACAATAGCGTCACTTTCTTGTAGAGCTTTCACCAGTATTACCTGTGTTAAGCATGTGGATTCACCCATCAGTTCTTCCTACACCAGTACCCACATCTCAAAAGACCTTTACCTTCTACAGAGTCGTTCATACCTTGCTAGGCAGGCTACAGATTCTGCTCTCATTGCCAGCGCTGGTACCTGTGAGGAACACCATCTGACAGTACTCGGCTTTCAGCAAGGCTGCCCATCCGAATATAGAGAGCAGCTGTCTGCAAAGGTGAAGCAAATGAGGCCGTAGACAAATCTTCTCAAGTAACTAAAGTTTCAGGGCTTTTCTCAGACCTACACATTCCACAAAGATAATGTCCACACTTATGAAGCTGTTTCCTGCTGTTCAGGGCAGAGAGAAAGCATTTGTGCTTCATCTCCCATCTTCCTGCAAAAATTCCTCAGGTCAACTTAAAAACTCACTTCCTCATGACTCATTATCCAGCCTAAGCTATTTGTCCTCTATTTCAATGACTTTTTTTCTCTCTTTGGTGTTAAACCTCCACGTATTTACAGAGACCAAGAGTGTACTCTCTCCATTTCCATTCTGCAAGCTAAATAAACCAAGATCTTTAAACTCTATCATTTGATAGCCTTTTCATCCCCTCTGATCATTCCAGCAAGCCCTTTCTGCACCTGTTTCAGTCACAATTAATATTCTTTAACACAAGTGACCAACTGCACTTTGCATTTAGACTGGATCCTACCGATGCTGTATACAGTGGCACTGATAGAGCTCTCCCTGAGCCAAACATGCAAATATTTTGAGCACTTTAGGTCACCAAGTCACTTCTGTGAGGCTGTCTTCTTTGCTGAAAATACTTCCCAACAATGCAACAATTTTTATAACAAAATACTACTTTTTTATGACATGATGTTTAAAGTCCCTAATAAAAACAGGGAATAAAACCAGCCCAAGGACCAATCCATAAAAACTCCACTAGCAGCTTCACTCCAATCTAATACTTTTCAACACCCTCCTTGCTGTCTTCTCTTCAGTTTTTTCACCATCATACAAGTCCACATTTTACCCACTGTAGCAGTTGTTGTATTCAATGAGTCATACCTAGACCAGCCTTTCAGATTAGCACAACTGTATTTCTCTTTTCTAGAAAAATAAAATCCTACCAAAAATAAAACACTAGGCTTGCCTGAAGCTGTTTATCCAGCTTCAGTGAACTCATCTTGCGCGTACTTCCAGGTCCTCTTCTACTCTTTCATTTAAAAGTGTGTCCCTACACCCTGAGCACAACCCAAGTCAGACTGACAGCCCTCCAGCTCCCCTGGTCCTGCCACTGGCCAAACACAAACCAGGTGGCCAGAGATCCACAAACACTCCAGGCAGACAAACACTTGTATTGTCTTGGAGAAAAGCAAACCCTTCCTTGACCAGACTTGCTCCCAGCTTTGCACCACATCTTGCTATGACCTGGGAGGGAACCACTGGGGCTGAAGATGGCCCTTCTGCTTGGCTAGATTGTCTTCCAGTTCCCTGCTTCATTTCACTGGGTAGTAACAGAAATGCTTGTGCCAGCACAAGGGAGAGGATGGATGGTTGGAGGGAAAATAGCCACTTCTCTTAGCAGTGGCATCAGCTGCCCCCACTCCCTTAGTTCATCACATGAAAGGGAATCCCCCAGCCCCATGTTACCACCCCAAGGTCTCCATCAGAATTACTGGCTAGCCCAGTTAGCAGCCACATTCAGACCACATTGCATTTCCACTCCTGCCTGAACACTCCATCTTTGTAAAGACTCTAATTCCCTTTTCATTTATATAGGTTAAAAAGTTTTTGCCTTATATTTTAGAATATGTTTCAGGGCCCTTGTCAGCTTTATTGCAGCAATTTCCATTTTATCCCTGTCCTTCTACAACTCTTACAACATGAGCTTTTCTGCAACCTGCCCATCTCCCATTCCTCACAGACCCTCTGCCAAGCACCCGCAGTCTATTAGTCTCCAGATCCTTCCTGGCAGCTTCACCCTTGCTGCAATTCCACAGGATTTCTGCATCTCTGACAAAGTTTCAAGTTTCTTTCGTATTCAGAGCCATAAGCACCTTTTTGAACTGGTCCTCTTCAGATCTCGAAGTTTGCCCTCTCATACTAACTACAGGCCTGCTTCTTGTAACTCTTCTGCTTAAGGTGGATTTACTCAGGAAGACACAAGTGGCTGTTATTGCTAAAAGACACCATCAGGTTCTTGGTCACAGGAATGTCAGGTTTTCCTGAGCAATGCTGCCCATCCGGAAAACCTGACAACTCCTCACCACCCACCTGCCCCAGGAGCTGCCCTCTGCCTCTGCACTATTTGTACCATTTACCAAAAAGGCACTTTATTTTACACACAAGCAGAAAGGCATTAAACCTGCTGCCATAGCCATTGTCTTTCCTGGGATTTGACCACTCCCAGCCCAGAAGTCTGCGCCCTCACTCAGGGAAATTGCATTTAATTCTCCCTCCAAAAATTGTTGTGCCCTGCACCTATCCTGTTTCCAGGCACAGGCACCTGCATGTACGCTGACAGACAGATAATCTAGATTATTTAAAAAAAAAAAAAATCAATCATTCTGAAGCACACGGAATTGCTGTAGATCAGAGGTTAGTGTTTAGCACTAACCAGAAAGTGTGAATGATACTGCAGGGTAATTTATTTATCTGTCTTATTCTTAGACATCTGTAGTGACCATATACTTGACTCAAATGCTGTTCCAAACATGCACTTTCAACCTGTTTTTTTCTTCACGTTGTTTTTCATCACGTTGTTTCCGTGCACCTTGACCCACCATCTGAAGGGCTGAACAGTTCCCTTATTTGCATGGAAACATAAAAGATATTTTTAGAATGCAGCAAAACAAAACCTTACCTACACTAAGCAATCTTCAGTAAACTACGAAAAATTCCCTTTTTTGTCAAAAAAAAAAATCTGTTCACCTGTCTTTGCAGCTGCATAGTCCTTCCAGGACTACAGAGACCCAAACAAAAGCACAAAACACCATAGGTGCAGCCCTGCCAGGACAATAAAGAGGCATATCGTCACCTCCCTGAACACTTACTGCGAAAACATGTTTCTTCAAGGACGCTACTCTCTCTCTTTCTCTCTCCTCCTCCACCCTCTCCCCAGCAGTTTTAGGAGCAAAAGGCACATTTACTGTCCCCAAAACACTGGGACAAACAAGTTTTCAGTTAATTTTTTGAAGGACAGCTCTTTATTACGCTATTATAAGCAACCCTGAATCTCAATTTGCTGCACATACCATGTGAGTCTGAAACCCAGAGGTGAGAATTCTCTCTCCCTGGCTCCAGATCTGGGCTCTTCAGCTCTGTCCCAGCTGCTCCATGGGCACAAGAAGCCTCTCTCTTCTATCCTTCCCTCTCCTCCCAGGCACTCCTAGCCCTCTACACCTTCTACAACAACTCCACCACCTCCCTTCCTGCCTTCTTCCTCCCTGCACAGCTCCCCTTGTAGCTGCTCCAGATCTTCCAGCTCTCAGTTTTTCTCCTTAACATCCAGCCTCAGCTACATTTTGCCACCTGCCAAGGACACAAGAAACAATAGAGACACCAGCATTTCATAGAATCATAGAACCATAACATCATAGAATGGTTTGAGTTGGAAGTGACATTTAAAGGCCATCTAGTGCAGTACCCCTGCAATAGGCAGGGATATCTTCCACTAGACTAGGTAGCTCAAAGCCCCACCCAACCTGATCTTGAATGTTTCCAGGAATGGGGCATCTACAACCTCTCTGAGCAAGAAGTTCCAGTGCCTCACCACCCTCATCATAAAAAAAGGTCTTCTTTATATGTAGTCTGAGAAGACGAATGAGGCAGATCCATGTCCATGGGAGATCAATGGGGCAGATACGCCAGCAGTGGGATGTAGCACAGCTTTCTACTGCAACAGAGTCCAGGACAGCGAGGGCAGTCGAGGCAAGGGTGTCCCATGGTCCTGCTGTGCTGGAGTTAGCACAGGACCACCTCAGAGGACAGCCTGCAGTGCAAACAACAGGCACCCCATGATGTAGGTGTTCACCATTGCCTGCTATGGGCATATCAACTGTTGATATTCCCAAAGGCAGTGGTGCAGGGCAGTGTGAGGGTGGAGACAGTCTCATGAAGGTCATGGGACTGATCAGAAAGACCTCCCTCATTCCACGATGAGGAGCACAGCTAGAACACATTTGCTAACACTCTTGCCAGAGGTGTTGGCAAGAGCTCTTTGGCACTTGGGAAGGAAAAAGGTCTTCGTGCCTTGTCTTAACACCCTTCAGGTCCTATCTGTAGTTTGGATTTTTCCTCCTCTCCAGTGACAAGCACAGTAGCTGTTGTGAAACATGATGAGTCATAGCTGCAGGCTGCAAGGGGAAGGCAAGGTAAAGGGAGAGCAGGAACAGAGCAAGGCAGGAGGGAAAGCTGCTGTCACCAACCAGCCTCCAAGTCATCGCTGTGTAGCTACCACTGGCTTCTCTACAGTACTACACACATATATCTTCAGCTTTCCCTGGATAAATCCAGGAGACAAAGAGGAACTTGAGAACAGCCACGCTATGTTAGACATTGCTGCCTGAGAGCAGGATGAGAGTCGCTGTGCTCTTTTAACCAGAAGATGCAGCAGGAACTGCCTCCTGTAGCGGTGGCAAGTTGGAAAGAGTTTGTCAGGCAGCTAATCTAAGAGGAAATCAGCACCTTGAGAAGGCCAAGAGGAACATGTCTGGATCAAAATATGCTGAAACTGCCTTTACTGTTGCCTTTCATGAAAACTGGCAGCGATCACCCATCCTGGCTGCTCTGCTTTGCCATATGTCCCATCTCCAGTGGCACCACAAATATGCTGGGAAAAATCTTCCTGTGCCAAATGTTTCAAATACAAATATAGAAGGATAGAAGTCTTCTAGGTCATTTATTTGATTCACATCTAATATATTTTTCACACAGTAATTAGAATATAAATATGATAGTGTCATAGACACAGGGCATCTATTACAGCAGTGTCAAGTGCTGCAGTACTGAATGCCCACAGAAACAAACCTGCTTAGACCCACAACACTGATATAGAGCAGGACCAGATATTTATTAAGTTGCTATTCAGTTTTGCATGGAAAACAGTTTTCCCACGTTAGAAACACATCCACAGCCTTGTAAGAGTACCTGCTCCATGACAAACCTGGTGCTATTCACAGCCCTTAGTGAGGAAGCCAAGACAGAGAAACCCACCTCCCAACACAGGCAGCACAAGGACAACTTGCTGGTGCTACAGAACCATTCAATTCAGGTGATCGTTCCACTTAATTCAGGTGAAAAGCTTGAACCTCGGTCTATGACTTATCAGTCTCAAAACTAACTTTGGCTAAACTGATCTTCTCTCT
This sequence comes from Columba livia, assembly GCF_036013475.1. NCBI lineage: Eukaryota > Metazoa > Chordata > Aves > Columbiformes > Columbidae > Columba > Columba livia. The sequence continues at coordinate 20,819,921 of NC_088602.1, read as the reverse complement.
TGACAGAAAGATAATTCTGTGCTGGATTGTGCCTTGCTTCTGGTTCACATTGCAACATTTATTGCTATCAGAGTATTTCATTTTCAGTTAATTGCATTTTTCTGACCAAAAGCAAAACACTGTCACTTAAAAATGTCCAGCCAATTCTACACAAAAATCAGCTCTGAGGCCTGCTTATCTCAGTGTTTCTATGAGAGCTGACAGTTGCTGAAATATAGGCTCTAGGATTGCCAGTGTTGACAAGGCTTTAAAGCATCGTCACACTGAGTAGCCATTAGAGGTTATATTTCATTGGAAGTAATGTAATTCAATTAACATCACTCAATTAACATCCATATCATCCATCAGATTTTAACCTGAACTTTGCATTCTGGCCCTACAGATTGCCAGTTCTCCATTATGAATGGTTTCATATTTTTAGCGTCATTTCTTAGGGAAAAGAGGTTATCCAACTATATTGTACAACTAGCTGCCTGCCTGTCTGTCCCTCTTTAGGTTTTCAACCAGTTTCAATCAGGAGGCAAAGGTCTTCAAGAAAATAAAGTTCCTATCAGTTTTGCAACTAACCAGAGGCAGGGTAAAAAAGAGAAATCATTTGCGTGTTCCACTTGGGAGTGGTGAGCTATGTAATCTCTGCAAACTGGCAATCTGGTGAGCAAGGACAGCTAATACTGTCTCTTTCTCCATGGGAGAAACATAAAAGGCTGGGGAATTTGTGCTACTGCAGGGACAGAAGGTCAGGGAGATACATGATTTGGACCATGAGATACAAACCCCTAGGAAAGCAGGTTCTTTTAGAACTGCTGCTCACAGAACAACTATCTTATTAAGGCAGTGAGCTTAGTAATTTACAAATAATTTCTTGTGCACATTTCTTCAGCAAAGAATGTTTTGAGTAATTCACTCTGACAAACATATTGCAAACTTGAAACATAAATTGCACAGAAAAGTGATGTAATATTTGCTTTCCCAATCCGTGCATTCAAGCTCTATCAAATAACGACATTTCCTTTTTCTGAGTATCTGAAGTGTAGCATCACTGATTCACCATGTTTATCTGTTTAAATTATTACTCTTACTGATTATTATCAACATTACTGATTCATATTACTGTTGTTGTTCTGCTTTTTTGCTGCCTAACTGAACCGTAAAAGCACTCATTACTTTGGCAGTTCTCTATCCCATTCATCAACTGCACAGGATTGTAACTTACAACAACTTACTCCTCACAGGCAACTTGTTTACATCTGTCATTGCATCCATTCCCTTTCTCTGTTCTTCTCCATCCTTCCAACCTTTTCCTCTTCCATATTGGCATTTACACTAAATCCCTTCCTCTGGCTCTTCCTACTCACTGGTTCTCATTGTCTCTGCAGCTCCTGTTCTCCCATGTCCACACATTCTCCATCCCAGCCTTGCCCCTCATTCTACCACCTCTTTTTCTGCTTCTCACATACATTGTCATGATCTGTACCTTCCAGCTTCCTCTGCTAGCCGGCACTTTGCTCAGAAGACAACCCCTTACCTTCTCTACCTTCCTTCTCTCACACAAAATGTTACTAGAAAGGGATTGTGTATCTGGACACCCACATAAAAACACTTCTGCTGGACCTTCCTGGTCTCACTTCCTCACACTCCTCTGTGGATCACATATATGGAAGCTGGACTTCCCTCTTACTCCTGTTTTCCCCTGTCCAGTCATCTCCATCTTCTCGTGTTTCTTCCCACTCCCACTGCTGTCTCACTCAGTTCCCTCCCCACTCTTTTCCCGGTTACCAATAATCCTGTCTGACACAGGTATCTTCAGCTACACTCAACACTCTCTATCACTGAAACTCCTTTTTGAGTGTCTCTCTTTGCAGCATTTACACCATCAGTTGACCACTGTCACCTTCTCCTCCGTGCTTTTCATGAACCCCAGTGAATACACTTTAGACATTTGTTTACCCTTCAAACCTGCCATTCTCTTCCTCAAATACAACTGCTTCTCTAGTCCTCGCCAGCTTTGGAGGTTGATATTTTACTGCTAGAAGAGGTTGCCTTCTACTACTGGGAAGCTGCCTGCTCAATTTTATGTTCCCCTGCCCATGATCTACCCAGGATATGAACCCCAGTGTACATCACATGTCTCAGATGCTCCCAGATAAAGGTCACATCATGCACACACACACACACACACACACACACACACACACACAGATACTCCTCTGCTGCAGGACAGCCCATACTGCTGAGATCAATCACCCATCAGCTGCAGGGAGGCTGGTTTGCTAGCCCAGCTCCCACGTCTGAAATACCAAGTTTTACTCCTCTCTCACACCCGTTACTCACTCCTGCTGCCATCCCTCAAGAAGCACCAGCTGCACTTTCAGGACAAGACCACCAAGCGTCTTGCCCTCATTCCTATACTTTTTATAACTTTTATCCACCCCTATGTCTCATTTTCTCATCCACATATGCCACCCTTTTCCTCCTTCTCTACTTTCGTCAATTCCTAGAAAGTTCTCTGCCCACACATAAATGACAGTCACTTTTTCTCCGTTTAGGTATCTACTGAAAGGACACATTTACAAATCTTACAATATATCATTCAGTCTTCAATGACCAGCTCTGGCCATCCGTCTCCATTGTTTTTACCTAAATTGTCGTCTGTCTGCACTATTACTCATTCCTGATTTTGTCACCTTTTCCCTCTCCTGTATTCTTTATACCACCCACAAGGTCTTGTTTCAAATTAGACTGCAAGATATTTAGAGCAGAAACTGTCATCGTATAGCATCTAGTGCAACAGAAGCTTGTAAGACCTAGCAAGTATTTTTTCCCACAGAACGTAAGGATCACAACTCCCCAAGGCTGGTGGGAACTTACCGAGCCGTACAGTTCCCCTTTCTCATTCATCCCAAGGTAGAGTCCACTGTCGACTCCTCGGATGCTGACCAAGCCCACTGCTATACTGATAAATTCCAGTATACCTATAAAATGCAGGAAAAAAACAATCAATGTACATATTGTTTCCATTGAAAGATTTTTTTTTTTCCAGGTCCCTGAGCACCACACAGCTATTTTCAAAGGTGTATTCCCATTTTCAGAGTTGTTTGGAGGAAGATGAGGAACAAATGAATGTATCTCAGGGTATGACACTTGAACGGTGAAGTCCTTTGAGTCTCTGCTAGAATGACGCATTAACATACCAAATTAAAAGATTACTCTCAATCTTTGTCACCATTTTTAAACACAGATGTAAAGTTCAGTCATATTCCAATTCGCACAACATAAAATACATTCAAAGAAAAAAAAAAGCTTTTAAATTGCCAAAATCAGCATTATTAAAGAACCTATGAAATTTGTCTTGCAAAACAAATTCTGAAAAATACATTTGAATCAGAATTGTGACATAAATACTTTACACATGGAACCAAAATATCTACCTCTAGGCAGCAGTTGATTGGGAATAGGGAGAAAGATTTACTCACAGTATGATCTTCCAGAGGCTCGAAAAATGAAAATTCTTAATACAGTCCAGAGTCTCACATATTTCTGTCTAGATAGTTACCATTTTTTCTGGTGTGCTATTTATTACTCATCTCAAATTCAACAATTAATATATTCTAAACCTAAGTAATAGTGTATAAATGATGAAGTCTTCCCATGCACATAACAACAAGCTCGCAGAGACGTTTGTGCACTAGAGATAAGAACATTTTTCAGGGAAGCACAGCTTCTGCAAAGCTCCTCGGTTCAGCATCAGTGTGCAGGGTACAGCAAGTGTCTGTATCAAATATTAGTTCATCTGCTTCTTAGTGTTTGGGTTTTTTTGGCAGCCTTCCCTGCAAATTGCTTACTTCTCCAATGAGGATGCTACCAGTTAAATCATGCATAAAGCTAGAAGTCTTGTGGAAAAAAAGGAAATTGCTTCCTATCTGGGAGCACTTGTGTAAGACTGTAACAACTTCATAGGAGTTATCCAGCAACGTTCAAAAGTACAGTGCTGTGTTATGCTACTTTCTGAGCCACAAAATAAAGCACAGAGTAGCATTTTCAATATATTTTACGAATTTTCATGTCTAAGCACAGCACATAACTATTTTTAAAGCTTACTGGAAACTATATTTACTTGAAATAATAAAATAGCAGTATAGCATGTGTTGAGCCTCACATGGCCAATAAAAAAAGCACTTTCATGGATTTTTTTTAACAATTAATTTGGCATCTCCCAGAAAATAGTTGTGCACTAATCAATAACAGGCATGAATCACATAAATCTAACATAGCACAAGTTGAACCCAATAGGGAAAATTTATAGCCAAGCTAATGTAAAGATTAAATGTATTCCCTGTAAGGGACTATTGATCAGTACCTTGTATATTATTCATTACTACAAACACCATAGTCTTATTGTTTTGATAACCCTGTGTTAAGGCCTGGGCATCTTAAATTATTCTCTACATATGCACAAATCAAAAATACTGGGAGGAAATATTTAGTAATTATGGAAATTTTTTTTTAGGTAACGTGCTGTTTATCTGGTATATACAGTATCTCAGATACAATTGATCCATTGAAACAATTTAAACATTCCCATTCTATCTGGACATGCAATACTTCCAGATTTCTTTTTAAGGCTTTTTCTGTAAAGCTTTTACCAAACTATCATATTACCAAGCAATTTTAACTGAGGTTAAATCTTATGTTAAGTGTGTACTATACCATACTATAGCTAAGCTAGTAAGTCTGGCAACTTTCTCATCAGTATAAATGCAGACTCTAGTTGCTGTCCTCATTTCAGATATTTGGGTGCGTGCTGCTTAGACTGTCAAAAGAACAAAGAAGCACTGTCACATCCTATTGTAAGTGTAGAAGATGAATTTAAGATACTTGGCAAAGAGCATCCGCATATTTGAAATCAGAATATAGACTTGTAATTTGAAATATTCAGAAGACTATTCACAGCAAGTTTTACGTGCCATGCTGTTAAGTCCTTCAAGAGATTATGTGAGGCCAAGTATTTAGCCTTACACAAATCTTGCCAGTTTAAGGATTGCAGGATTTGGCCCAATACTCCTGTGAATATTTTCACTGCATAGTTTCTATAATATACAGGTAGTACTTAAGACCTGAACCAGATATTAGAATAGATATTCCTCATCAAAATTAGGCTGGACCAAAGGAAAATCAGGACAGTTTCAAACTTTAAAAGCTCAGGCCCTATTTATAGGTAAAAATGGGGAAAAGAAGAAAAAGATAAAGGAAATAACTGTCTCAGGACCTGGGATGCTGGATAGATTCTTGTCAAACACTGGGCATTTTCTTTAATGAAACCACTTCAAGGCAAAGACGCAGTCCTCCATAAAGAAGTTAGGAAGAAAGTTTGGGGGAAAGTGATTTCTTACATGTCCACATCAGCCCTTCACTCACCTTCTTCCACATGAAACAACTTTGACCATGCTGAATGGCAACAAGACACCACAACACTGACCATGAAGGCCAGTCCTGCTCTACTCACAGGCTCACAGGAGAAAGGAGGTGGGCAGTTAACACAATGTGAAACATTAAATTTGATCTAGACTAGCTCTGGTGAAGAACAGACCTACAAATGTATTTGCCTTGGCTTTCAGCAATGAACATCTCTGCAACTACAGACCTTTTTATTGCTGGTGTTCCACCCTTTGCACATTTTTGTCTTTGGCTATATATAGGCATATGTATTGCTGGACTGTGGCAGTTTAGCTTCCGTTTAGCATCCTAACACACCATCAACGAATGCGGTAAACAAGCACTTCTGCCAGCCACGTCTTTGTAAGACTGCCCTGGGCAGCAGAGAGAAGGGACGCAGCGGAGACCCGCAGGCAGAGCGCAGGTCCCTGGGTCTGCCCTGCCCTGCGTTCAGCCAGCAATCATGCACCCAGGGAAGAGCAGAGGGGAGGGCAAAGCGGAGCTTTTCGCAGCTAAGAAGCTACCGGGAGGTCAGCCCGATGATGGGGCGAGGGCAGGGGCTTCCCCGGCGACCCCCTGCACCTCCCTCCCGACAGCCGGCCGGGGCTGCGGCGCTCGGCTGAGCAGAGCACTCCGCCGGGATGCGTCCCGCCTGTCGCAGCTGTCACCGCTCCGCCCGCTCCCCCACATGATGCCAATTAAGAGACGGCAGCGCCGCCAGCCACAGCCCCCCAGGAGGCAGCGGGGCCCCGCTTCAGTTTCAGGCTCCTACAGCGCCCTTGTGTCGCCGGCCTCCCCCTCTCCCACCAGCCGCTCCGGGTGCCCTCCCCTCTGCAACGCTCAACTGCGGGGGATGGTTGGGGTCCTTCCCTCCCCCTAAAACCTGGACTCTAATTTCCACTCCCGGGGCCAGAGCCCTCCGCATGCATCACCACCCCACCGGCCCCCGACCAGGTCTGCGGGCTCTCTGCAAAGGCAGCATGGGGAAGAAGGGGGAAAGCCCCGACCCGTACACCCAGCAGCAGAAGGGACAGACGGCCGCCGGCCACCCCCCCGGCCAGAGCCGCCCCCTGCGCCCTCCCCGGCGCTGAACCCGCCTCGCCAGCCCGAGAGCCGGCAGGGCGAGGCGGAGAGGCGGGAGGGCGGGCGGCTGCGCGGCTCCCGCGGATGATGAACGCAGCGGTTCCCTGTAGCAGCAGGTCCCGGGGAGCGGAGGTCACCTGCTGACAAGCTTGCTTTTTTTTTTTTCCTTTTCCTGCATGCTCCTATTTTTTTAATGCTGTGCATGCAGTACTTGTGCTGACGCACACAGGCACGCCCCTCCGCTGTTACAGAGTTCCTGAATTTACAATGACTCCACTGTCTAGCAAATGCCCTAGACCAAAGGAGACTGCATCAAAAAGATTTCTTTTGTCACCCAGGAGAGATAAGGCTTTGATCACCTGAGATCGCGTTACAGGGGGGACCGAGCAGGGCTCTCCCGGGGAGCTTTTCTTTTAGAGAAGGACATCTTGCTGCAGGAATTGCGAAATGCCTGGGCTCCCAGAACCGGGCGAGTATAGACACACAATATGGCTCGGTTTATTGTATGCAATAGGCACACATCCAACATAGCATCACAAAAGAATTATTCTTATCTGATGTCTCTCCAGAGGTGTGTGCGTGTGTGTGTGCGGGGAGGGGGATTCCCACAGGGCTGAGCCCAGAAAGGAGTTTACGCGCAGCCCCCGGGGTTTTCTCTTTGTCCTCCTTATTCCTAGAGGAAAACTTCCTTCTGACTCGTCCCCCCACATCTACACACACGCAGGTTTACCGCACACGCTCAGAGACGACCAAGTTATCCTGCTCTCCCCCGGGCATCTGCCGCGTTGGGATGCAGACCTTCCCAGGATCATCAGAAGACTTTATAATAGTCACCAAAGCCCAAATAGCATCTGCTGTTCAGTGACCTCCCGCAAACACAACAGCAATGTCACGGCACCGATACAAAAGCACTAAAATCCCTTCCCCGCTCCCAGATAAGACGGGAGCCCCGACACATCCCATGGCTTTGCTGTGCCAGGTCTGCCCGACCCCGGACCGAGCAAGGGCATCACCGGCGCACTCCATGGGAGAAGAGTTATCACAAGGGTGCATCCTGGGGAGGAGAGGGCGATCAAACCGAGAAGGGAAAAAATAAATCTATTTAAAGCCAAGGCGCTGCAAGTGCTGGAAGAGCTGCCCCTCGGAATTGTCGGCTTCCTACAACTGCGGCTGGAAAGCCATTTTTAAAAATAGACGCCGCGAATAATGTGGTCACCGCCGCCTTGCGAAGGGAACAGCTGGCGGCCCTCCTCCGGGGGCGGCGGGGCCCTGCGTGGAGCCGGCCCCCCGCAGCCCCGGCTGCCGGTGCGGGCAGCGGCGCGGCCGCCCTACACCTGCTGGCGGCCCGCACCGCACCGCGCCTCCCCCGTCAGCCCCGCACCGAGGCCGCCTCTGTGTGCCCGCACCTGCAGCGGGCAGGGGGAAACCTGCGGCGGTAGTTCAGCAGCTATGCACGGCGTCTGCCTGTGTCAAGGAAAATGTCTAGATGCACAATTCCCGCATTACCCGCACTACGCGACTGCCTAGAACACTTTCCCCACTTTTTCTCGCCAGCAAGCGTGAATGTTGCGCCCCCGGGAGAGCCGCGATGCTGTCTCCCTCCCCCCACCCCGCCTCCTCCCCGGGGAACCCGGGCGGGCGGCGTGGGAGCGAGGCAAAGCATGGAAGCAGCGTGAGGGTGTCAGGGAGCAGCGGCTGACGAGGGATGGAGGATAAACCTGCGACCTCAGCCTTTCCCTCCCCCCCTTCCCTTCTGCGCCCTTTGGAGATCATCTCCTGCAACACCGGCATTATCTAAACAGCTTCACAAGGCAATAAAATACAGTTTAGATATCGTTCAACATCTGGCATTAAAACACGTAGAGAGGAAAAAAAATCACCACAGGACTTTGTTTTTACGACCGAATTTCAGTGCTGTCAGGTTGGTTCACTCACAAGTTAACTCCTTCCAACAGCTGGGAGCGTGGTGAGCTAACCTGGCATATTTTCCTCACCCCTCCTTAAAAAAAAAAAAAAAAAAAAAGAATCAGCTCATCCAGGTTGTTTTAGTTACTTTCTTACGTTCAATCTGCCGGGCCTTTAACAGTCTCCCAGGCAGCAAAGAAGCTCCAGGCCCACTTGACTCGCGTGTGCATGCACAAGCTCTTCAGCGTGGCCGAAGCCATGAGCCCCCCAGCCTCCAGCCCTCGCTGCTGAGTCACAAACAGCGTCCCCTGGAAATGAAATCCAGGGGATGCTCTTTCCAATTCGCTGCCAGCTTCACACGCCACACAGCTCAGGAAAGGCAGGTTTCGGTGCGGCTTCCCGGCGGTTCCGGGTGAGCACGGCGGTACCTGCGCTCCCTCGTGCCCGCCGTGCCTGGCACCGGCAGCGCCGCACGGGGCCGGGCCGGGCTCGGCGTGCGGCGAGACCCGCTGCGGATCGGCGGGCGCTGCCGGCGAATCCTCGCCGAGAGGAGAAATAGGCTGGGTTTGCAGTTCAGGCAGTTACTAGGGCAGGTAATCGGCAGAGAAAACGAAAGAAAAGCCCCGGTTAATTTGCGTACAGGGCGACAGCCACTCCCTTCAGGAAACTCGGTGAATTTTAAATTGTAGTGGTTAATGATTAAAAACCCTTTAAACTCGTGAAATCATATCATTCGGCAGAAACGTCCTGAGCAAAAATTCCACCACCGCCACCACCACCTCCCAGTACGTGTCTGCTCTTAAGCAGAACTTGGGGCTACACCAACGTCGCTACCGAACACCCGGCTACTTCAGCGAGGGCTCCTGCTCCGCTGCGGTGCTGCCGCTTGTGTACATCTGCAATCCCGGAGACGTTCATTTTTGCCCCCGGCGGACCAGCCATCAGCACAAACCCCCCTTCCCCACGCGCCTCGCACCCCCCGCCGTCCCCCCGCCCGCAGTTCTGCCCCATTATTTCATCACATGACCACTAAAGGGTTAAGGATAATACCTACCAAATCTGCTGTGGTCTTGCCTGGTTCCCTGGATAGTACCATTGGGGAAGATTTCTAAATGAAATCCAGTCCTGCAGTATAGCTGCCTCCGCCTGAGGATCCCCTTTAAATGATCCAAGTCCGTGACCGCAGGCCCCCTGGGTAGCCCACCTGCCTCAGACTGACCCAGGTGGTCACTTAACAAAACCGGACTATCCACCGGCAAAACGGGCACATTCCCAAAGGGTACTGCATCCTGCACACCGAAATAGTTCCCAACTTCACCTAAGGGAGCCATCAGAAGATTCTGCTTTTAGAGAATAAGGATAAACAATAATGATGGTGCCAAACCCAGGAGATATAAGATATATTCCACTCCTCTCCCCTCCCTAGCGCAGTTACAGAGAAAATGTTCTTTCTTCAATCCATTAAATGCATAAATAAAAGTAATATTCTGTTTTGACTGGTACAGGTTCAAGGTCAAACCAGTTAGTCTAAGAAACCACCACTTTATACTCACACACTGACATATTTATAAACATATAGATGTGTATATCTATATAAATGCATATATCCCCAGCTCTTAGCAAGCAATACGGTCTTCAGCCCATCCAACTGTAATAAAGAAAAAAATCCGTAGTTTCTCCATTTGGTTTAAGATAAGAATGACCATAGCAACTTAAATACCTAGGCGTTATAGGGATTTTTTTTAAGATGCACAGGCTACGTCAGGATTTATGGATTCTGACTCCAGAAAGGCATGCGCTGTTTTTACTCTATAACAGACTGCATACATCAGCATGAATCCTGCAAAGGGGGAGGGGGAAATCGCACGTTGTTGGCTGAGATAAATCCAAAAAAAAAAAAAAAGGAAAAAAGAAAAAGGCAAAAAAAAAAAACTTTTGACGTCCAAATCTATTATCCAGAATTCTCAGGAGGCTCAGCAGATGTCCACTGGTTTAGGATTTTTGACGATCCACAAGCAAAGCAGCAACATACAAGTGCTTGTGTCTTTCTTGGCTGGCTCGAAACAGGTGTTGCTTCTGCAGGGCTCCTTGTGAAATGTTGTACTCCAGCACTGAGCTGCAGCTCTTGACTGTGGATCTCCATCCAGCACGCAGAGTGGCGCAGGAAGAGGCATTGGGCTGGGTTTAAGGTAGTCCTGATTGCTGCTGGAAGGATTCTCCGAGGTCCTAGCGCTCAGCCCTACCTGCTGCAATACAGAGTCGCTTCCAGCTCCAGGCACGGCGTGGAGCGGCTCTTACTGCTCTGCGGCAGCGCGGCGCATGCAGGCAAATAAATAAATAAGTGGGCGAAACTTTGGGGGAGGAAAAAAGCGGCGCGGCGCTAAATATACCGGGCCCGCCCGCTGCGGGAAGCGGGCTCCTCGGGAGATGCCCGCATTGCCCGAGTCCCCCGTGACATTGGCGGGGGGAGCGGGGCGGGCAGCGCGGAGCCCGGCCCGGCCCCGCCGCTCTGCCCCGCCGCAGGGGAGGCGGAGGCGCGGCCGCCCCGCAGTGCAGCCCCGGCCCCAGCCCGCGGCCGGCCGGACCGCGCCTCAGGTAACCGGGCTGCCGCTGTCCCAAGCAAGGTTGAAACTCAGCTCCGGAAGGCAAACCGGCGGGGTCGCGGGAACTTCGGGATTCGCGGCAGAGTGGGGGGATGGAGGGGGTCGTTATCGCCCACGCCGCATTTTTTTCCTTCTGCACTCCGGCCCCCCGCACCGGCAGCCCGCAGCCCTCCCGCTCTCGTCCTTGCGCTGCTGGTGGCGCCGGGTGCTGGGGTGGCAGTTTCGGGGATGTCGCCTCGGGAGCGGGTAGTGCCAGGGCGCCGCCGCCGCCTCCGCTGCCGCCCGGGGCGCTCCGGGGGCGACCTGCGGCTTCTCCCCCACCCCGGGCTCGGTCCAAGTTTTTAAGAGCGCGGTGGAGGGGAGAGAGAGGCGGGCAGGAGGTGGCATGGGTGGAGGCGGGGGTGCTGATGCTAAGTACGCGTTCTCCTCCCCTCACCCGCAAAAAAAAAAGAAGTTATCTAAAACCGCCAGGAGAGACCCGGCGAGGAGGGAGAGGATTTCTGTTTCTCCTTATGATACCGCAGATTGACATTATTGTGGTTTTGCCGCGCTCCGGTATAGCTGCATTAATTAGCAAAGGGGCGGGAGGGTCTCCTGCCTTTGCAGAAGGGTTGATTGGGCAGACCTCAAGGACCGGGCACGGTGCGGGGGCTTTGCATGAGGGAGCAGACGGCTCCGGCAGCCCCTTGAATTAAGTGCAAAACCTGAACACAGGCTCTTTCGGGGCGTGGGGCGGGGGGGAGAGAGAGGGAGAAAAGGGGAGGAAACAGAATATCTTGGGGGCCGGGGGGGAGAGATTGCACGGTGTGAATGATGATGTGCATTGCTGAGGTGGCAGGGCCCAGGAAGGTCACTGGGGGAGGCTGGAAGGAGAGCTCTGGAGAAGGAGAATTTTGCAAGGGGGTTAATTAAATATAATTGACTCTCTGCATGTCCTTCTGCATGGTGGGCATGCAGTGGAGGGGGTGGCTCTCCTTGCCTTCCCCACCACAAAAGCCAGCAGTACAGCTCTGACTGGTGCAGACTTTCTGCATCCTCCCCCCCCCGCCCCTTGCCACTGTGAATTCACACTTGAGGGAAAGAGACTTCTAGTTTCCAGGTCTAGCGGGGAAACTGCGGCAGGGAATGGCAGTGTCCTGAATTCCCATGGACCTACCTGCAGGGAACTGACACACTCCATACCAGTGGCACATGAGCCACCTCCCTTTCATTTGACTCCACCAGTTTTTATTGCTGCTCAAAGGACGGGATGCAGAAGCTTCAGAGCAGGGTCCCAATCACATTAGTTGTACAAACCCACAGAAAGGAACAGTTGCTGTGTGTCAGTTCATGCATCTCAATGTGCAAGAGTAGATGAGCCCCCCAACACCAAAGCAGGAAAGTCAGCGCTCTCCAGTAAATAGTTCCATAGCATTTACCCTAAATATCGGGTTTAAGGATACTGCTCACACACACATATTGGTTATATCAGCGTGAACAACTGCAGAATGACTTGGGAAAAACTGCAGAACTCACCATGTCAAAAATCATTATTCTTTATCAACTGGATCATAGCAGTACCCAGAGGCCCCGTTCGGGGACCACAGTCTCATTGTGTCGGATACTGTAGACACATGTAATAAGAGAGATGGTCTATGCCCAAAGAGCTTATGATCTTAACCCATGATGAAAGACAACAGGTGTATACTACAGACCCATGGGGGAAGGATAAGGGAAAAGCAGCCTTGAGAATAAAAAGCAACAGCCCTGGCCAATGACAAGTGTTTGGTGTCAGAAGGAAGTTTTAAGGTGATCTGAAGGAGAACAATAAAGGAGCTTTATGGTCATCAATAGGAAAGTTTGTCGGTGCGTAATGGCTAACTTGGTAGAGAATATGAAATTGCTTGTTAGGAAACCGGACCACTGAAAAATGCACGTTTGTGCCACTGGCAAAGCAAGGGAATATTGCAGAGTGACTGAAGGGCCTGGTATCTGGTGTGCTCTCAGCCTAGGAACAACTGGGAAAGAGTCTCCCAGCTCCTTTCCAGTGCTTTGAAATTCACATTTCTAGTCTTAGTGAAGAGTATTATATAGAATTCTAACTTTTTCCCTAACCCAAGCTTCAGTATTTTCCATCTTGTACTTCACATCAGCATACCTTATGGAAAATATCTGAAGGTAAAGAAGAAAGTATTGGTATAGTTCCTTTTTTGTTTCGTTTTTTTTTATTATTTTTTTTTCTAGGAGCTTAAATGAAAGCCCACAGATTATTTGCTATAGGAATTTTAGTGTTATAAAAGTGTTATCTAAGTTGAGGCTTTGATGTCTGAATTACTCATAAGTATCAAAGCCACACATGAATTATGCAGGACATCCCCAAAATTATACCCATCTGTGAGTAGGTGGTGTTCTAACCCCGCTTCTCATAAAATCTGTGATGTGTAACATCAAACTTACCCCTTACAAAAGTTTGGCTTTACTGATAGCTGGGGCCGTATTAAAACTTACACTTTTATCCCCAAGACACTGAGGCAGGAACATCCCTAGTTCTCCTCTACTCAAGATTCACACCCACTTCCCTTATACCCTCCTGGAATTAAAGACTGCATCTGCCACAGTGAGTCATCAAGAGCTTACTCATCAGCGCTATGCAGGATTTTAACTCCTGAGAGCAGAGCTGGTCAGAAGGATCCTGCACTTCTTAAGTAGTTCCTGGCACATGTTCTCCTCGCATGTACCACGCTAATGTGACACCTCTGGCCAGTTTTAGACATTATGACATTTTTTTTCTTTCACCTGTACTCTGCCAACTAGTTCAGTATATGAACTTTTCACATATTAGTTTTGAGTGTCATTTAAAACAAAATAAATCAGCCTGTCATAAGTATTTTTACTTTTTTCATTCTCTCAGATTGTGTATTTTCACCAAAAGTACAGGATCCTATTCTGGACCTACAATGTATCTAACTCATTTATTTTCCAGCCTTGCAGACAGAGAACTGGGAGACTTATATTATTAAAAAGAGAGATGCTACAACTTTCCCATGAAACACATGGCATTTGCCACTTTTACTAAAATGCCTTGAGTCAGCAAACTTTTAAAAGCTGCTTTTTAATAAATCACGAATAATACAGGAAGTAATGCTATTTTCAGTTTTCTTTACAAGTAAGAATTTTTAGGGTACTTTGAAGCATGATACATACCTGGATATGATAAGAGTATTAACTCATCTCACCTCACTTGAGGCTGCTACAATGGAAACATTGAGATCGAAACTACTTGCTCTTTAATGAAGCAATAGAAGCAATTTTAGGGCACAAATCATCTGACCTATTCTAGGCGTCTACTTTAAGATGACATGACTCATGCTCTAAAGATGCTTAATTCTTCCTCATGTATGAAGGGAGCCTATATTAGATGTAGATTTCTACATGACAGATGTCTAGATAGGACTGGATGGGTCGCACCTGCTGTGCTATACATGTGATTCAGCATTCCCCCAGAATGGCTGGTGAGGGCACTAAACTATTAATATAGCTGCACAAATTAATCCTCCAGAGAAAACTCACACCATCTCAGCGATGAAAAGTTACCAAAATCATTATTATGAAACATTAGATTGCCTAGAAATAAAATATTTGTGAAAACTTATTAACCCTGTAACTCAGGTTGATTTGATTAACATAAGAAGTGTCTACAGGTTTAGAAAAATTCATCTAGAGGAATATATTTGCTTTCTCCCTTTAAAAATGGTAGAAAAAATAGAAGCATTCATGACAAAAAAAAAGATTACCTGTAAGAATCCCAGAAGACAACACGGAAAGGCCTGTTTCCCAGTTCACCAAATTTTCAAACCAGAGGAGTGTAAAACATGTCGTTTAGATGGAAAAATCCAAGAAAACAATAACATCAGTGTCATCATGCAATCACCGCCACACCAGGATATCTGACATGGAATTCTTACAGCATTATGGTATTTTGTTGCATACAGGAATTAGTGAATCCGCATTAAATAATCATTGGCAGAATATGATCTTTGTGACTGTCCTATGGAGTTATCAGGTTACATGTTTTAAGATATCTTAATTTAAGTATCAAAGTAATAGTGCCATTATTGGTCAGACACAGTCAAGAGCATTGACACAGGTGTTGATACAGTCTTTTGGAATGCATGTCCTTGTTGTTGATACTTGAAGATAGACAGTGTGATGTAAGTGTGAAAGCTGCCAAATATGTTTAAAATTTCTCTGATGCATGTATTTGTACATGGCTTGTATCTGCTGTTCTTAGTAATGAATTAATTTTCCATGATGTTGCAACTCACTCCAGCCCAAGAGCCAAAATGCCGTTGATCGGAAGGAGAAAAGAGGAAGAAATCAGAGTTACCACTAGTGCAGGTGACTGCAGAGGCCTCTGCATGGCAAGTGATTTGTGTGGCATGGCAAGTGATTTCTGTGGCATGGTTCATGGAACTGCTCACTGCCAGAATGGCTCTGCCACTTTGCCCCACACACCTGTCCTGTTCAAGCACACACAGTGTGTATTCAAAGGTTTCTGCCTTCTTCATGCACCCATACTCTTGGTGCTCATTTGTGACTGCAGGCTCGGCAGGGTTTGCCAGCAGGCTGCAGGGTGTCCCTAAGGTTCTTCCTTTGACTGACAGACTTCTTTTGTAAATCGTTCACTACCTCAAACATGGAGTGGCATTCATATAGCAACAAAGACACATACCCGGACCATCAGCTGGACACTACTTACCAGTGCTAGACTGGAGCTGCAACCAGCAACCAGCTCATCATCACCTCCCTTGGGGCAGGGAGGAGGTGTCTCCATGCTTGTCCAGCTCAGCAGAAGCTGGGTGTGTGTCCCCACTCACCGCTCTGCCTGCGCTGCGGCAGGCACAGCAACCTGACGTGCCTTTGCCCCGATGGAGAACGTGGTCCATGCCGGCTCCATGCCAGCCCATGCCCAGTTTCTGGAATTGCTGAAGGCCTCGCTAGCTTTCCCGCTGGAAGTGATTACCTCTCCATGCACAGCACCGTGGCCATCCAGGACATTTTCTCCCGCATCGCTCAGGGCGCAGGTTGAAGGCGGCGGGACCGCCGGCTGCCGCCGCCTTCAGGAGGCACCTGCGGAGGGTCCTCACCGGAGAAGCGGGCGGCGGGGCCGCCCTGGCTACCCTCAGCGGCTCTTTGGGGGCGGCTCCCGCGGGGCCGGGAACCCCCGGTGGCAGGAGCGGGGCAGGAGCGGCGCTGGGCGAGGCGGGTGCTGTGGGGTAGGGGCAGCCGCCCCGTCGCGCTTGTGCGGGGCTCTCTTGCCCTCTAGCGGGCAAAGCCAGCGGGGCGGCCCCGCCGGGCCCCCCGCCGCCGCCCCGGGCCAGCGCTCCCCGTGCGACGCCAGAGGCCGGGACTCGTTCGGGAGTTCCGGCTCCCGTACCGGGGACAGCCCAGCCACCCCCTCCAGCGAGCGGGTGGACGGGGGAAGGAGGCCGGGGCCGAGCCCAGCCCTGGGCGTTCCGGTCCCCTGGCTGATGGGCAGTTGTGCTGCGGGGGGTGGCCTGGCTGGGGAGCACAGCAAGAGGAGCACAGCATGATGTATTGCCTGTCCAAGATGCCACCACCAGCACTCAGGCAGCAGCAGGGAGAGGGACTCAGTGCCACAGCCCCAAGTAGCATGAAGAGCTGACGAGCGAAACCGTGATGGGGCGGTCAGAGGCACCATTTGTCTTTCGTGGTTGCTGACCATGTCCCCATTGCTAGGACCAGAGCCAGCCAAGCAATCGATGATCTCCAGGGAGCAGAGGGCTATATGCCCTCAGTTGCTGGGCAGACATCGGGTGCCCACGTTGGCTGGTGCTGAGGAAGGGAGCAGTCCCTGAGGACATGGGTGCCCCAGGCATGGATGGCCCTGCCACACCAGGACCTAGAGGCACCTCTGCAGAGAGCCCACAGCTGAGTGGGGATGGAAGTGGAGCTGGAGGCTGAGCTTGGGGAAGGGAGGTCGTTGGTGCTCGTGTAGGGTGTTCTGGCGTGCCACAGGAAGACCATTTTTTTCAGTCTAGCCTGTGTTTACTAAAATTTCTCATTTTTTGCTAATGAATTAGAAAACATTCTGGTATCGCCGTCTTCATTTTCTTCCTTCCCAGATCCAAAGCAGTAAAAACTTTGTCCTTCCCTACATTATTTTAAATGTACTATCTCCATCTAAAAAAAGATCTTACACCACCAATAGGAATTCATGCTTTACAAATGTTTTAGAAAATTTGGATTTATTTTTAAACCTGTCAGTGACTGACTTTCTTCCTGTAGTCTTCAGCTTGACTTTTTAACTTTTCCCCATTTTGTAAATCAATTTTATACTTTTGCTCCCTCCCTATTTAAAAATTATTTTCAGTATTACATATTGCATTTTTGCTCTGACTGCTGTTGTAACCGCTGAACCACAACAGGCTTAAAAGTTATCCTTCTTATGAAATACTGCTTTTTAGCCATCTAACAGAATTCAGAATCCGAGTTTGTTTTCTTCCTCTGTAAAGCTTTCCTCCTGTCACTCTCATTTATAATCTCCCATTCTTTGGGAAACCCGGACACCTCTGGGGTGACTGTCCCCTCTCACTGTGTTTCCTTGAAGTTGGGTAGTGATGAGAAAGTCCTCTGTTTGCTTGTAGTGAATGTAGTTGGGTCACTTGGAATGCAGTCACTTGGAAACCTCTACTCTCTGCTACAGTTATTATAATCTTTTGAAATATTTTGCATGCCTGTGTCTGTTTCATTCGCTTAAACGTTATCCAATTTCTTTGTTGATAACTAACATATTTTGCATGGCTTTGCCTGGTGATTTCCTTAATCATTCTGCTGCCATTTCACCAATAACTCAACAGTCTATAACTGCACGCTGATGCAGTGGCATGAAGGGACAGAAAATAATATAACCATTTTCTTCAAGTAATTACCCTGTGTATGTACTAATGTTTTCCTTTTGGCTGGCCAAGACAAAAACATTTCAGACTAGAATCTCAGCTTGTTTCTCCTAAACTTTTGTTTTTCTGGCAAAACTGGAGATCTTTCCCTCTTGTACAGGGATGAAAGGGGCTGCTCTGGAGAAGACAGTAGTTGTGGGGAGCTGTGGGAGCATGAGATTACTAAGCCATTCCCCATGGAGGACTGCCATCTTCTGTTTAAGCTATTGCTGTTTGCCCAATCTGCACAAGTTTATAAAGGAACTGGGCAGAAGTATGTGAATAAATGCTGTACATTTCGGAGAGGGTGGAAGGTCATGGAAAAATGCACACTGTCTTTCGGGTTTGAAAGACAGTGTCTGATCTGTGTGACTATCCATTTAACATAAGAACATGGCTATAACAGAGCTGGGTACAGCTACACCACTACCTTCTCTAGGACAATGGCACTGGGAAACACCATTTAAGAAAAATGTGTTCCTGGCCACTTTGTGCAGTCTGTTCCCTTGTTCTCCCTCAGCCACTACAATCACTGGATTAGGGATGCTAGAAGGTCCCTCCCTGCATACCACCTTTAATATCTGCTTATAGACCTGCTGTCCCTGAATTTGCCTAACCCCGCTGTCATGGTTTAACCCCAGACAGGAACTAAGCACCACGCAGCCGCTCACTCGCTCCCTCTTCCAGTGGGAGGGGGAAAGAGATTTGGAAGGGTAAAAGTGAGAAAACTCATAGGTTGAGGTAAGAACAGTTTAATAATTGAAATAAAATAATAATCATAGTAATAATAATAACAATACATTTTAATGAAAAGTAAAATAACAGAGAGAGAAATAAAACCCAATAAAGACAAGTGATATAAGTGAAAACAATTGTCCCAGCTGTGTCCCCTCCCAACCCCCAGCCCACTCGCTGGTGAGTGGTATGAGGAGCTGGAAAGGCCTTGGCACTGTGTTGACACTGTTCAGCAGTGGTGAAAACATCCCTGTGTTATCGACATTGTTTCCAGCACAAATCCAATGTAGCCGCACACTGGTTACTATGAAGAAAATTAATGCTACCCCAGCTAAAACCAGCACACCTGCTTTATCCCCGCTTCCATAGTTTCTGATGACAACAAATTCTGGAAGATCATTACAGTAAAAAAGAACTTTCTTCTGTCAGTTTCAAACCCATCTCCTATTCGTTGCATTGCATATTTCCTAATCCTTGTGCTGTAGCTGTTGAATAACAGGTGAATAATAGTTGCGCATTCACCTTGCCCATTCCCTTCATGATTTTGTAAACCTTGCTCTTCGCTCTCTGCTGCCTTCTCTCCAAATGGAAAAACTGCAGTTTATGTAGACTCTCACCCAGGAGGTGCAAGGGTCTTACTTTCCCTTAAGGAGACAATAAACATTACTGTAAACTTAAAACCAAGCTAAAGTAAGGGAAGATAGAAAATGGGCTCATGTGACATGTTATGTGCAACTCATGAAGAAGATAATCAAAATCATTTCAGCCAGAAGAATCCTGGGGACATGCTTTTATTTACTCACTGTCAGATCAGTTCTCTAGGAACCGGTCAAGGAACCTAAGTTTTGTGTACAGTATGTCAAATGTTTTGTGGAATCAATCAATGCTAAATTCCTTAACAATATCTGCAATGTGACCATCATCAGATACAGCAAGCAGTGGACCTTTCATATCACGGAACTTGGTAGTGTACCAGAGAAATATCCAAGTCTTGACCATTATATAGCTCTGGTGAACATAGTTTTAACCATGGAGAGTATCACAGGCTTATCTCAAGCCTTGATTGCTTGGCTAACTGTGCTGTGTGCAACTAAAAAGGTTCAAGTTTGACCCTAGTAGAAAATTCAGTGGTAGTCAAGACATTAATATGGTGGAGTGCTGAACTGCAGACAACGCCAACATTTCATACCATTAAATGACATAATTTAGACATTTACATTTGATGGTATTCACCATCTTAAGGCAGTCAGTGCTCCAGACTATAGTCTGCCAAATGTTAGTGAACGACTACACTGACTAAGTGAAGGGGGAGAGAAGGGACTGCACTGTACATAATCTTTTCACATGCTGTTGTGAGCCAAAGTATTTTGTAAATTATCCCATGCACTGTTGAAGAACTGGAAATGCCTGTGACCTATCAACTACTCAGGTGTTTCAGTTCAGGAATTTTTATTCTCCAGATCTTCACCATGCACAGCTGCAACCTCTGATGTTATGGAAGGAGTTAACCAACAGTACCAGTGGTCTCTTCTAGGTTAAAAGTATGTGAAAAATAGGCTTCCAAGAAAAGGAAAAAGAAACCAACAGTGGTTCTGAGCTACTACACAGCCCTCAATGTGACCCTCCCTCTCTCTGGCTCTCAAGGCATTGCTTTTATGAGGGTTACAACACACTTCCAAGTACCAGGCTGCATCTTCATCCCTACCCGGGATACCTCCCTATGGAGGAGCTGAACAAAAAAGTCTCTACTCCTCTGCCTCCATCCCTCAGAATTCATACTGGGTTTCCACATCCTACCCTTCATCTCTCAGAAAAATGGAACAAGCAGATGAAAAGCTCTTCAGTGGCGAGAGTTTGCTTCTCTGCCTTCATAGCTGCTCCTGATAAAAGACAGCTTTCCCATTCTGTTGTTTAGAGATTTCATCAAAGCCTGCAAACCTGAAATCCACCATGGTGATTCCAGTTCCCTCCCAGCAGCTATTACTTCAAGAGAGCTCAGAAATTCATCAGAGGGTCCGAGAAACACATCAGCATGGCGAAACCACAACTAGGATTTCACACTAGAAATGGATGCTGCCTGAAGCGCTTTGCTTTTTCTAGGCATTGCAGTAACATCACTGACAGGCAACTACGGAAGAAAACATTCAGGAGGTTCCTGTGCTTCCTTTGCTTTAAACATTGCTCTAGGTCTGAGGAGGAGAATTGCAGTTACTGTCAGGGATACTCAAGGACTGGCTTTGTAGCACAACCAAGCACTAAGAACTCACTTCTGCAGATACAGACAAATTGGCTCTGACTACCTTGTCCTTACTGCAGTAGCACTGCAGCCAACAGAACTATGCAGGCAAATGTTGAGACATCAGGCAGACCTCTAATATTAGGTATCCTGCTTTTTTTAATGGTGGACAGGCTTGTGAAAAAACACATGGCAAAACTGAAGGAAAGTGATCTTGCCAAGCCTCGTGTTATGCTATTTGTATAAATCTTGATGTGAACAAGCAGAAGGAATTTGCTTGAACTTTCTGGAATTCATACCTTGTATTCTTGTAATCGTCTGATCATTCCAGCTCTGTATCCGGGACCCTGGTTCTGCTGCCCTGCTGAGGGCTGCTAAGGAGAGTTCTGATAGGGAGCTCATAAACTTTGCTCCCTTCTTTAGAGTACGTGTTTTCTGGTTGTGTCTTCCAGTGGGGTGATGACACTGCAAACCCCAATCCTCCAAAAAAATGGAGATCAGCTTGGTAAACTGTCACAACACCACCCCATTCCTGGAGCTGTGACAATTGATATGAACAGGCGATAAGCCCATTTGGGCCTTTTATACCCTTAGGTAAAGAACACTCTTACCTCATTGCAAACCCTCCGAATTTGTGGGCCATTCTTGGCCACATATTCCGTAATTAAGGAAAACTATGCAAGTCACCAGGGAAGGATAGAAGAAAGCAAAGCCTGGGTACACGAAACACAGGGAAATGAGTAAAAGACTTAAGAACTGCTTAAACATTCACGGAGTCACTCTGTGAATTTCTGGAAAGACTGTTTGCACTCCAGCTTCTCAAAACACTTGACTCTCAACTGTAAAAGTGTGAGGACTGAGACCTTAGTAAATGTTCTTGAATAGTCCTCTCTGTAGACTTGACTGTCACTAAGTTTTTCCCTTGGCACAGATTTTGGTCCAGTAGTCCCCATATTTTATTTATAATTTGAGTCACATGCTGCTTTCATAATTTTTTGTCTAGTCACTTTAAACATCTTAGTACAGTATTCAGACAAGAACAAATCTTGTAACTATTTTTATATTTGCAGTTTCCCTTGGGGGGTAAGCAAAGTATATAATGCAGAGCCCATAAAATATTTCAAATTTATTGCATTCCAAATCTCTTAAAAATTTGAGGCATTAGTGTTGTCTATTAACTTAACAGTAAGAATGAAGCTTATTTATTAGCATTTCTGAAAGGTAAAAATAAATCTGTAAGACACACAAATGCCACACTTGAAAAATAACAACATACTGGTAATATGCTTGAAGAGAGTCAGTCATTTATAAGGATATGTTTTACAAGTGGAGTCTCTCCTTAGGAACAGGGAATCAAATAACTTCCATTACTGAAATGATTTTAAATTATGCATTTGATAAGGCCAAAGACAAATATTCAAAATACAGAGTCTATATTGAGACTGAAAGGCTAAGAATCTCAGAACTGCTCTTTGGTGTCTCTTCTTGGGTAATTACATTCAAAAACACTGAAGATATCTATATGAATGCTCAGTAAGGGAACTTCAGAAACTATATACAGAAAATTAGGTCCACTAAGATCTCTTCAATATCTTTAACTATTTACTTGCTTGTATCCTAAGTAAGGATAAGGATTTCAGTGCCTGATTTTGAGTACTCACTGTTTTAAACTCCTGGCCTCATCCTTCTGTAGAGACATTACACTTTCATTAACCTTTGGCGTTTTTTTCACATATGAAAATTTAAAATACTTGCTTTACGTCACTTCATACCTCCTTAGCACTTCTGAAAATTATATCAACAAAGTCTAAACCACTAAAGGTTTCATATTTGAGAGGATATACAGCCATGATCTTTGCTTTAGAATATCTGGGTAGTTACTGGGGTAGACCTGCCAGGTTATGGAGAACAGACGTGAGCTGCCAAGAGGCTGATAAGCATGGTACTTTTTTATTTATGGTACCTTTTTATTCACATGATTCTGCTTAAACAAACCAAGAAGAAAAGCTGGTGCAGGCAACAAGACAGCAGCAAGCTTGTATGCAGCATACACTGTGAGACAAAGAACATTAGTTTCATACTAAATTCTGCCTGTAACTGGCCTTTCAGCTTGACCTTACTAGCAATTCCTTTCAAGAGTAGTACTTAGATAAGCTACTTCTGAGTGGAACATTGCAAAATGACTTTTCCCTTTTTAAAAAAATCTTTTGAGCAGCACTTAACAGAGAGATCGCAGTCTCTACTTATCTCCCTATCAAACATAGAGCAGTCTGCCTCCTTCCCCCTCACTTTAGATGGGCAGCACAGGCACAGAGCTCAGAGCTATCACCTGCTCAGGGACTCTTCCTGACTGGGGCTGAGTGTGGGTGCTTTTGACCCTCAGGACTTCAGCCGCCCTTGGCAGGCTGCAAATTCAAATCCTCCTTCTGTCTGGCAAATATTAGGCAGCAACCTCAAACCTCCTGGCGGGAAGCTTCACACAAGTGGCTCCAGTTGCAAGTGCTTGATGGTACAGAACTGCATAAGCTTAAACAATTTCCAGTCTTATTCCAAGACAGAATATAAACTGGTCAACTCAAGGTCAGTTACAGCCAGATCATGACAAAACATGAATTCACACTGACTTGGAGAGGAGCTGTTCCGGACATTGCACTCCTTCTTGAACATATTCACAAATGCAGGCACCTCTGCTACTCCTAATGCTGATATTTAGAACATATGTAACTGCTGAAAATTTATGTCCATTAGGCTGCATTTACAAAAAAAGACTGTTTCACCTTCACTGAGGTCCAGACTGGGTATCTATTGACACAAAAGATGGGAAAAGCTAAAATTCCTACCTAATAAGAGATACATGTCCCAGTCCACAAAGAAACCATCAGTTTAGACTGACAGGCAAAGATTTCTCTCACATGGCAGAATGCTGTCTCATGCTCTTCTGAGGACATCTGTTCCCTGTCACTACAGCTGAGTTGCTTCTCATCAGTTCCAGCATTTTGATAGTACTAATTGCTGCCGCATGGCACTTACTGTTGAGTCTGCAGAAATTCATCCCAACTCTTTTTGCTGACAGCGTAAGCTGTAGGATTGCAATGTCATGTGAGCTGCTTTGACATCTTGTCTTCTGGGTTTTGTTTCTTCTCTCTGATTTCTTATAATTATTGAAAGGTTCTTACCTCTGCTTCTTTACCTTTCCAGGAAGGTGCAGTCAACTCAATTCAGTCATATTTGATTTCATCTCCAGTTCTGCTCTCATTATGGAGCTATCTATCTCATCAGCTCCACATTCCACCACAGCCTTGCCTTTCATCTTAGTCATGCTTTGGTGTGGCTGTTTGATGACTGAAGCAAGAAATATTCATGTATGGAGTCCTCGAGCTCTTAATCACTGAGGATTTAGAGCAGAATTTAGAATTTAGAGCAGAAAATCTAGAATTTTGCCCTTAATAATAATACCCAGTGACCTTGCCCTGGCTACTACAACACTTCATCTTGTTCCTACCCTTCTATTAAAAGTTCATTTAGTTCTTCTTGTGTAACGATCTGACCCTCTTCCATTTTTCTTATCAAATTTGTCATCCTCAAACTATGAGCTCCCTCAAAGATCTGTGTGTAAAACAGAGAGTAAAAGAATATGGCATTCTAGAATGAGACTCTGTATCTGTATGAGCTCTGGCCCCCTGTGCCATAACCTCTTTGTGAAAGCTACCTTCAGCGCCAAGGGCTCTGCAGGTAGCATACACATCTTCTGAAATGACAGAAGGAGTTAATATATCAGCCTCCTCCTCCCCTTCCTGATGTGTACATTTGCAGCTGTGGGGGGTTAGAGCTACAGCAGAGCCAGGCGAACAGCTGACTTTGTCCTGCCCATGATGTGCCACATCCATACAAAGACAATCCCCTTTGTGCAAAGAACTCAGTGGGAATGCTCAAACCTCAAGCTATTTCTTCAGTCAAGCTTTTCAAAACTAAGCAAGACTTCCTAAGCATTTTGGATTTTCTTTGTTCTATTTGCGTGATTGTTATTCTCAGTGTTTGCTAGGTGGCAACATACCTTCCCAAAATAAATATTTTATGGTATCCTGGTTCTCTGGAACACTGCTTTTTTCTTCTCGTTTAAATCCTTTGCCAATTTTAGTACAGCCAACATTCTTTAACAGGCGATGAATCAAAGAGAACCACAACTAAAGTTTTTAAATCTATGAAAGCCTGTAGAAGTCCTTGGGAAGAACAAAAACTCTGCTTAAGCTTAAATTGTGTACACAAAAGCTGGCAGCACCTTCTGGAATCAGAAACGTCCACTGTACAAATGCAACTAATGTGATCACAAAATAACAGGCCGTGTTAACATGTATATGTAAATATCATCTGTGTCACAGACTGTTAATAGGCTTGAGTGACTGACACTCAGAGGAGACTAACGTCAGCAACAGGAGAATACTGCTTTTTGTTGGGGTTTTTTGTTTGTTTTTGGGCAGGCCTTTTAGTGAGCTCTTTCTGACATGGAAACCTCAATCCCAAATCCTTCCAAGCACAAACCTCACCCAGAATTCAGCAGAAATTCTGCAGATGCAGGACTCACAGGATTACATCCAGGATGCAGCGCACAGTGGGCAAGAGCTCATATGTGCACAGAAACAACAGCGTCTATGTCTCTGGCAGTAATTTAGAGATTTGTAAGCAGAACTGCAATGCTAGATTATAAAGTCATACTGTAAATCACAGAAATATCTAAAAAGAAGGCACTCTTTCTCCTCACCTGAAGCTTTGGGCTGAGGCTCTTGCCTTCATTTCAGCTTGCACAACATGTAGAAGATACAAAGACAAACACAATTTCGCCTCCTCTTTCTCTTATCATCCTAATGCTCTTGATCACAACATTATGAGACATTTTTCAGGCTGCTAATTCAATGCCCACTGGCAGTTCTGTTCTTTCCTCTTCAAGTACATTTTAATGGTATCTCATTTGAAATTCAAGTCTGGTAAATATAATAAATTTGATTGTAACTTAGATTCCCTAGTTATTAAATTAGCTTATTTTCAAAAAGAGTGCTGAATCTAAAGGAGAAAAAGCTGCAAATTATACCTGACAGCTTTAATGCTCTTATAAATATTTTCATAAAAGACGTTGTGATTCATCACAGATAATATGTCTTGGAAAAAAAACAACAAAACGGGTGAGCTGAGAAAATAATGCTAACAGCTTTGCAAAACTACTTACAATTTAAAATAATTTGGGTGGTGGGGAAAATGTGGCCAATTCTGAAGACTACAAAGTGTTCCAAATTACATTAAATTTTCTCTTGCAGAATCTCTGTTTTTGTGTAAAACAACAGCAGTAATTTCTACTTTCGTAACTGCCAAGTTAATATTAAGTGTGGAGAAACCAGGCAAGACACCTTTTGTGAGTAAAAATCTTAGCATTTTTCTGATTTGTTAGAATGAAAGATGTGGTTGACAGTAAACCCTTGTTTCTTATTCATAAGCTTAACACATAATATTACTAACTATATTACAATAGGGTTGTGTATTGTACAGTATCAATATTATAACTCCAAGATTCATAGGAGAAGGCAGATGACTTTAATGACACTTTACAGGGCTCAGAGAAACCAGTGGAACTGTGAAGTACAAATAATGGCATCCTTGTCCTTTGGCCCAGAACACAACCACATGAATCAAGCTGCACCACTTCTGTTTTTGGATGTCCTGGAATTACTTACAGGACATTTAGGGGAGCAACTTTTTATTTACGTCATTTAGGTAGAAAGCTTGAGATTAAAAATAAAATTAACTGTATCTAGCAACAACAACAAAAAATTAATATTATAATCTTCAGACTCCAAAATTTAATATTAGAATTAAACTAAGGGCTAGAGTCTATGATCCAGAATTTCTCCATTCCATTTTCATAGGGGAAGACATCTTTAAAGATCTATTTTGTATCATTTGCACATCTACGTACAGATTTCATAGAATCACAGAAATTTAGGGCAGGAGGGATCTCAATGGATCACTGTCTCAAACTACAGCATTGAGGCAGAATGAAATATGTAAAGAACAGTTTCAAGAGACAGTTACTTAATTTGTCCAGAAAAAAAAAAATCCTATGAAGCGTGTTCTGCAGCCCTTCTACATAGCTTGTTACATTGCTTTCCTATATTCATAATGAAAAGGATTCTTCTAACTTGGAAATTAAGCTACTTGTCCTTGCTTTTCCCTAAACAGCCACTGGAGAACAACTTATCACTAGTCTTCGAAAATTCTTTTCCATAAGGGGGATGTCAACACTTCCCTCCTCTATTTTCCACTGTCTACACTAAACTAAATTGTGGTTTTTACTCTCGTCTTATGCTGTTGCACTTTGTTGAACTCACTTCTATTTATTTTTATTTTCTAAAGTTAATGTCCCAAACTGGATACAGTAAACCAGTTCAGGCCTCTCAAAAGCATCTCACCCAGGCTTCCTTTCCTATAAAAGGCTGGACCAGGTGATCTTTCAAGGTCCCTTCCAACCTGAGCTGTTCTATCGTTTGTAGGGGAGTATCCAATCTTGCCATCTCCCTGACAGTACATATCATACATGAGAATTGGCTTTAGGTGACATGATCGCATTTATGGAGCTCATTTAGTTTTTAAGTTCCTTCAGATCCATGCAGTCTTCTTCACAGTCTTCCTGTTCCATCTAGGGTATTTATTTTTTTTTGTCTGTTTTGCATTTGTGCAATAGATTCCTTTTTCTTCAGTGTAAGAACTTACACTGATTGCAGGTGTTGATTTTAAGCCATGTCTGCAACTTGCAAGGATCATTTTACTATTCTGATCCCTTTTTCCAGGGTATTTCAAACTTTTTCCAGCTTGACATAAATTTTGAAATTTATAAGCATATAGTCTAGTCACTCATCCTATCAGATTGAAGAGAACTGTCCCCAAATTCCTGAAGCTTACATGAAATGCCACCTCAAATTGACTGCAAGCCATCAATAACCACTTTTCCAACACAGTATTTTCTGATTAGTTTGCCTCATCCATCCTTACCTTCTAGAGATTTAATCTAGGTTGTACGTCTTCAGGGACCAGAGTCAGAAGCCTTACTAAAATCTATGTAAGTCATTTCTCCTGCTTCATCTGTATCTACTAGGCAATATATTGAAGAAAAAAATTAATTTAGTTTGACATGATACGTTCTTGACAGGGCATGTCAGGAAGTTTTTATCACCTTATCATGTTCCAGGCCTTTAGAAACTGCTTATGTAATCATTTGTTCCAGAATTCAGGGGTGGAAGCTTGTTAGGCTACCTGGCTACCTTGGGTTCTCTTCTATATATATTTTTTTATTTTTCTAAAAGCAACTATGTTTCCATCTTTCAGTCATTTTCTAGTACTTTCTGTCCTCCATGAGTTTTCAGAGATATCTGAAATACCTGGAAATAATTCAGTGCTTACTTAGGCTAGTTCCTGAATTACTTCAGCAGGTAGACTCAGGAAATGTGAATGTATCTGTCTTACCCAAGTTAACTTGTCTTTCTTAAAAATTATTTAGTTAAATATCCAGACAGCAGTAACGTTTCTTCTGAGTTTTGAAGACTATCTGACGTTTGAGAAGTGTTAGAAACTTTGGCTTGTCTGCAAGATATTAATAATAAATTTATTACACGTGAGTATCCAATCAGCCAGATATGTGGTATGCTGGCTGATGAAAAAGTTTACAGCTTTAAAAAAAGTTAGTTATCAAAGGAAATGCTAATTAAAATGTTTAACATAATCCTTAAGAGGCAATTGCAAGCTAGCTTGGTTTTCTGTCTTTTTGGTTTTGGTTTTGTTTGATGCCAGTTTTGGGTCACAACGTGATTCAGATCATGACTACAGATGGCACAGTTTTTGCAGAAAGGAGAGAATAACTTTGTGGAATCTAAAATGACTTCTGCAGGACATTCACTATTTGTTCTAGCTAACCTGTACCTAAGGCTAGAGGAAAAAAAAAGATGATTAATAAGGTGGATTATGTTTTAGGCTATCAAGTGTATGTAGAAGTACAAAAGATACATTCTGAAATCCAGAATAATTTTGACGGTGACTTAAAGCAGATTAATATATTAGTGATTGTCTCAGAGTCTTAGGGAATATAAAGGATTCTTAACTTGTGTCATTTAGATACAAAGGAACTAAAATAATGTGCACTAAATAAGGCATAAAGTTAATGGTAGAGGTTCCCACCATGCTTTACCCACTGCTTTCTTATATCTTCTCGTTGCTTGCTTTTATTAGACACCAGTCTGTCTTGTCTCTTCAGAATTTAAGTTACAACAAATTAGAATTAGTGGAGTTGTATCTAGGAAGATTTTAAAATGCCATGCAAGGTGGATGTAGGGCAGTGCATGAGTAGTAGTGTGGGACAGACACAGTCATCTTTGGATTTAAAAATCAAATGTGGACCCCAAAAGTTCAGTAATGCACACTTTTTTTTTTAATTTGCAATAAACACCGGGAAACCCTCCAAATAATGCAATATTTGCAGAAAATATGTTACAAATAGCTTTTGCCTTCAGGTATTATTTCCAGCTCTGTCACTGCCTTGCTTTAAGATATTAGACAAGTAATTTCAGTCTAATGCGCTCCATAGTACCAAAAAGAGGCAATCAACCTCTAGTGACCCTCCACAGATGCTGTAATATCCAGTTCTTGATGGGGTACCCTAACCCTTCAGATCAGTGAAGTACCCTGTTGCTCTCCCTGCAGGGACTCTGGTACCACCCCAACCACCAGTGGTAGTTGAATTTCTGGTGACCAGCAAGTAAACCTAGTTGCTGAATACACACAATATGACTTATTGTAAAATAGAGACTACACAAAAGGAGATTAAGGAGCAGAGAAGAGAGACTGCATGCATGTCAAGTCATTTAGATCCTACTTAGTCCACAACAACAATTGCTAACCTACCATTTATTCAACATAATAATGCAATACTTATGCCCCAAACTTGCCTTCCACTTCCTCCATCCAGTCTGGTAAGAGTAGTGGGCTCTTTTGGGTGCTGGGATGTTATCAGGTGTAACGGACAGCTGTCATGGGTAGATTTAGGGTAAAATCCCACCGTGGACAGTGCCTGGTTTCCAGCAGGTTACCTATAGGCTCTACTGGTCCTCAGTCCTCCATTGCTGCCACAACTACCCAGAGCTGCTCAGGGTTTATGGAGTGGGAGGCTCCAGACTGACCTCAGGTCCTCTGAGTCAAAATGGCAATCTCTCTTGCTGCTGTGAAGAACAATAAACAACTCACTTTCATCAGTCGCCCTCTCCCGACTCACAGAGCCGCACTCAACTAAGCCTAGGGGCAGCCTAGCATGGTAAACCTAGCACTAAGCTACCCCAGATAAGTACGCAGGTAGCCTCTGCAAGACCGGGCCATCTAACATTCTGGGGTCTCTCTGTATCAGACAATACCGGTGATGTCTGAACTGACAGAGAATATGGATATTTTTAATACAAGGCAAGACACAAAAGAGATGTAAATTCCAGTGTTCCCAAATACAGATGTTCCCAAGCCTAGTAACAAGTGAGTGCTTAGGTAGGGAGGGTATCACAACTTCTCACACACAACAGCAATGAGACATTCTTCCCTCAGCTGCACCTCAAAGTAACACATCTGTGCTTCCACATGGGTGGCACCCCATAATCAAACCATATCCAACTATTTCCTTTGTTGTCAACCCCAACAGCATATATGACCAACAAGTTTGATATCCAGATCTGCAAGAGCTCCTTTTCAAGAATCTCTGCAGCGACAGTAAGCAATAGATAACAGCAGCTTACAGTGTAGATATTTATCACAACTAAAATCATCTCAGTTCCCCTTACAGCTAGGAAGAGTGAAATGGGTATTCCTTTGCTTGAGATTCATCCGAACCACTTTAAATATCTGGTTTATGATGAGATGAATCATGACGTAGAGATGCATACTTCTCCCCATTGACTACAACAAGAGCATAAGGCAATTAACCCAGGTGCGGACACCTTTCTGTAGACATTTACTTTTAGGCAGATGAATCCTGGTAATGTCTTATATACCCTTGCCATTCTGCACAACCCCGTTACACATGGTTTAGTCTCACCAGCCCCCTTTCCTCAGAAATTAAGTTACAGCTCATTTGCTGCAGATCCTGACTAATGCTGTATGGGCATATCTTTTGTGCTGCATAAAAGCGAGAGAGGAACTGAACCCAAGGACCAGACCCAGCACCCTGCGGGTGTCCTGGCTGTGCGCTGGGCTGCTCCAACTAAATCTCCCCACTGCAGACCACATACAGAGAGGCTGTACCTAAAATGTGTGAGCAGAAGACCCATAAAAGCTGTGAATGCCATGTGAACAGGAAACCCCCTAAGCCTTGTGAACGTGAGCAAGTCTCCGTAATCAATGTTTTGCTCTCGGTATAGCTTATGCCTCCTCGGACACAAACAATTCAGATATTGCCAAGTACCAACTCTTCCAAGTTCCCTCAAGACCTTTCTTTTTTCTGGAGGGACCTGTAATAGACTGGAAACCCTCTCTGGGTGTGCTCAGCGAACAGCTCCTGCCTAAATGGTGCCAAGTGGGACCATTCCCCAAACAGCAGCTTTGTCCCCAACTATATTTGGGGATTTTTATTAGTGCCATTATTCCTATGCTTTTTTAAAGTGGCTCCAACAGTCCCTTTTGATGTAGCTACAGCCTAAGGAACTCCTCACTAGCAAATATACCAAAACTGCCCACAACATTTACACAAATAGTACGGCTATTTTTCAACCCTGTAACAGCCAAATGCAGACATCAGTGAAAACAGAAAGACTCTGCTGACCACAATGAACTTTGTATTAGGACTTTTAATTTTTTTATGAAAGGATCACAGAACCTTCTATAGTAAAGGTATGTGTCAACCACACACTTGTGCTATTAGCTTAGATCAGACCCTATATTAATTTTAGTTACTAAACAACTAAATACACATATTTGGAAAATAACCATGCCTTACCCTGCTTATACAGAAATAGTTGCAATCAAAGATCATAAACGGTATTCTGAGCAAAAGAAGTAAACGCTACTTAAAATAATGAGACACATTACAGAAAACAGTAATTCAAAGTTTTATAATTCCTTTCTTTTTCAAAGAAATAATTATATACACTTCACCATCTTCACCAGTATTAAAGATGTTGTAATTTAAGATTACTTTCATTAATAAATCACAGTAGTACTACAAAGTGTTATTAATAGCAGCTTCAGACAATGGTATGGGAAAAGACATAAGAAAGAAGGTATATGATGCTGCTTCTACTTCAACGTTTGCAGAAAACATATATTTAAAAAATATTTTACAAGTTAAAATACTGATAATTCTATATTTGTTTCTTTAGTAATACTGTGAAGTAATGTCTTTGCCATCTTTATTGTATTTTTGAACTACATAACAATAATTATTTAAAATTATATCAGTCACATTGCTTTTAAAAATATAGAGTCTGAATCCCTAATAAATCCTTCTGTTTTTTCAAGTAACACAGATAAAATGAACTTTGCTAATCTTGACTTGTTTTATTGTACCCTTATGTACAATTTCTATCCTTCTCTCTTTTTAAGTACAAAATCTATACAGTGGAAAGTCTTAGGCAACCTTAACTATAGTTATTGCTGCCAACTCTTCCTATAAAACTTAGGGTGAAATACTGGTATAATTAAAATTGATGGCAATGCTCATACTGATTTCAGACAATGAAAGAGAATAAATGCTTCCTGAAATACAGTAAGGTCCCAACGATAAAATTTTATATTTACATGGAAAGCACTAGTAATAAGATTTCAGGAAATCCTACAAATAGTATAATATAGGCAAAATACATATATAAAAATTTGTATATATGTGTATATACATGAAGATACAGGTAAAAAGTAAAAATTATAAGATTTCACTTAGCTGTGGGTCTATCTTTTTAATCAGTGCTAATAATACCACAGAGGAATGTTTGGAAGAAAAATGAAGTACATCTTATTCAGCTGGAACCATGAGGAAAATACTAACCACTAAAGCACATAATGTAATTCCATTACTTAAAATGTTTTCAGGGGACCATGGGACCTCTATTATTTTTGCAAAAGTGCCATGGGATCTTATCGTGAAAAGATAAAACAGCAATTGAACCACAGTTCTCATCTAATAGCAAGCAAGTCCCCAGTCTTCAAAAATTTATGTATGCAATTAATTTTAAGCAGTAATGCTTAAAACTGGGCATAATACATGTAACTCTTCACAGAACTAAGACCTACCGTCTAACTTGGAGAGCCATAACAAATATACTTTTCAAATTTAAAAAAAATGCATGTTCTTCCACAGGAGAGTATCAGCTTTGACCTGCACTTTTTTATTCACATAAAAGCAGTATTTCAACAGTCTGGTTACCATTTCTTGTATAGATCAAGTATTTATCATAAAAAAGTCACGGCCAACTTCGAAACAGTATCTTAAAATCTCTCCAATTACATTACTAGTACCTTCAAGTCTCAATTTTTTTTTAAATAAGATTTTTGCTTTCAACTTTTTTCCTGATCTTTCACCTTGACTTACAAATTACAAAAAGTTATTCTTCTGAAATTTGAGGGAATGCGTTACGTATGCCAGTGTGGGCAGACAGTATGGCGCAAAGGTCAATATAAATTAACGCTATGAGAGGTATTTGGGGACACATACCTTAGATAAATTTTAATTCTTTTAAATAGCCTCTATCAAGATAAGCTTTCAAGTAACTTTAGCAAGTTGAAAATATTTGAAGATAAGCTATATTTATGGCCTATGTCCTAAATGCAAAGATTGCTGTGAACTCAATTATGAGCTAAATGGTGTTACCTAGCCACAAAATGTTCACATTTATTTTCGGTCTTGCTGGTGGATGAATGTTGACTGTCTGGTCATTAGTTCTACTTCCTTCATCTCCAAAGCCTATAAAATAACTAGACTTTCTGTAAACTAACAGTACATCGTCATCTTAAGGCTTCTTCATCAGAGGAGGGTATTTCACCTTCCTTGAAACTGATCTCTCTCTCTCTGTTCTTTTTCTTCTTGTGAAGGAGGGATGGGTAGAAATTATGGAAACATTCAAGGCCAGGCTGGACGGGGCTCTGAGCAACCTGATCTAGTTGAAGATGTCCCTGCTCATTGCAGAAGGGTCAGACTAGATGACCTT
This sequence comes from Columba livia, assembly GCF_036013475.1. NCBI lineage: Eukaryota > Metazoa > Chordata > Aves > Columbiformes > Columbidae > Columba > Columba livia. The sequence continues at coordinate 20,785,777 of NC_088602.1, read as the reverse complement.
TGCCAACCCAAACTATTCTATGATTCTACAAATAAGAGTCCATCTAGTATATGAAGCAGCTTTGGAAATCCCTGAAGTCAAATCCCAACCTTCAGCACAACCAACCTTGGTACAGCACCTTTGAGACTCTGTATAGAGATAAAGGTACCAGCCAGCCAACTTTAATAACTGTCTAGTTTCATCTGATCACCCTGTAGTTTTCAAAGTGCGTGAAGCTTATTTCATTTTATCACTTTTAACAAAACTTGTCTTCCTTGTGCTTATATCCTTATCTCCTTGTGATCACAGGCAGACATATTGCTCTCACATCCCTTAAAGGAAAATACAAGTGACATTCTTAAGAGGACCAATGTAATTTTGAGGGGGCTAAAGGAGGCCTGGCTTTGAGAGACTTTCCATTCCAGTCTTCTGTCTGACTTTGGGCAGAATTTCATTTACGGTCCAGTTCTTCACCTACAAAACCAAGCAGTGATATTTCCTGTCTTTCAATTAGCTTGCCTGTTCTGCTCCTCCAGGAAAGTATCCAAAATATTGTTATTGCGGTGTCTAGCCCACTAAAATCTTACTTTTGGTTGGAACTTACTGTCAAATAGGCCAGACCACCCCCATGCTACTTCTCATGAAATGGGGTCATGTATATAAAATGTGGCTGCCAGCCCCTCCCTCAATTCACAACTGTCTGTTTGTCGCCTTCCCCAATCCAGTTTATGAAGCATTTGAAGTCCCAAAAGACAGATGAGCATGGTGGGTGGCCCTCAGACTGGATGACTGAATCCATCTCTCAACTCTTACTCTATCTAAAATAGTAAAAAAGGGTTTAGATTGCATGTAACAGGAGTTAATTTAAGCTGTTACAGAAGTAAATGAATGCTGGCACTAAGCCTAATGCTCTTGAGGGGATTGGAGTTCTAGCAGGGAGTGAATCCCTGTTGGAACTCAGCCTAATGCTCTTAAAAGACATCGAGACATAGAAGTGGACCTTCAGGCACGTGGAGCTGTAGGTCTACTTGGTATTTTTGCTTTTGATCTTGTAAAAAAAATGGAAGAAATGAAGTTTCTGCCAAATATTATTTCCGAAGAATCACAGAAGTCACAAGGGTTTTATTTCATGGTAGTGTGTTTTTGTCTTTTAATATGACTTCATATTATGTTCATTATGTCTAACAAGAAATGGCCGCATTTAAGTATTGTTATGTAACAATTCAGTGGAACATTGAATCTTATGGGAAAACTACATTCCTAAACATTTAAGGAAATATTTCATTAGGCTTTTGATTTGCTTTTGCAAATTTTCAGCAATGCGAACACCTCTAGAACAAAGTCTGAAGTCAACATGTAGAAAGTACTTGTTAAAAAAGCAGGTATGTCAGCTTGCTAAATGTAACCATTTCTGCTTACAAGAGCCAAGGAAGAGCAAACTGTGCAGGATTGGAAAGAGAACCTTTGAACTAACATTTTAGTGCCACAGGGCATAGTGTTTGATGATATTTGTCACCGTGTAGCTCAATTTTTCTGATGAAACTCCTGTTGTATTTATCAGACCATCAGTGTCACTTCTGTAGACTACAGTGATCTTTGCTTTCTGTCATAAACTACCCTACAGTGATACTGCATGAGGTAAAAGAGGACTAAATGTTAATAACCAAGGTTTTTCTAGCCACTCAAGCATATGCTGTGGCACCCACAAATATACCAGCCTGGTTAGGGCAACACAGGTGTGAGCCACGTTAGTGCAGCAGTAGCTTTGCATTCCTTGGCACTGCACACACAGGGTGAATTTACTGCGGGGAGAGAAGGGGTGGCTAAGGACACTTAGCATCCCCATCAGCATTGCGTGCCTACAGTCATATGAGAATAGTTCTCCATCACCTTGCAGTTGTATCTGTTCCAGTCAGGAATGTCATCTGAGGAAACACAAATGACCTACTTACTCATTCCTACTCAAAGAAAAACTGAAAATGCCTGGCAGGGTGCTGAACTAAACCTGCTCACCTGTGTTGTGGTCGTGTGTTCAACATCAAGGGCTCTGGCATTCAGAATTCAAATCTCTCAGCCATCCTTAATAATGTTTCTGGGAGGCTGCCAGCATTCATGACATGCTTGTTATTGGCTGACACAGAAAGGGAAGTACTCTTAATGTATTTGTGCAAATATTCTGTGTCAAACAATAAGATTAGGATGGAAAATATTTTGTCTGTCTAGAGGGAAGTAGAAATAGGGGATAGGAACTTGCTGCAAGTTTTACGCCTCTACAGCAGAAGTAGGACTTTGCACTGTGTGTTTGTATATGACGATAGAGGGATTTTGCTGCTATGTTTTACAGTATCTGGGGATTAGAAAGGATTTTCCTGTATGAGTTACTTTCTAAGTCTCTGGGGACAGGAAAAAGATCTTGCAATGTACACTAGTCTGTGGAGACAGAAACCATTCACCCTGCACGTTGCGCTCTTGAGTGATTTTGAGTCATTTGTGTTCCCCAGAGAAGGTGTTTTTGAAGGGTTTGTATCCTGCTAAGGACTCAGGTGGCACATTCCTGTAGATGTCCCGAACACTTCATAGAATGACACTCAGTGAACAACACATGCTAATGGAAGACTGGATAAATTCTGAGATGCCATTAGTTAGATGACTAAAACTACCACCTATGAAAGTGAATTTATGACTCCAAATTCAGGCCAGTGAAGGAGAACGAACTAGAATTACTTTAGTGGCACTGATGGATGATCACTGTTTCCCAGTGGACAGAGGACAAAAACGCATTTCCATGTATCGCCACCTGTACCACAGTATTTGTAATGTTAAAAACACAGTACTGGCTGTTGTATCAGAAATAGGTGAAAGACATAGTTTGTTAAAATGGACTTTCTGAAGGCCTTTAAGCAAAGACCAAAATAATGGGAAAATGCACGCAGCAGGTCTCTCCACAGTTTTTTCCCACATTCACATGGAGCCACTAGGTGAACTACTCTGAAAACACGGATGCCGGCACTGCCAATGTAGGAATAACATTTAGCTTCCGCCCCACTTCATGTGACCATTTCATTGATTCCCACGTGGCCCAATGTTTGAATGCGATCAACTAGCTAATGTTTGAGTGTGATCAACTAATTCAATCTAATCGAGGCCTAGAGAGCTTTGTTAAAACTATGGTAGTGGACAAAAAAGCACTTTGAAGCATTGACAGTGAATAGCTGTCTTTGACACAAGTGATTGTTGGTCAAGTCCATCTGTAATGCTTTTCAATTATCATCTCTGCCATGACAGTTTCTGTAAACAGAATATTCTGTCATCTGTATTTCATTAGAAACTCTTCTGCCCTTGAAAAGGATGGTCTAAACTTATTCCCACTTTTGTTGTTTCTAGTCAGGAGCATACAAAGAGCAACATAAACATACACGTCTCCAACACTTCAAAAACCCGAGCTGCTCCGCAAACCCCAACTGCTCAGCACAGGGTGCTGGGTCAGCCTCGCAGCACCAGGGCATGCTCACCCATCCTGCCCGCTCTGTGCACCGGGCTTCCCGCAGGGCTTCCAGCCCAGTTCACGCCCCATTCCTCTTCGCGCACTCACCACCGGCCCAAAGCTCTGGAAGAAGAGTCACATCAGTGAACAACGTGCGGCTGAGCTCTGAGACACAGAGCGGCCTGGGGCACCCGCGGGACCCAGGCACCGTTACAAGAGTCGCCACTCCTCACGCCCTACGGCACAGGCAAGGCCTTCGGCGGTTCCCTCCCTGTGGCAACACAACGCGGGACCCCTGCCAGCGCCTGCCCTCTCCACAGGAACCCGCGGGCCAGCCCGGCCCGGACAGGCCCTCCCGGGACAGGGACAGGGCCGGGGCAGCTACAGCCCCAGGGGCCCGGACCAGCCCCTCTATAAGAGCTATTTTCAGCGAAACACTAGAAACGGGGGTCCTGCCGCGTCCCCTCATCCTGAGCGGACTGCCCGGCCCGGGGGAAAGGGGCCGGGAGCCGGGTGCGTTTCCTGCGGCGCCGGTCGCTGCTGTGAGACTCTGCGCACCTCTGCCTGCATTACCTCTCTGCCAGGACCCGTCCCCTCCTGTTTTCCGGGCGGCTTTCCTCCCGGTCGCGGAGCGGAGCGGAGCCGGCGCGTTGCGCTCCCGCACGGAACGCGATACCGCCCCGTGGCCTCGGGCCCGGCGCTGCGCATGCGCCCCGCGGCGCCCGGAGACCGGCGGCGGAGGGGCCGGTTCGATGTCGGCGGCGCCACGGGAGTTTCCGGGAAGATGGCGGCGTGGAGAGCGGCGCTGGCGGCGGGCGGCCGCGCTCCGCTGAGGGGGCGGCTCGCCGGGCCGCGGCCTCCTCGGACCCTGCGGCGCCCGCCCGGCTGGAGGGTCGCCGCTGCCGCCGTCCTGGTCGGGGGAGGTTCCTTGGCGGCGTGTTCCAGCGGGTGGCCGGGCGTGTTCCCCACGGTGCTGGCTCAGGTAAGGCAGCAGCATCCCCGCTCCGGCAGCCTCGCCTCTCGCCGGCGGGCAGGGCCGGGCGGGCGGGCCGCGGGGAAGGGCCGCGGCCTGGCGTCGGAGGCGGGCGCGGCGCTGCGCGTCCCGGGGCCGGCCGTCGGCGGGCGCGGAGGAGCGGCCTGCGGGCGGGCCGGGGGCAGAGCTCGGCTGGCTCCGCGCCCTGAGCTCCGCGCTCAGGTCGTCCCGCAGGTCATGGGCGGCCCCGGCCCCCTTGGCAGCAGCCGGGATCAGCGCTGTGCCCCTTAAACGGACCGTTCTCACCTCACGGACGGGAACTTGGCTGTTTTTCTGAGGCAGGAGGCGGGGTTGGCCTCAGCGCCGAGCGTTCCCTGTTCACTTGACAGCCGTGGTCGTGCAACCTGATGAACCTGCGTGGTTTGCACGAGTGCAGGGGCTGTTCTGAGCTCCTTCTTTTGCTGGTAACTTTCAAAGCTTATCTTCCTTCCACGCTGCCCAGTGTTCGTGTTGGGTGCTGTTAGACAGTTTTGCACCTTTTTTCTCTTTAAAAAAGAATATTGCACAAAACCAGTGCTTTTATATTGCGTTCTTCGTCTGAAATGCATCACATTTAACAGTTTGGAACATTTCCTCTTACTACGTTCAAAAAGTGTGCTATGCATGTTAAAATGTTGTCTTGGAACATCAATGCACACTCAGAAGGTTATGTTCAAGGATAGATAGTCGTTATTTGCAAAATAATCTTCACAAGTTCCAAAATACAGTTATGCTTCCCAACTTTATTATTTCCATGGTGGTAGTGAACTTTTCCCCATTCTTCCTGCAGAAAATAAGTTAATTATAGTTAGTTAGGTATTTCAAGACTGGAAGACCTAAATGTTTTGTAGGCCAGAGGATTTAGGTGGGATGGGAGGAGATTGTCAGTGTGTGCTTGCAGTACTGTTTATTTATTTATATCTAGGAAATTTTGGAAGTATTCAACAGTTTGTATCCTTTGATATTTTTGTCTTTTAACAGCTATTGAACAAACTGAACTGCAAGCAGGTGAATAGCAACCTTTATCTTAAGTCAAGAACAAATAAAGATTTTTAACTTTTTAAAAATATTGTAGTCTTAAATTGTGGAGAATTCTAAGCTGCATCTCCTTAGGAAGTTCCAGTTTTTTAAAATAAGCATGTTTCTAAATAGATAAACTGTTAAGCCTGATTACTTGGACAGCGCATGTTGAGACTGGTTTTCTGCGTACAGCTCCTAGTGAGGAAGGCATCCGTTATTCCACTAGAAATCCTAAAGGAAGTTTATCTTCTTGTTGTAAAGAGTCAACAGAATACGATTTTACATTTAGTTATGTGACATTTTTCAGCAGCATTGCATTATGCTTAAAATGTCCTGTCTTTGGGACCAATTTCATGTACCTCTGGGACTCTTGTGTGAGTAGACATCTATGTAGTTGTATATAAAGAATGTTAAATTCAGGAAGTAACCGCTTTTAAAGGGTGTTGAGTGAAGTGATTTAGTTCTTATGCTGGTGTGTTCATGGCATACCTTCCATGTAATGTATGGACAGTTCTGCAAGTACACTTTTTCATTCTCCGGGAGAACTCTGAAAGTCTACAGCTTATTTAATTGATTCATTTTTAGAGACAATGTATTGCTGGACTCTGCAAATGTTAAGTAGTCTATTCAATTTGAACTTTTCAGTTTTCCAGTAAAAAGACTGTTGGAGATGCTACGCAGCTGCAGGCAAATATTCTCCTTGTGTCTTGTAGTCCATGTTGCTGTGATTGATGTATTGAACTTTTAAACACTACCTAAGAACTGGCCACGCGGAGCATGACTCTAAGGCAAATAAACTGAAAGTGGAACTGGATTGTAAAAGCTATGAGGAACAGAGCGATGGAGCCAAAGTGGCAGGCTGTGAGACTTTAGAGCAGTTTAAATGCTACTTGTGGCTTCTTATTGACAAAAATAGGAAATACTTAAAAGCAAAGCAGAATGTTGAAACAAGTATATCACCTTTATTTTATGTTTTGGTGTGACTTTTTTCAGTTCAGAGCTTGTGCAATCCTGTTAAATTGAGATGCTTTTCACATTCTAACAGTGGATAACTTTACTTTCTATTATTATTGTTTTTCATTATAATTGATCTTCAGCAGCCTTGCTCGATATTGTGCTGGCAAAAATTCTGAACTGTATGTTCACATTGCAGTATGTTAGTGGAAATGTTTGCAGAATAAGTATGTGAACTATTACAGTATTTTACATTAAAGAGCCTCATTTTCATTATCATTGTGGTAACAAAGTAATATAGTGGAAATGTTAATACTTCTATCTCATCAATGAGATCTAGCATTTGCTCTTGAGAATGCAGTGAGATTATGCTACAGTGCTTCCCAGTTTTTCTTGGTAATATCTTTATTTGGTAGCATCTTTGCTGTTGAATCATAAGAATGAAGTGCTGCAAAATGGGAGGTAGTTATTTAAAATACTTGACAAAGTGAAGCTGGCAAAGTGACAGTGTATCTTCCTGCTGTAAAGAGCCCACAGAATATTATTTATGTAATTATGTTTAGTTATGGGACATTTTTCATCAGCATTACATTATGTTTAAAAAGTCCTGTCATTAAGAACAGTTTCATGTATGTATGGGACTCTGGTGTAAGCATAATTGGAGCCACTGAGTAAATTCTCATTCTTGTCCTAAGCGAGATGCAACAACCATGTTGCAGAATCAGAGTCTTCATTGTAAATACTTACTGCCTGTTTAGTTAAGTAGTTGAGGTTGCTAAGTCTATATAGGTTGTTTCCTTAGTCTTAGTAAAACTAGTCTCTATCAAGCTAGTCAGATATTTTTTAGCTATGCCATGTTCTAGACAACTTCAGAGATACAAATTACTGTTCAAGTTGGCAAGCAACTCATCAAAGCTAAATTTCTGTAAATTCAATATTTATTACTTTTTCTAAAGATATTCATTATTTTAAAGTAAATGGCTGGTACCTTTGGCATCCAGTTTCTTACAATATTTATTTAATTTCAGTCCTCATGTGCTGCTGCAGTGGGCTTAAACCTGCTCATTGGTTGTTATCAATTCTCTCTTCTGCTCAGAGTGAAAGAAATCAAGCCTATCTACAAGTCTTTGCAGAATCAAAGGTCCTTTAGGGTCAATTAATCTGTTTTCCTTTTGTGAGTTTTATGGATAGTGTCTCTTTTATCTTTTAGTGGTTTATATTTGGTTACTCTTTTCTAATATAATTGTTGTTTATTCTGGCAATAAATTTTTGGTTTGGGGCTTTTAAATTTTTTTTTTCCCCCCCCAGTTTTTAATTAACATTTCACTGCCAGTTTTCTGTTCTGACAGCTTAAATTAAGTGGGTAGTTTATTAATAATAAAGCTTTATATATTTAATGTAAAATTACATCAGATATAATATTTCCTACTGTCTCTTAGCTTCACTAAGTGATTTATGAAAATATTTTTGTTCTCTATCTTTGCTGATCTACTGTTTAGAAACATACAACTAATATATATTGGAATAAGTTCTCCGTGTTGATTGTAAGTTTCTACTGTACAAAGATTCTTATAGCAAAATCAACATGTCTTTTACTTTTTTTTATAGATACCAGATTTTAATTCTATCTGCAGTTGTTCTTTACCAGTGGAGCTACACTGACAGTATCCTAGATCAGATATAGCCTGTGAGGGGAAAAACTAGATCATTTTTTTTCAAAAGAAATGAACTAGTCAGCTTATGTAGAGTGGGGGGAACGGGGAGAGGGTAAGAGCTTTTGTTCTTCCAGTCTAACTTAAAATGGGGATTTATGTTGAAGTTCACTGAAAGTGTTTATTCTGTTATCCTAACCAACAGTCACGTCAAAATATACAGGCTGCACTATAGACTGCAGTGATACTATAAAATCTGCTTTTATTCTTTAGTAGTGTAGTTCAATTGACAGAATGATGTGTAATTTGTAACCTTGATCAGACTTGCAATATTGTCTACTGTGTCTTTATTGTATCAGAGTTTGAAGTTTGCAATACTAATGTGCATTATATGGCCTAAAGCAATTAGAATTCTTTGCTTAAAGTGTGTTCTTTATCACAAGTTAGCTTTGCAGTCAGTTAGGTTACCTTTATCAGGGTCAAGAATCAAATATATGATTGGCAAAGAGCATGCAGGTGAATTTGGAATAGCAGGCACCGGGAGGCTGTAGCATTTTGTAAGAGGCAACGAGTCCTGCCTCACCACTCCAGCTACATTTGGAACTTGCCGAGGGAACCTATCTATTTCGTACACACACAAACTGCAAATTATAAGAAAACTCTGATTAACAGTGTCTTCTGCCCTTTTAGAGGTTTTTTTTTTGACATATTGAGCCACTAGCTTAATAGAGAAGAACATTTTATAATTTGATTCACCCCTGAAAAGTTGCCCTCCCTGCAGAGTGTTATATTTGATGCTGAGTCTGACTGTTTTCCAAATTAGAATTAACGGGACTTGTTACTAGCACATACATGAAGTTATGTGTGCGCAGAGCTCTATTTGGTGCCGATAAGTGTGATTTTGTTTCAGTATTCTTTTCCTACTGTTATGGGAGTGTTGTTTGGTACTTAAATATTTTATACTGCTTACCTGAGGTAAAGAGGAAAACAGAACTTACAGCATTTTTGTCTGCTATTATTAATTGATACGTTTTGTTATATGACTATAGTCTAATTGGTTCTCTTTATGTTACCTTTTCTACTACTGCTTGTGTTGTATCAGCAATGTGCTACATTTCTTCCAGACGAGACTAGATTCCTGTCCTGGAGGTCTTAAATACGTAAATTGTATTTGATCATACTAAAAATATTAAGATAATGCTTATAACAATGGTTAACAAATCATTTGTGCCATTTTGTGTGTGTGTTAAGTCTCTGAAGTTCTCGTTTTATCTAAAATATGTTTATTGAAAGAGTCTTTTGGACCATGTTAAATGTTTCATTTCACATTGAACTGCATTGAATGTTTCACCCTTTTCCAGTTTAGTGATTGTTAACAGAAGCAAAGAAAAACCACACATGGTAGTGGTGACTTTGTGTGTTGCAGTGATATGAAAACTCTAATTCCACGCAACTGTGTGTAAAATACTTCTAATGATCAAAACTGGAGCTTAGGTTAGTTTTCTGGTGTTACATGTGTAACCACCACAAAAATTTATTTTAAAAATGTATACTTTTGGAACTATTGCCCAACACTGTTTAAAGAACCCAGAACGCTGTAGAGGATTCCCCAAACACCAGTTTTGTTCAGGGAAGACCCTTTTGGTTCTGACGTTACAGAAAAAACAAAATAATCCACTGGAGGACCTCTTCACAAATCTCAGGCGTACAGAGAATTCAGGAAGTGCCACAGTTCATAGGATCATCTAGGGAGAGTGCTTAAATTAAATATAACTGTAAGTTTGTATGGGGTTTGGTAGAAGTCTCTGGGCTCCCAGACTTGGAAGCTGATAACAATGGCTTTAAAAGTTCTGAAGTCCTGTCCATATTTCTTGGTGACCCTTTGAGACGTGCCATGTATCACCAAAGAGATCAATGTTGAGTTAGAGTTGTTTTAGACAAGTCCTGCTGTATTGCGCATGGCTTTCACTCCAGTAAAATTTCCAACCCAAATCAATAGAGGATTTGCAAAATAGTGTCTACTATAAGCATGGTACCTGTTTAGCATGTTTTTTTCTTGCTTGCTAACTTCTGGCATAAACGTGTAAAATATATTCATGTTGTTGTCAGTGGCCTTCATTATGTGCTTCAAAATAAATGTAATTAGTTACATATGTGTCAAAAGCAGAATTTTGTTTAAATCATTTGAAGTCATTTCTTCAGAGCAGTGGAATGAAGAAGTGCATAGCTCTGGGATGTTGATGGGTTTTTATACATCCTTTGTATCCAGGACCACTTTGTGACCTAAGTTTTGCTTACGCTACTTTTAGCCCATACTTTCTCACTCAGTGTTTTTCTGAATATTTTTTTGTAATAGATAGTGTTATTTAGGAAGGCAAGCTGGGCATATTGACTGTATGGCAAGGATTTTTGGTACTGGCAGATAAAAAGTATGTATGTGGCATTTGAATTTGGTCACCAAATAGAAACAAAAATAGTGTATTTCTCTGTAGGAACCGTTGTTTAATCTGTAAGTTATGTGTAAATGCTTTAAATTGTGAGACACTGGCAAATCTTGTTAAAATGGGAATTTTTGTGGGGCGTTTCTTTATAATCTGTTTTAAAAGCCTGGTTCTAAGGGAAGAACATTGCTATTAAGATGAGGTGTCTTGATAAATATAGAACCTGGGATAAAATTGCATACGGATTTGCAGTGATGTATGGAATCGCCTGTAGGGAGGAATGTGGTTCTAAAATAAAACCAGAAAGAATATATGCAGTATAATCTGAGAAATCTACAGGAAGACTCTTGTGCTTACTCTGTCATAAAAAAAAAATAATTGCTTTTGTTGGATCAAAAAACCTAGAATAGTTTTAGTATACTAAATAATATTTTAGTGTTTATCTCTGAGTCTTTATCCTATTAGAAATTAATGGAGAATGCAGATGTAGCAGCAAGTATAATAGATTACTAGGATGCTCAGAGCCTGAAATTAAGCATGTATAAAATAAAAGTCTGCATCACAATACTTTAACAGGCTTTTGAAACTTAATGCAAATAATTTTAATCCATATCGGACTTGCTACTCAGTGATAGCTCACAGGCTTCAGTGAACCCTCATGTTTGAATTCAGCTGGTGCAAACGTGACTACATGGTAAGGAATCATTAGTGCTTAAAGTCAATTTAGTAAATAAGGCCATGTAACAATCATCACAATTACCATTGCTGTTGTGGGACGGAGCATCTTTAAGTGAGGATTATAGAGTTTTTCTTGCATTTTAAAAAAATCTCTGCCCTGATTTATCTTGTCCCTTCCTTAAAATGTGGTTTTTCTGTTTTCTTTGCATCTTATTTTGCTGCTGCCCGTTGTTCTCTGTGTGACAGAGTGCATTACATCTAGGACAGGCCACACGGAGCCCGGCAGTGATCCCCTGCACGGCGTTAGATTTCTGTTAGGGCTGTAGCACGGGTGGGAGGTGTTAGAGGATTCCTTACTGCATCATCAGGTTGGGTCTGTGAACCACCTGCAAGATGGTGCCTTTAGATCTTCCTACTGAAGTATCTGCAAAACTGGCAGCTTTCAGGGGGCCCAGTTTGATTGGGGTGTGTTGAACCCAGGACATTTGGTTCCAGCAGCCCTCCACGCTGGAGAGGCTGGTTGTTGAGGTGCAGTGGCCACGGGCAGCGCGCTCTTGTCAGCATGTAGTAGCCACCCTCTGCCAACTTCATGCTTTGTTTTCTGCTGTATCTTCACTGCTATGTTTTCTGTCTCAGTATTACAAAAAAAAAGTCTCAGATCATGACAAAGGAGTCAACTTTATAGGTAAATACATTAAATACTACTTATTTTTGAGCAGGAAACGGGTAGTCAGTTTTTTATTATATGACTGAGATACTGATAGTTTATAGCTACATAAGAGACAGTTTAACACTATTGATGCATATGCCTTCTAACTCTGGTGTATTGTGTGAATGTATTCCTGTTACATGTTTTCTTTACCATGGATCTGGAAGCATACTGAAGTACCACAATATAATTGGTTTGGTTCTGTGTATTTAAATGCCTTAATAACATTGTTGCCTCCTAATTAATCTAGACTGAATGAGTTTCAGTTAATAAAAATCCCAAAATATTATTAAAACAGTATGTGTTCAAAAAGTGCATTTTAAAACAACATTCCTCCAGTTTTAAATAGCAATAAATAGGAATCTCCCCTACAAGAATAACTCTTTGGAATTAGACTGCTGGCTCAGTCTACCCTAATCTTTTTTATTTTCCTTGAATATACTTCAATCTTTCTGAAACTGTTTCTATTGCACAGCCAACAAGGGTAACCTTAGCTACCTCTTGTTTAATTCTGTATTTCACTGTGTTATGGAAATACTGTATGTATCAGGTATCCACCAAGCAGTCTAAATCAATAACTGACATATTAAATATATCACAAACATCATTCTCAGCATTAGTGACATACAAGCATTGTCATGTTATGTGCCTAAAATAGAATGTGGTATAGAGAGTATGGAATCTGTAGGACCATGATGTTATAGTTAATTATAGACTTAAATATTACTTATGGATGTGCATTTGTTTTTCAACTTTAAATACACAGTATCCTTTTCAGCTTTTTGTATGTGAGATATTTATGTCCTGAAGGTTTTTTCTTTGAAAATATTTACATTTATTCACAGATCCTTTGTGCAGGTGTCTTTGTTGATACTAAACCAACATGAAGAATTTAACTCATCTGATCTCTTACATTTTACTTGAATTCAGTCTTGCTGTATGACTTAAGTGATTAAATAAAATCTAACTAACATTCTTTCTAGGCATTTGATGCGTGTGGACGGATAGAGTTAAGCTACATGGTTTGTGGTGGTTTTTAGTTAGTTTTAATTGCAATGTCATAAAAGATTAGTGTTTGAGAGTCTTTGGCTTTTTATGTGAGCTTGCCTGAAAAATAAAAAAACCCCTTTTTTGAATAGAAAAATTGCAAAAAATAATATTCTGATTTTTAACAAAGATCCCAGAGAAGAAACTAGTATTTATTTACTGGGAATGCATCCTCCAGTAAATACTCTAGATGGTTTCGAAATAGACATTATAGTGTTTCTTTTTTATCTACTTTAGTAGATGGAAGCAGTGCCTTTTTTTTCCCCTAAAAACTTTGAACGTAGCAGTAGTTGGCTTTTTTTTCATAAGAAATGATCTGTTGTGCACAAGCAGTAGCGTCTGTTCTCCCATTGCTGCTGTTCTGTGCTGTGTTTCAAATGTGTTTGCTGGATTGGTGTGAGAGCTCTGTATTACACTTCCTTGCAGACCTTCGTGTAGAGGCTGTGGCCGGGTAAATACGGCTATTCCTCACAAGGGGGTCAGCATCTTGGAAATGTAAGGTAGACAGAAAAAGAAGAAATAAATCAGAATCTCGTTTAATTTGTGCTGTGGAGAAACATTAATATATTAGACTTCATTGGTGGTAGCTGTAACAATAACATTAGAGTTAATTATTCTGTCTTCTGCATTGGGTACTTTTAGGTGACTAAATTTTGGTACGTTGTAATGCTGTCTAATTTTCTTTTTACTATGGTTTTCATAGTAAGATTACTTAACATAACTAGGCTTAATTTTGTTTGAATAGTATTCCAGAAAGACACTAGCTAAAATAACCATCAAAGATAAATGGCAAATAAAACAGTGTGAAATGCTCATTCAGAACACGTCATAGACTGTATCTCCTCACTGCTGATCCTGAAGGTTTTTATTATACTATGAACTGAAGGACAAGATAAAGGAGTCCTGTCAGCTTCAAATACCAAAAAGCATTTAAAGTAGTTTCTCAAGGTTTGTGTCCCTTTCAGGGTAGGAGAAATTTCAAGAGTGACTGTCTTGCACCAATGGAGTCTATAAAAAGAAGTTATGGCAGATGTAGCTAATAAATATTATCTTATCGGTACTGACATCTTCCCTACTCCTTTGCCAAATCAGCCAAGAAACTGCCTCCAAAAACTGTAGAGACTAACTGTAGCATAGAAGAAAAATTTACATGAAATAAAGTCAGTGTTTCCAGAAATAACTTTTTTCTTAATCTTTCTTTTTTTAAAAAAGTAGACTTTTTCTTTGATAATGCCTATTACTGGAGATGCTGTCATATTATGTTAATAATCTATTAACAAATTATTATGCGATATTAAAATAAAATACACTGACCTGCATATAAAGCTATATACATATGTATTTATAATGCAAATTTTTACTTTATGTATAAGTAGTAAGGATATAATAGTGTGCATATGTATAAAATATACTTAAAATACAGACTGTGTGAATGCAGTGATAAAAAGTCAATAGAATACTGTGTTAGTAATGAAGTTACGGCATTTACTGTGAACGTTTCTAATCTGAATTGTCAGCTATGCCCAGAATTTAAAGGATGGATTCTGCCTGAGGTTCCGTCAAGGGCTCGTTCTGGTGGCCTCGCGAGCAGCGGGTGGCCGCGCGCTGCCTGGTTAGGCCGGGCTTTGAACTCGACTGCGCGTGTGCACCGATGTGGAATCTTGCCAGGGAGAAAAGTGGGAAGTTCTGTGCTCGCCACAGTGAAACGAACTTGGTAATAGTATTATATTCCCTCACAAAATTGCCAAAAATAACTTTATTTTTCAGGATAAAAGTCTTAACGGTTAGGTATTGACCGTGTGATTTGACATTCTGCTTCTCTTTTTCTAAAACTTTGAGAATTAGTAGACACCAGAGCTTAACACCATAACTGACAGCAGAGTTGGTTTGGGGCTGCAGTACAGCTTTGGTACCAGTTCTTTCTAGGTTTGTTTTTGGAGCAACCGTAATAATTTGGTGGGTTTTAAGGAAACACAAAATCAAAATGATACTTGATGTGGAGGCCAAGGTACTGACTTTTACCTTTATTTTATAACCTTAAATTATTTGAATGCAAAGTGACAGTGGTCTCAGTAGCCTGGAATTGTCACAAAATAATGTTTTTTTCCTTGCTCATTTACCTGAGGGGAAGGCATTACAGCAGGGTTCTTACCTGGGAATGCAGTAAAGCTGATTGATAAAACATCTGACACCCTTTTGTATTGGAAAATATCCTTGATATTCATAGGCATAAAGGAATACAGTAATATCACTGCTGTATTTGGGACTAAGTACAAAATGACAGGCTTCTGCTGAGTATGTGAAGCAACAGGAATAAACATTATAGTCTTGAAAAGATGGGGGAAAAAACAACAAAAAACAAGCAAAAGCAAACAAAACCAAACTACACACACACACAAAAACCCACCCAACCAACCAAACGCCAAAACATGCATAAATTTAAAACTGGTTTCCCAGAGCAATTTAAATGCTTTTGTCTAATGTAATGCATTAATATAAAATTTATATATTTCAACAGGGAACAAATGAGGAGAATTGATACTTTATTTTGTTGTTCACATTAGAGGGACTTGTGGTTCTTAATGCATAGCTGTTCTTCATTATATCCATCTCCACTTGAGAGCAGCTTTTCTATCTTTTGCAGTGAGTTGTGTCCCCAGTAGACCATCCTGGTGAGTTGTTTGTTGTTGTTGTTTTTAAGAGTTTTGGTACTGACATGCATACATCAGTGAAAACATTTTTTCAGTGCTTCAGACAAGTGCAAGATCTGGTTTGTCTTCTTGACATTTTTGTGTCGCTAATGTAATTCAGAGGAACAGTTGTTTTGTGTTTAATGGTGCAGTTGCAGCAGCTACTTAGAAAATGTGGACATGTTTTAGGAAGTTTGCAGTCAGAGAAATTTGGTCTTTCATATTCTGATTCTACAGAAATCCAGTGGTTAGGCCAGGGATGTTTATAAGCATGTGAGAAACAACTGAATGTTGGAAATAGAACTACTTAAACAATGTGAAGATTCCATTTGTGCTCAGCTGGGTGAGCTCTACAATGTGCAGATGCTTTTCTTGTGCTGTGACTTATTTTGTCTGAAATTATTTTCTTTTAACACTTCACCAGATTATATGGCAATGCATGCACCTATTTTTTCTTAAGCGACAGGTTTTTTTAAGCTCTTCATTCTCTCTTCCTGCATGGAAGCTTCTCAACAAAATCTTAAAATATGTTGGGATTAACTTATAAAACCTGAACATGCTCTATTTTGTGGGGTACAATTAAAATGTGTATTTTAATTTACTATTCAAAGTAAATAAATTTCTGTATTATATCACAGCTGGAGTTTGTTTTTATAGTTTGGTGGTTAATGCGTGGGTGTGTGTTACTGCTGCAGTGTTTCTTCTTCTGGGAAAAAATAATTGTTCATGTTTTCACATACAAGTGTAGTTAAGAACCTCTGTAAAGCAATTTGTGCTTGTCTTTCTTGAGTTCTCTCGAGCAACTTTCTTGAAAAGAATACTAAAGAACTAAAAGTCATAAGTAACAGCATTTAGGCTGTGACCTATGGGGAAGGACTCAACATGGAAAACAGCAAAAACTAGAGCAACTCTTCTGTTGCTTGATTTAAGAAAAAAATCCATTAAAACTTTAGATTTTCAGTTTAGCTGCTGAACCATCATGGACAATAAAGAGTGTTAAGTGTATAAAATTACTTTTCCTAGAACACAGTGTTTTCTTTTATTCTGAAAACGCCTCTTGTATGGAATGTTCCTACCCAATCTCCCAGAAAAAACATTGTAGGAAATTGCTGACATGCTTTTTTACTCAGCTGCTGTTAAATTTGGAAGACTGACAGTGTCATATTGCCAAATGGTGTTGCATTGTTATTCTTTAATTTTAAGATTTATGTTCTTCTCTTCAGACTCAAAAGTGAAAAATACAAAGAAAAATCTAAAGAGTTAGGTGCACCTGAAATGTTGCATATGTTAATTGAGCAGACTTTGTTTAGCAATAAATACTGGATTCTTTATGTGAACACCTGTAGAACTTGCATCTGTTAATATGTCATCTGTTTACTGAGTGTTTATCATGGGTACTTCATTTTATAGTTTGTGATTAAGAGGTTCCTTGACAGTACATCTTCTTGAAATAACATCAATGCACTCAAGATGCATTGTCAGAAATAATGCTTTGTAGTCAGATTCCTTGGTGTAAAAACTCTTAATGCTGTATATAATATTCCCCTGTCAATAACTTTTCCTTTGTGCGCTGAGCAGTCGTTCTCTGTGGCAGTGATGGGAGGTACCACTTCCAATATCACAGAGTGCTTGTGGCAACGGCAAACAGGGAATGGTTTTCCCAAGAGTCACCATATGTCTAAATCCTTTGCGGGGAGAATTTGTGAGACTAGTTGTGGGAGTAATGGGGCATCATTCTTGCTTTTTCATCCCCTGATTGCTTGTTAATTAGATCTTTGTGGAGGTCTGGGAGTCTTCCCTGCAGGACTCCTTCCTCACAGCAGACGCTGTGGGATGTTGTGCAGGGGGTCCTGGGTCTGCTCTCCTGTGTGTATCCTGCGGGTTGGGTCACTCACCCACCCTCTGTGGCTTCCAGGCCCGGCAGACCCAGTGTGATGGACGGGACGGCTCTGCTGTGCCAGGTGCAGCAGGAGCAGCGCTTGCTCCTGCTCCCTCCCTTGCTGAACCAGAGGGGCTGGGCTGGGCTTTGCATATGGGGTTAGAGGGTGGCGGGTAGTGGGAAGTAGACACAGTGGCTCTCGGCCAGGCTGTGTAGGGATTAAATTCTGCATGTGGTGTTAATATGATGGAATCAGACCCTTCCGTATGGTTCAGTAGAGTGTGTATGATTGCATAGCACCTCTATAAATTCATGTTATGTGCATCTGCTTCTGGCTGTCAGAAATATCCAGTTGATCTGACTAGACCACCACAAGTGGATTTAAAAGTTTCTTGCAGTTCTTTGAAGTGTGTTACGCTTCGTGCACACAGTGTTCCTTGTCATCCTTGAGGTCATATCTGGGCTGTTGTTTTGCTACTTCAGACCTGAAGATTGTCAAGTACCCCATCACTGCATGCTCAAAGGACACTTCTAGCTCATGTAGTGTCCCTGTGAATGCATTAGGCAAAACAATGTTAATAGACTCAATATCCTTTATTAGGCTGGCTTCTGTAAGTGGGAAGATTGAAGAAGCTTTTGGTCACCACACCAAGCTGTAGAATGTGTCTTCTCTGTCAGTAATCATTGAGTAGGCAAATAATAAGTTACTGATGATGGTCAGGTTATGTCGAGGTAGCCATGAGACAATAGTGGTATACATTTGATTGTGAATAGGGTGTTGGTCCTAGAGGCCATACTTTGCGAAGAGGAAACAGAGTCCATGAATAGTTTCCTAAGAATTTGGAGTTAACATGCTAGCAACACTCATGCCTGCATATCAGCTGAAGAATTTTTCATATTGAGATATTTTGCTGAATGTGAGAAATTTCCCCTATAGGCAGTTCATAAAAACAGTTCCACTTTTGCAGTAAAAATGTCCTTTATTCAGTTTTGGTTCCGCAGTCAATTTAATGTAATACTTTTGTAGTATGAAAAGCAGGGGAGCACAAAGTGGATCTTCTTTCCTCCAGAGTTTGGTCTACTGAGGTATGTATAAGGCAGTGAGTAAAGCACCCTGTGTTATTGTTATCTTATGCAATAAGTATATACGATAGCATAGTTCATTTTCCATTATTCATAAGTATCCATGAAATGTCTGACATTTAAATAAACTAATTGCTGTCATATGTATTTATAAGCAATTACCTACCACATTACCAACCTGTTAATTGTAAAACAATGTTTTCACAAGAGATTAAGTTGAACTTAATGGTAAAGTCATGCAGTAGTCATAAGTGTTCAGAAATCATAAATCAGGCATTAAAATTGAACTGACTGAAAAAGTAAGGTTTTTGTTTAAGGTCATGTGGATTCTTTTTATTGGTTTTGAACCTCCAGACTTGAAACTTCTGAATTGTAAGGGCTAGAAGATTTTTTCAGTGAAAACTGAGGTACTTTCCCAGTATTGTGAATAATAATGTGACTTTAATGATATCAAATGCTTTGCTAGTATTCATGATGAAACTAATTGCCAGGATCAATGTATAAATACACTTTGTATACCCATGACTTGAGAATCAAGAGTAGCAAAAGTCTTCATGAGTTCTTTGGTGGCAATTGTTAAATCTTGAAGTGTGAAACTCTATTGAACTGCCAAGTTGCACTACTTACCACAGTGAAAAACAAGCCTTTAATAATAGGAAAAGAGCTGTAAAAACTGATGACTGCTTTTGTCTTTTGGAATTTCTAGCTGGTTATCCATTTCATATCCTAGCTCCTTTCCTTATACTGTAAGCTTGCTCTGTGTGGCTTATTTTCTTGATCTGTTGAGGGCACGTGGCCTTCAGGTTCCTCCAAATGTAAAAGGGAAGAGGATCAATTCCCACACAGAGGAAACTTGAGAAAATTGTAAGTTTTAAAAAGAAAGGGGGAGCAGGGGCGTAGTTTTTGTTACGTGGAAATAATTTATTTAGCAAATGAAAACTTGGATTATCTTTGTGTATGTTGATATTGTTGTTAATGGCAGAATTCTCATGCACTGCAGCAAAACAGATATAAGAGTATGTTACCTGAGCCATGAGTTTTAAGTTGAGGGTTTGTTTTTTGGTTTGTTTGGTTTTTTTTTGAGTTGGGTTGAGTTTTGCTGTGGGAGTAAAAGCCCCCCACATATTTTTTTATAATGGGAGTGTGGGAGTGTAGGGTTGCAGTTCATTTTTCTCCAATTCTCCTCCTTGTCAGCATGGGCATAGCTGTGTTCATAATGTCATGCTTGGTGTGAAATTTTTGCAGCCATGTGTTAAAAGTAACGAAGCTGCACTTGAACATAATCATAACTATGCTCAGGAGTCCTGGGTGTCTGCATTTGTGTACAGAACGCCTCAGACTTTCATGTAGTAGTAAGTTTGCTGGAGAACTGGCAGAGGTTTTTTTCATATTATTTTTCCATGGAAAACAAAGCAGGTTGTTGTAGTCTGCAATGTAGGAATATGTCTGTTTTGAGAATATTAGAAAGATTTCTATTGCCTAAGATAATAATAGAGAGGAGAGGTAATCTTTCAGAATAAGGAAAAGTCTGAAGGCTGGGGTATGAAATATTTAGGCTCAAATCCATGAAGTTCTATCTGCATCTATCACAGATAAATGTGTTATCAACCAATTTATTAGGTGCTTTAGGATGATTTATTTTTGAACAACAACAAAAAATTATCTGATAATACTGAAACTGCGATCTTCTCTTCCTGTCAGTCCAGATACTTAAGGACTTCAAATAGTCTCATTTAAGTAGACATAAGTCCAACTAAAAAAAAAAAAAAAAGACTCTCCAGAAAGTCTTTTCTTTTTATAAGTAAAATATTTAGATTTTCATGGTGTTGTCT
This sequence comes from Columba livia, assembly GCF_036013475.1. Classification (NCBI taxonomy): domain Eukaryota; kingdom Metazoa; phylum Chordata; class Aves; order Columbiformes; family Columbidae; genus Columba; species Columba livia. The sequence goes on along the minus strand of NC_088602.1, from coordinate 20,765,317 downwards.
CTCTGTAATAAAAATGAGTCTTCTAGGGCCAGAGTGAATGAGAGGCACAGAATTTCATAGATGCACTGTCTCTCGACCAGATTTGGATATAACTGTATACAGCAAATATAAACAAAGGAAAAAAAGAAAGTCAGTTTTGGAAGGAAACATATCATCAGCTTTTCTATATCTTCACAGTTTACCAATAACTTCCTGAAGAAGGACTGAGTTTTTTCTGAGGCCTAGAGTCAAAGTAATTGCTTTTTATGGAGCATTTAAAAAGTACGCATACAGATAACCTGGCATTCAAAGTACAGTTGGTTCAGTGTAACTCATGTAGGAATCTGTGTGAACTGTTTAATTAGTTTAATTTGCCTGTTTTAAAACCATTATTAGATTTGGACAGATAATGCAATAATTTACCAGGTGCTAAACTGGGTTTAAAATCCTCCTTAACGGTATAACCTGAAATATGTATCTCAGTTGTGTTAAAGATACAAAAGTTAAAAATAAAGAGGAGGAGGAAAGGCGTATCTGTGGTGTCAGGGAGGCATTTGGTAAGCTGATGTATAAAGGGAAGGGAATGGATCTGCTTGGATTCCAGCCAGCGGTGCCGCCGTGAGTGTTCTGCCGAGGCACATTCTGGGGCATTAAGTGCAATCCCTTCTCCAAGCGTGCTGATCCCTCCGAGTAATCCATCCTCCCTGCGATCCGCTCTGCCGGATCTGGGCACAGAGCTCAGCCTGTTTCATTACTGGTGCAACTTTTTGGTAGCCACTTTTTAAATTCAGGGTACTGTTTGACTTCTGAACACTTAGACGTGGGTAGGTCCATTTGAATTTACTATGCAGGCACTATCTTTCAACTTGATGTTACTTTGAGCAGGATATTGGAATCTTGTTTCTCTTTTAAATTTCTGGTTGCAGAATCACAGAGTCGTATAATAGTTTGCATTGGAAGGGACTTTCAAAGCTCATCTAGTCCAACCCCCCTGCAATGAACAGGGACATCTTCAATTAGATCAGGTGGCTCAGAGCCCTGTCCAGCCTGGTCTTGAATGTCTCCAGGGATGGGGCATCTACCACTTCTCTGGGCAACGTGGGCCAGGGTTTCATGACTCTCATCATAAAAAACTTCTTCCTCATGTCTAGCCTGAATCTCCCCTCTTTTAGCTTAAAACCATTACCCCTTGTCGTGTTGTAACAGGCCCTGCTAAAAAGTCTGTCCCCATCTTTCTTATAAGCCCTCCTTTTGAGTAAAATATAAATTGAGTACTGAAATACTGTAATAAGGTCTCCATGGAGCCTTCTCTTTTCCTGGCTGAACAACCCCAGCTCTGTCAGCCTGACCTTATAGCAGAGCTGTTCCAGCCCTCTGATCATTTCTGTGGCTCTTCTGGCCCCTCTCCAACAGGTCCATGTCTTTCCTGTACTGAGGCTCCAGAGCTGGACACAGGACCCCAGGTGGGGTCTCACCAGAGCAGAGCAAAGGGGCAGAATCAGCTCCCTCGACCTGCTGGCCACGCTGCTTTTGATGCAGCCCATGATACAATTTGCCTTCTGGGCTGCAAGTGCACATTGCTGGCTCATGCTCAATCTTTCATCCACCAGTATCCCCGAGTCCTTCTCGGCAGGGCTGCTCTCAATCCCTTCATCCCCCAGACTGTGTTGACACCAGGGGTTGCCCTGACCCAGGTGCAGGATGTTGCATTTGGCCTTGTTGAACCTCATGAGGTTCACGTGGGCCCACTTCCTGAGCTGGTCCAGGTCCCTCTGGATGGCATCCCGTCCCTCAGACATGTCAATTGCAGCTTACTGGTTGTAAGCAAACCATCTTAAGAACATGCTTTTTTCTGTACATTTTTAATTTTTAAAGCATTATTGTTGTTATAATGCAAAATTAAGTGGTTGTGGTATTTCCTTTTAACCTCTCTGTCATATTAGCAACTTACTCTGATGCTACAGCTGTTTGCTACCTTATAGCGACACTGGAGGAAGAAACTGTATCATCCATTTTTGTGAACACAAAGAGGTAGATCAGAAGGAAAAATGAATTCTTCATCAGTGGAAGACATCTATGTATTTCAACAATAAGAAGTAATCAAGTGTTGCAACAAAAATCCCTCCATAAAGGTGTCCAAGATGGAAGGTTACATCCTCCAGCCTTTGAGAAGCACCATTCCATTTTCCCCTCCAGCCTAATTTTCCACATTTGCCCATTCTCTTGGCAATTTAAAAGCATACAAGTCCTTGTTTTGTCTTCTAGAGTAAAAGCTTAAGACATTCAGGAATGTTTGGCGGGTTGGCCACCTGCTCCTTCCTGTGCTCAGAGGGACAGGTTACCTCATATCTCCTGATGACAAGCATACACCACTACGTGAAATGATTCCTTCCAAGGTTGTCTTTGACTAGCAGGATTATTTGGCCACTTGTTCTACGGAATGACTAGAGTGAGCCTGAGTGTGTAGACTGTAACCTTATGCGTTTGATTGTGTGCAACCCGTTTATAAAAAAGAAATGTTTTGAAAGCATTTAACAAAATATAAAGGTTTATGGTATTACAGCTTTTAATACCAATGTCTCATGCTAACAGCTATAATTACTTGTCATGCATCTTGAAAAGCTGTTTTATAACAAGAAGTTTCAGATAAATGTTTAATGTCAAGCTGGGCTGAAATAAATCTAAGTGATACTAATATGCCCAAGGTAACTGTGACCTGTGCTTTGTTGAGACGCTGTGCCTTGAAAGTAAGGAATGACCTGCGTTTCTATCACAAGTGTTTATGTTCACTTTTTAAGGGCCTAATGGCCAAAATCTATTTTCAAAGTATCTTGGTTTTCTGATGTGTCAATAGCAATTAATCCTTATTCAAAGATGTGCTAAGCTTGTTAAATCCAGCTGTTTAATTTGCCTTTCACTTCTCCTGCCACCTTAGGAAATCTTCCTACTTCAAGTGCTGCATAATATTGTTTATAGTTGTGGATGTAAAAAACTAGAAGCACTGGACAGCGGAAAGCATATAGGAAGAGATGGCATTTTCATTCTCTAGCACCGGGAACACAGTGCCCAATGTCTGTCCTCCTTCATTCCCACAGCCTTGCTCAAAAAGAAGCCAAGGCCCAAAAAACTTGTGTTTAATTTGATGCTGTCTTTTAGCATTCTCTGTGCTTTTGGAACAAAGTTATTTACATGTGAGACCTAAATAGCCCTTAACAGCTGCTGTCAGCTTATACCCTAGTGATGGTTATAGCTGCTCACTCTAACACTGGAGAGACTTCTTTTAAATATAGTCTTTTGATGAACACTGTGTTTCTTGGTTAGAGCCCCTATCTAACTCTGTTCATGTTTCACACATTTAGAACTGACATTAAGCTCATCTCTGTTAAATATGGGAAGCCATAAACACTGGAAAAGACAAAGAGTTTTTAAGAAATAGATGTAATTCAGCAATTGTATTGTGAAAGGGTATAAAATGTGCCTTACACTAGACAGTCTGTTGTGCAAACAGGAGAGTCATGCTTCATTTTTGGAAAATTCCTCTGGTTCTGATAGTAGACGTTTTTGTTACTGTAGTTGAACTACTCTGTGGCAGTTATTTAACTATACTTTTCTAGTAAATTTTACTGAGCTTTCCCAAGCATTTAGAGCATTGGGTATCTTAAAGAGAAATTAATATGAAGCTAAACCAAAGGCAGCGGTGTTTACATTGAGAGAAGAAAAAAAATGTAACACTGAGAAATAGCTTTTCATCTCTTTTTCAATTCTGTTATCTATTCATTTCATAATCCTATCAAAATAAAGATAAGATGATGAATACCAGAATCTTCTTTTGGCGCTCTTGTGTAGCGTAGAGTGGGAAAATGGCCCACTGGATCTTCTGACCCACTGTTCTCTCCTCCTAGGTAAGGATTTTTTAATTCTTTCTTCCAGTTCACTCTCATGTTGCCTCCCTCTTGTCTTTAAACAACATTGTCAGCTGCAGTCTTTCCACTTTGAAGTTCCAGGATCTCTTTGCGCATTTGATTTAAAACAAGCATTTGTTTGAGGAAGAATGAAGAACAGTATCCTGTTCTGAAGCTAGAAAATAACTATGAAAGGTGAACTAGAGACAAAGGGATAGTTTTCTTTCTATAGAAAGTAGTATAGCTTAGTATCATTTTAAAGAACCAAAATATGTGCTTCGAGTTGTCCATGTGGTAACCAAAGCAATTAACCTTTTTAAAATTCTTACAACTAATTTGTACAGTTATTGCTGCACCTACCAAAATTTAGTACTACATGATTTACAGGTTGGAAAGTATACAGAACCACAACCTTCAAACTTCCTTTGTGATAAAAGGAAGAATGAGCACTTGTGTATCTTAGTAAATAGGTACGAAATGTTAAGTATAAATAATGAAACTATGCACAAAATATTAGTTGGAAAGGATTGTTATTTTTTAAGATTTACTTTGTGTTGACACTGGAAAGAATTACATACGTTCTGGTTAGTTGCCTTCTGTAATGCATTAGGGGTTTTTTAGCTACTGTATTAAAGATAGCTTGGTCTTTGCTCAGTAGAAGTTTTAATGACTAGCTTGAAGCCATTTTCTTTAAAGGAATTAATATTTAGACATAAGATTAACTATGGGGGTAATTAACTGGTTTAGAATAATTAATGAATAAAATTTCAGGGGCTGTGATTTGCATTGCCTAATATCAACTTTTAAAGCTTTCTGTAAAGGTTCTTGCTAATTAAAATGTTAAATTGGTTTTATTTTATGAACAGGATACGGAAAGATATTGCTGTAATTTCTTTGTATGCTCCATTTGACTTGACACTTCATTGAAATCAAGCCTGGATTAATAATTCACTCTTTTCTCTAAGCAGATACACTAGAGGTTCAAGAAAACTCCTTTGGTATCGCTTATTTTAAAACCCCTTAAATTTCATTGTGTTTTGTGATTGGATGTGCTTTGTTTTATCAGAAATAAATCTTGCATCTTTTAGAGTGTATTTGTGGAGAGAAAGGGAAGGAGAGAGAAAAGGGCTTTTACATGGGCTCTAGAGTTCAGTTTTGTGCCAAAACCAGTTCCTTACAAGGATGGGGGAAAAACCCTTAAAGTGGAACATCAGATGCTTGCATCACGGTTGGCACGCCCCGTTGATATTAGAATCAACTCAGTTGGTAACATTCATACCTGAGAAAAACTAGAAGCACAACAGGTATTTTAAGCATGCATTTTGTACGTGACTTTCTGTAGTTTGGTATTCCTCCAAATTCATAATGTACTTAGAAAGTTCCTTTCTGGTCTTCCAAGTCATTATGAAAAACGGACATTGCTAACTGATGTGGGAGTGGCATCCCAAAGCTTCTGATCTCTGGTGTTAAATCTTTTGAAGAGGGAAAAAACAATAGCTTAGGAAAAACTTGACTGAAGATTTCTTCAAGAAAAATGCATTTATAAGTGGTTGCTTAATTAACAAGTGACCTGTAGGGTTAGAGATGCCAGAAAGCAAAACTACAGTGAAAAGGTTGGGCTCAACTTTATTTAAATAATGCTTTCAGGTGCTATTATACATTCAGATTGTAATCAAAATTACTATTTTATCTAAAGCCTGGGTAGAGACCATAACAATCGGTACTTCATCAGTAAATTGCTCAGCTGCTCAGCCCAGCTAATTGCTTTCCTTTCTGTACTTTCTTCTAATCAAAGAGGAAACAAAACTATGACCCAGCTCAGCAATGGCCAACATTGTGTAGCCGGGGCTGTTGCACTCTCTGGTGTTTCACCAGCGGCTCAAGTTTTGTGCCACCTGTCTGAATGATGTGCTTGGGGTTTAAAGGCGATTAAAACTCCTTGAATACTGCTGGGCATGGCAGGGCCTTGAGTGTTCATTTGGGGATACCTCTTGCCTATCCCTGACAATATATTCACCATTTGAAATTGCTCCACTTGTAGAATGCTTTTAATTTCTATGTATAAATGAAGTAAATTACTAGGGTTTGGTTTCGTTTCATTTGGTTGGTTCTGGTTTTTTTGTTGTTGTGGGGGTTTTTGTTTGCTTTTTCGTTGTGGCATTTTTTTCCAGTCTTTTAAATATTATAATGCTTCTAAAAATTTATGAGTTTTTACTGCATCATTTGTGTTTTACTTCAGGGATAAACTAAATGTTCTTGCTTTTCTTGAGTTACTCTGTCCACATGTCTGTACTTGATTCCTGCATCTTAAAAAGGATAAGGCTTGATGATTACTAACATTTTATTAGCATTATTATGTGATGTGATGGCATGTAGCAGTTGTGAGAGAAGATACTGTTCTCTGACACATTAATCCTGTGTTATACCAGGCCATTCACAGACCCTTCACATAGTCTTCATTTCTTATCATCATCAATCTTCCATGTCATACTTTCTTCAAATATTTTGCCTGTGATGATTCCTTACTTGGAGTCCATATTTAAATATATGGAACGCGGAATTTGTGAGTAATGTGGTGCCAAGGGAGGATTAATGCAGCACTCTTGGCTCCTCTTGATCTGAGTTTTCACCTTAATAATTTGATTATTTTTTCAGGACAGACAGTAAAAATTCCATTTTCCAGTTTTTCATGTAAAGTCACAAATAATTGCAGGCTTTCCAGACATCATCTCTAAATTTCTTTTATGAAAGTACAGTGCTTCTTATCAGGTTTGTGTGTATTAAAAAAAAAACCAAACAAACCTGCATTGCTTTTACAATTATTTGTTCTGCTTCACTCTCCTAGCAACTGTTAATGGACTTAATTGGAATCTGTTGAGTGTTTTGTAATTTTTCTGTGTCTGTTCTTCATCCATGCAAAACCATTAGGAGACAGAAAAAAAAAGTGGTGCTTATGATTAAATATGGAAGAATTAATATATATTATATCAATGTTATAAATGTTTGTATTGAATCATTAACACCGTGGTTCTCTGGTGTTCCTTGATGAAATGCCTCTTATTGTGTTAGAAGACCAAAATTGTTTCCCATGTAATGCTGCTTTTATGAAAAGATTAGTTTTCATTGTAGCGCTTGCCTGTTTCAGTATGTTTAAATAACTGTGTAGATTGTTTTCTTAAACCGTTAGCAGATTAAGTAATTTAAACCAAGATTAATAGATAGGTGATTGTATTTAATTATGAGTAAGATTACAGTGTAGTAAACTGATAGGGCAGAAAGATGTCCAAAACTGGTGCTGCATGTCATTCCAAAGGACAAGAAGCAGCACTGATGCTGTCGTGTTCGGTTGCATGTGCTTGGGAGTAAGACCTTTCTTAGGCAGAGTGTAGAATATGAAGCTGGGCTTGTACTTGTGGAACTGGGAGGAAGGAGTAGTGTTTGTGTGGTGTGTGGGTTGGGTTTGTTTTATTGGGTTTTTTTCAGTACTAAGGCTTTTACTCTTAGGAAGCAGTTCCAGTCATTCATAATCTTTTCTCATTGACAAAAAAGACCTGCACTTGATGAGCAACTGTAAAAATTAGAGATTTCAGAGGACTTGGCCAAGTTACTTCCTACTAAAAGGCATGTTTAATTTTGCTAGTAATATTTCTAGGTATTTATAATTTTTTCAGATGTAATAAAGTACATAGATAGTTTAAAAAAATAGTCTCCTGTTGTGTATAGGCTTGTTATTGGTAATGGACCAATGGTAACTGCCATTGATTAGTAAGTTCAAACAAAGCTGTGGAGCAGACCAAGAAGTTAATGCTATGGATAATAAAATAATAGCAGCCTTGAGGTCTGTAGTTCTTTGATGGATTAGATATATGAGACTTTTACTGGCATGAAGTTCCAAAACCTGTTCCTTTACTATTTGTAATTTGATTTCAGTCATGCATTGTCTTGTTGACAGTTGTTTTCTAGAAGTCTCCCTTTGCAAGAGACTGTTACCCTGCTGTGTAGCAATAAAGATATTAACATACCAACAGCAAGAAGTATTTTTCAATTGTATTAATATGAAAGCATTACAAAATGGGAAGGACTTGCACTTTGAGGAGAAGTGTGCAAATACACTTAATTTCTCATATTAATTTCTTGGCTGCCTGATTATGCTGTTTTCATTAGAACCGTGCTTTATCTTATATATCTTTATTAAACATCAATACTCAGATTATTGATATTAAAAAAATGGTCCTGCCTAACAAGTCCCAAGCTGTGTTTAGAGCCTGGTGTATGTTAAACTCTCTTGAAGAGACATGTTCTACAGTTTTGTCTGTCCATGGAGGTATTAGTGTATTTGACACAATGCAACTCAGCAACCTTAGTGCTTTTGCAGAATGCATTTTTTTTTTTCTTCCTAGCCCATGCATTCTCGCTTTTATTTTGTAAAGCATCTTTTCTGTGTCCTGAAACAGCCTTTTGCGTTGCTCATTTGCCCTGTCCATGGCACCCCTTGGTCTGGTGTTTGCTGATTATCAGTCACATTCCAAGGCATAACTTGTGAAGGGAAGGAAATACACTCAAACTTACCTCTCTGGCACTGTGCATGATTCTGTGCGCTTTCTTCCAATTAATTTGCCTGGATTTTTTTCGTTCTTTTCTTTTGTCAGTGGCACTGAAAAGCAGGCTGTTGCTTGCACTGTTTTGTTGAATGTCAGTGCTGTGAGGCTGCTGCTGCTGCTATGCAGAGGTTTGTTTGTTGGTGAATAAAACCTGAAGTTCTTCAAAACCGGATGTGTCTTGGGCTGATTTGTTTCAACTAGGTGGGCTTTTGGTCAGCAGTGGGGAAAGGCGTCCCAGCTCACCAGGAAGCAGTCGGGTGATGTGGCTGCATTGGCTTTGCTGTTTGCGATAGGTCTGGGCCATTTGAGAAAAGCAGACCTTTGCGGATCCTGACCAGTTGGTAGCATACAGCTTTCATAATGTATTGCATCTCTGTTTTGTCTAAATTGAGGAGTAAACAGAAGAATTTAATCTTTTATCTGTATTAAAATTTTTAGTTAAAACCAGTCCTTGGGTACATTATTTAGCAATTTGTATTATTGGTGACCACTAGTGAACTTTCTCTTTGTTCTTTCAGATCACTTAGCATCTCCTTTTCTTTGCTCTTTTTATGTTCTGACTCGTTTTATGCATTACTTCCTTCCTTCCTCCTTGGTTAATTTACATTGAGCTTATTTACATTTTATTTCAGTTGTTAGAAAGGGGTTTTTTTGCTTGATATACAGTTAGCCCTAGCTTGCGGGGGGCATTAAAATATTCATGTCCCTCAGGTTCTCTTGTCCTTATTGCAGTCTGGTGTAGACCTAATTTTTTGCCCAAATTATCTGGCTGAATTTACATTTCTGTTAATAGTTATGACCTGTGAAATTTCAGGCATTTACATCTCCAGTCACATTCTTTAACCATGAATGCCACCCACTACCTACAGATTATTTTTCTGGTATCATTCTTGTGCCATACAACGTTTTGTTGCAGTTGTGAATACTTTTTTGTTTTGTTTTTATTTGATTTTTTGTGTGTTTTTTTGTGTGTTTTGTTTGTTTGGTTTGGTTTGCTATTGTTTCGTTCTGTTGTTTTGGGTTTTGTTTAACACAAACTATTGTGTTTAAAATTTTTATGGAAAAACGTGTATCAGTGTTGATGTATTTCTCTACTAGTTTTCCACCTATATAGAATCTTACTCTTCACTTATTCCTATTACTCATATTACTTTGGATGTCTAATTAACTAATTTCCCCCTTGTATTTCTCTCAGGATCTGGTCTCATGGTTTGGCATATTTTGTTCCTCCATGACTTTGAATTTTTCCACTTGTCTTCTCTTTCTGGTATTGTTTGGTCTGATTTACTGCTTTTATTTATAGCTTCTGGACTTGTTATTGCAATGGTTAATTCTGTGCTTGAGCAGGTCCTGCTCAACAATGACAATAGTTTAATCAAATTAGAGCAGATGTTAGTAGGTACACTCCCATTGTTAAAAGTCAAAAAAAGAAAATACAGTTTAATGTCTTACTTTAGTATTTTATGGTCCTTAAGTACAACTAGTCTGTGGTTGTTTTCCAGACCCTTATCTTTTACAGATGAGTCAGCAAAAGTAATGCTTCAAACATATTTCCTTGCACATTTGCTATATTTACTGTATGTGTCTTTGGAGAAAGTGATGTGTAAGTTCATAGTTTGGGATGTAAGATTATAGCAGTTTTGTTGCATTTAAAATATGTAAGTTGCCTGGTCCTACAGTGAAGACAATACAGATAAACCGTACAGGGAGATCTCCAGGTTAGTGGCTTCGGTGGGATTGTGTGTTTGTTGGTGCTTGGAAGGTATGTTGTTGTTCTAAGATTGAAATAGTCTCAGACACAAATTAGGAGTAAAAAATTGCTAGTTTCCTTGAAAAAACTTATGCAGTTTGCTTGTCTATGTATGCCAAAGCGTTATACATAGAGTCCATTAAAAATGCAAGTGATGTTTTGCCAAGTGTTAGTTATGAAGAAAGAGTATCAATATAACCTCTCTCTTTCTGCACTTTATTCTACAATGTTGTTTCTGGTCTGTTCCAAGAGGTAGCTAGAAGGGAAGTAGATATTTTTAAATATTTTTTTTTTTTTAATTTTGCATCATATGTAAAAAAAATATCTTCCATTTTAAAAGCTACACACAAAAATACTTAACACTATATACTTCATAAGCCTCTTCTTTATACTAGTGACGTTATTTTCCAGTTAACAGAATGCTGCTTACAGCTGTTTATCTAAAATCAATCTAAAACTTAAAATCAGAAAGGTATAGTGTTTGTGCAGAATGAGAATAGTATATATGGAGACAAGACGGAAAAAATAATTACACTATGTATGTGGAGTGGAAGTGTCTTAGTTACCTTTTGCTGTGACAGATAACACTGCCAAATTTGGGGTGAAGAGATGAAGCAAGACTAGTGCAGGTTGTGAATGATGGGCAGAGGTAAATGTTCTGGTGACTGTGTCCTCCTTCTACCTCTTAGAGAAGGTGACATGCAACAAAATCAAGAATTCATGGGTGGTAATGATGAAAATTTGGGGCTCTTCAGTTACTGGAAAGGAGTTGGAGGCAGACGACTCATTAGTCCCACATAAATGCCCACATAAATTGCTTCTGCATTCTGGGTCAGAAGGTTCAGTATAAAGTAAAAGGAAGGAATAAGTTGAAAGTTTGAGAGAAAGACATAGAAGTTTCTTTGCCTGGTCTTTGTACCCTGGAGGAGAAAGCGAAACAAATGACAATTTGCCTGTAAGAGAAGAGATGAGGGTAGGACACAAATGACAGAAAGCAAGGAAGATATAGAAGCAGTAGGTAGGTAAGATGTACTCCATGGGCAGACTTTCTCTTCTGTACTAAGCTTGATGGAAATGTGGCCACCTCCAATCATTTTTTGTCACCATTCATTAATTGCATTCCTCACAGCCAAACTGTGAGCATTCCCCATCCTGCTACAGGCAAAATTGACTACATTAGCACATATCATGGGTGATAAAATGGTAACTAACAGTGGAAAAGAGGGAAGGAAAATAGCCTTTTTTAGCTGAAACATCTGTTTGCAGAGTGAATGTCTGTGATCTTAATGAAAGGGCACCGTATCACTTCCAAAAGAGAGATGGGCAGTATCTATAGGCCAAAGGACAGAGTCAGGAAAACAGAACTATAGTTACTGAGTCAGGTAAAGAAAGAGGTGCTAATGGTACACAGTGTAATTATCTTTTATGCATGAGGCACTAGCTGGGGAGAAGGAAATGGAATGGCAGAAAAAGTAAAAGAATTTGGAAAGATCAGTAGATCTTTAAGAACCCATAAGCTACATGGGGTCTTTTGGGACCTCAAATCTAAAACCCTTCTGTAGCAGGTAAGTGTATCCTATATAATGCAAGTCACCTCAATTTTAACTCATTATGGCTTGCAAGTTGTTGTTTTTTTTCCCTAGTCTTTTAATTCTAAGACTGATCCAGAATTTCATGTTGTTTGGCACCATTTTATTTTTAAGCCGACTTTATTTCTGGTCAGTGTTTTGCGCTCACATTAATATTTTTAACACTATAATAATCCTTCTTAATAATTGATACCTTTTCCTCACTACTTTATCTCTTTATATGGAACAATTTTATCTCTTTTAGCTTTCATTTTGCTAGATCAAGGAAGCCAAACTTTTTTAATGTATTTCTCTCTCAGTATTTTTTTTTTCTCCTGATCATAATAATAGCTCAGCTCATCACTTATAACATTGGAAAGTGTGCTTTATATCTTCAGGATCTGATTTGGATTTGAATGGAAATATGTCTTTGTGAAAGAAATAATAACGGAAATCACAATAGAATCATTTTCCCCAATTGTGAACTGGCAAACAAATGCTAATAATAATGGTAAAGCCTAAGTGTTCCTGGGTGTAACAGCTGCCGCATTTTTTCACAGCATAGCTGTGTGCCTGCAAAAGAATATGCTAATTGTAGACTAGATCTTGTTCAGTGAGGACATTTTAGAAGCTTGACTAACAGTATATGGATGTAAAAATAAATTTGAATGGAAAATGATTAAAAATACGTAGGAGTTTTGAGTTGATTTAGTTTCAAATTAAAACACAGACTTTGAGAAATTAAATAAAGCTGTGATTTAAGAGCATAGGAGCTCAGTTATAGAGGAAGCATGTAAAATAATTAGAATTATAATACCAAACGAGAAACAGAAACTTCCAGGGAAGGACTCCAAACATAAGGGAAAATATAGGCACCTCAAAAACCAGGAGACTGGAGCAGGAGCTTGATTACATAGAATGTCAGAGAGGATAGTGAGACATGCTAGAAGTCAAGTAAATTAAGCTTTAAGAAAAGTATTTAAAGGTCCTGGTGTCTGAAGACAATGAAGAGGCTGGTGTTAGACATTTATAATGTTGAAATGAAACACTTGCCTAAAACTGAAGTGAAAACTTTCCTTTTAGATTCGAAAAATACAGTAAGATGTGATAGTAAATGCAGAAGGTCTCTCTATGTTTTAGCACCTGTGAAGTGGAAGCAAGGTCAGATCTCTATACGCTCCTTCCAGAGCTGTCTGTATCGCAGCAGCCCTGGTACCTGACTGTGCGCTCCTCGTGTGGGAACTTGGTGGGAAAAGTGCTGCAGGTGGTTATAATCCTGATGGATTTACCTCACTAGTTCATGATTTCTGGAAGATACTTAAGTGGAAAAAAGTCATTAAGAATATAGACACAGGTGAGACACATGGCAAAACACAAGGAACTCTACCAAGTCTAGATGACTTCAGACTAATGCAGTATTTTTACGACGGTTTCGTTTGGTGTATGAAGGCAAATAGACTGTTCCTCAGAGAAGTTCTGGCTTCCAAATTCCCTTCCTTGAGATTTTCTCCAGTTGGTGCGTAGGGCAGAAATATGAGAAGGAAGGATAAAGCCATATTAACTCATCTGGGGGCAGTGCTGCCAACATTTGCTACTTGAGTTAACCAGATCACCTCCTAAGTCATCTAATAGCAGTCTTATCTTTGAGAAATGGTGCAGGATGGATTAAATACTGGAGGACTGGAAAGGATAAATGTACCAGTTGTCAGAGCGGGGGAGAGAAGTCAAGGAGAGAGAGTGCAGTCATCTTAATATTGATGCCCCTACTCCCCCCCCCCCCAAATAAAAGTTTATCAAACTGTTTTTATTTCTGTGCAAGGTAATGAAGAGATGAATAATTGCCACTATGGACTTATCAGGAATAAATAGTTCAGTTTCTCTCCATGATAAAACAGTTGAACCTGTGAATAGAAACAAAACAGTAGCTGTCATATGTTTTGATTTTATTTAAAGGCTTTCATAAGTCTGTCTTTTGTGACATTTTCATAAGTAATGCAGAGAAACGTGATCAAGAAGAAACTAGTGTACAGTAAGTGCAAAACTGATTGGATTAGTATCGTTATTAATTGTTAATGAATTGCTCTCCAAGTGAAAGGGTATATTGAGCAGGGTTTCGTTAGAGACCTGCCTGAAGTCTGGTGGTTTTTACCTGGTGAACTGAATGATAAAATGAAGAGTAACTGGAGTCATTCTGCAGCTGACACAAAACTGGGGAAGGACTGTGCTAGAGAACAAGATCACATTTTAGAATGATTTTGCAAAACTGGAAAAATAATCTGCAAACTAGTCAGTGAAATTCAGTGGAATTTAGAAGACATGACACTTATTCATTAATAAATCATAGCTGTCCTTCAGAAAATGGTTTTAGTTTGTTTTTTATTTGATAGCACTGTACTGTATTGAAAGGTAACCCTTCCACTGGAATGTACAGATGGAAGTCCAGCCAGTAAAATGAGCAAAGTCAAATTTATTCTTAATTCAGCATTATCTGAGTCTCTGCTGGAACACTGTGTTCCACTTGGGGAGTCACATTTCGGGGAAGACTTGGACCCCTTCAAGGCTGGACAAAGTCATCACAGGCAACCAGAGGAGTAGGGAACACCCCTTGGAGGAAGAGTAAACCATTTTAATTTGTTTAGCCTGCAGAAGATATAGGAAAGTGTAATTTTCTACTATGTAAAAGATTGTTGCAGGAGTAGTAAAGGAATAATCTCTTGTGTCGGTGGTGACCATGATAAGTAACAAAGGGCTCAAACTCAACCAAGAAAGACTCATGGGAGATATTAGAGAAACCTTTCTAAATGTCAGATTAATGAAGTGATAAAGCAGATTGCATGAGAAGGCTTTGAGTTTTTATCATCGCTAGTCTTTGAATAGCTGGTTAAAGACGTGTAGCTATAGTTTTCCCCACTTTTGAGAGCAAGGTGAAAATGCCTTTTTTCTTAAAAAAAGTTTTTTTAAACATTTCCTTAAGCTGTACTGAATGACTGGAACAGAAGTATTCAAGTTGAGGCAAGATAGCATCAGCAGTTACATTTACATGGCCGCCTGCTTGAATTCACCTTCTTTGAGCAGGAAAGTGAGGAAACCCTACCTTCAATGTAAGGGGAGGAAGGGAATTAAAAAAAAAAGTCCGCTCCCAACTATAAAAAATCTTACCACTTTCAGGAAGATTCTTATTCATATCAGTCCAACTGAAAAACTTTGCTGTTGTTGCAAACTGATATATCTGGTTCAAGAGACATTTTTGTTTGAAATATCCTTTCAATGCTATAGTAGGGATTTGAATTCTGGTAGTTGATTGTGGGAATGGCGCGACATGCGGTTCCAGCTAAAGGGTCTTGGGCAGGTTATTCAGAAGTATGTTTTTTATGAGTGTAAGCAGTGATAGCCCAGGCCGGTGAGAATGATATCCCAGATCGAAAAACCACCCTCATATGTATGATACGTGACTATTGGGTCTGGGCACGTGAATGAGTGGGTCAGAGCACGCCCACAAGACACACATGGGAACGTGACTGAAAACGGTCACAAGATGAGTGTGGTGTGTTTGGGATAACATTTTTTGAAAAAAAAATCTAACCTCTTGGTCCAGGCCCATATCTATAAACCTATAAATTGAGAACTGTTAATGAAAGTGAGCTCAGCTCTGCTCTGCTCTGCCTGGCTCTGCTCTCGCTGCTAACAAGAACTCTGTGTCTGTGCGTCTGCCTGCATCTGTACGCGTTGTTCCTCTTTGCCGCAGTTGATATCTTCAGATTAGTTTTAGACAATGTATTTGTATAATCGTAGCTTTCAGGCAGATGTCTGTCTCTCACCTTTCTCTGATTTGAATTTGAGGGGTGCCTTCAACATGACTGTCAAGACTATTTTAGCCTTCTAACACTAACTGTGCTTTCTCCATTTCTTCAAGGATGGTCATCTGTGTGTTTTTTGCAGTAATCTGTATATATAGAAGAAGCCCTGTATAGCTTAATTAAAAATTCATTGTCATTTTATGTTTAACAAAAAAAACTAAACAACGCTTTAGACTAAATTGTCCATTATACTTTTATGCAAGACAGTGTAATTACATGAAAAATAACCTTAACAGTAAGAATAAAATCTATCATAGGATAGTGCTAATGCATTTAGATGCAATGAGAGTGGGTTTAATTATAGTACATTTAAGATTGGTGTGCCAAGGGCAATAAACTTTACAACAACATATGAAAGTTTAATAAGCATGAAACATCATAAGAACAATGTAGACTAAACCTTCCTTGCATCCAGAAGGCTGAAATGCAAAGAAGGTTTTATTTATTGCCTCAGGTAAAAAAGTGTGTAGAAACAGATAAGTGATGACAAAGCTTTGATGTTAATAAACCCAAATGGAAGTAAAAAATCAAAGTGTGTGAATGGCTAGGTTATAAAAAGAAAGATGACAGAGTTATACCCTGTAATTAGGTGTAATTTGTGCTTTTGGCACAGCTATTTGTCCTGCATGAATGAGAGGTTGTCTTATGTTTCCCTGTCCCTGTATAATAGAATAGCAGTACAGGCACATCCCACTTCAAACCTCCCTAGGTTGTTTTTGGTTTGTTTTTTTTTTTTTTTAAGAAGTATTTAGAAGCAGTGTGTGTATTGATTCCCTCTTATGTGAGCACTGTAGGCGGTTTGCCCTTCCTAGTGCTTGAAAATAATCATAAGCTGAGTGTGTATAAAACACTTCCAGCTAGAAACAAAGTAATAATTTTAGAAAAATGCAACTGAATCACAAAACTGGTTTCTACCTTGAGTATGAATCACAGACTTACGTCATACAAGTGAATTACATCAAAACTAGAAAATTAATAATCCAATTGAATTATTTAATGAGTTGTTCTGTTTAGCAGCTGCATAATTGTCTGTCTCATCCATATTTTAAACTGTTGTAGTACAAATTGCTGTTAATTAAATAATTTCATTTACTTGATTTTTGACTTTGTTTTCTGGTATCTTTGCATCAGACATCAAATTTTCAGTGCTGAAACCTATTTTACAGCCATCTCTTGCTGCCACACACCGTGAAAATTTAAAAGAAACGTGTTCTTCTACTCTCTGTGTTGCAAAGAAACTGAAAATTCTATTGA
Organism: Columba livia; assembly: GCF_036013475.1. NCBI lineage: Eukaryota > Metazoa > Chordata > Aves > Columbiformes > Columbidae > Columba > Columba livia. The sequence continues at coordinate 20,748,406 of NC_088602.1, read as the reverse complement.
TTCAGGGAAAACTGCAGATTTTACTAATGGCTGTATATCTGTATAGGTATTAGTTTTTTAACTTCCCTATTTAAGAATAATTACTGTGTTTTTAGACATGCTAAATTCTCTGTGTCTTTATGAAATTACCACAAGGTTTGGTACTAATGGATGTTTTTAATCTCTCTGACGTGAAGGTGACACCTCTCATATGATGGGATGTGCAATACCCTGGCAGAGCATCCTTCGTCTGGCTGTGTTACATGTTCAAGGTTGTAGATCCATAATCTGCAGTGCAAGAATTGACCCCTCCAGCCCTGCAAAGCCACTTGCCAAAGCTTATATTTCTCTTATACATGAAAATGCATGAAACAAAATGAAAAATGAGTATGATCCCTTTTTTTATTGACCTAAATATATTTTTGCTTTGTATTCATTCTCTCTTTTTTAATTTGAAATTTGAGTCTGAGACGTTCAGAAGTTCTCAAGTAATTCCTGTGAGTGCCGCAGCACGGCTGCGTGTTGGTGTTGGCAGGTGGCATGAGGTGGCCCTTTGCCGGCTGTGGGTGACCTTCTGCCTTCTGGTACATCCTTGAAAATGAGTGTTCTTGCACTGCAGCGCACAGATCTACTCCTTTCTTTCCAGTGGGCTTTCCAGTTCATGAAGCCTTTTGTGTGAATTCTACCTTGAAGGATGAACTCCCTGTGAGGGGAAAGGGCTTTCTGATCATTTGGACATTTACTTTCTGTTTGAGCTGGGGAGTTTGTTTCCCTTCTAGGGGTCTGGGATTCCTTCATCCCACCCAGTGTCACTCCTGACACTGCTATATGCCTCTCTTCCTCCTGCATCATACCCTGCTCCACAACTGCTATTGCTTTATTGGGGAAAAAGATTTGGCAAGTCTGTAGCATCTTCTGTTGTTAAATGAAGAATCATCTTGTTATAAAACCAGTTATCTAAGTACGTCATTTCAGACGTCACATTTTAGTAAGCTAAAAAGGTTGGCTAAAATGTCTTGAAGCCTACATTTAAATAAAATCTAAAAAAGCAAGTCCTCAGACAGTATTATTTCAACTTCTGCCCATGCTGTCAGTACTTTAAAACATCTTCAGAAGATTTAAGTGAAAACTTACAGTATGCAAGTGAATAGGATGCTACTGAAGTAACTTTAGCTCTTCTGTCAAAACTGGGTGGGATTCAGTAGAATTCCAAAGCCCCATGGGGTGTGACAAGAGCAGAACTTTCAGTAGAAATTCAATAACAGTCCAGTTATTTAGCGGTTATAAAAGTAGATGCCTGTAGACAGGTTTTAAACTAGTTTTCCACATCACCACAGGATTTCTGCAGCCTTAGAACTTTAAGAAAAAATGTAAAAATCCTGTATGCTGTTTATGTTCAACAAATGACAAAGTTGCACATTTTTCTACCTTACCTATAAAGCCACTCTGTCTCTTAAATGTGTTCTGATCATTATTTGGTTTATCTTTTCTGATAAATATGATATTGTTAGTGACGCATGGATAGGTATTTCTTGTATAACCTCCAAGTCAGAAAATGCTAATCTCCAGGGGAGTTCTGTAAGTCTGATTCATGCTGATCCATTACTTAAAGGCTTTTTGTTCTCCTCTTTTCCTCCCACTGCGATCCACTTTTTAATTTTATCTGTAGCTTTTAAGCTGCATTTTCTAACTGCAGTGGAATGAAAAGATGTGACCTGTAATTCTCTCATAAGTCAAGTGGTAGAGCCGTGCTCCAAATGGCTCAGTGCATTGTCTTTTCTCCTGCTAACATTGTAAGTTAAGCTTTCCCAGACAGACTTGCTTAAATCCGTTTCTTGGGCCCGAAAAACTACTCACAATGGTTGCCATTCCTGAAGTCCTGCCACTTGTTGAAAATCATCACAATTTTGGAACCGCTAGCACTGTTCACTCCTCACCAGATGACAACTCATGTTTTGTTAACAAAATCAGTTTAAGTTTTCTTAAGCCTGTTGTGTATAGACATAAATATGTTCCCTAGCTTAGGGTCAGTCTTTCCCTCTGTGTTTCTGATCATTATTTGCTTTCCTCTTTTGCTTCCCCTTTTTCCCCCAGTTAATTATAAACTCCATTCATGACTTTCAGCTGTCCAGATCAGTCAGAACTGAGGTTCTTCTCTCTGTGGACTGTCTCAACCAAGCCAAGTTCAATTTTCACCTGAACCATCTCCCACACCAGCCACCAGGGTTGGGGACACGAGGACCTTGGAGCCCGAGCAGAGCTGTCACCCTCTGGTCGTGCCTGCTGTCACCATTGTGTCGAGACGGTCTGGTTTGCAGAAGGACGGGAGTGCACAGAGTGTGGCTTCCTAGCCAGGCACCGTTGCTCCCACCTCTTCAGGTCAAACCCGGCAAATCTGTAAGACTTCGGAGGAATGAATGACTAATAATTTATTTGGGATTTCCAACTAGTCTTACTGTAGAGAATTTGATTTGCCTGTCAATTGAAAATAATCTGAACATTCTTTTTCTAAGTTTTCTGTCTGTTTGAGGTGAATGAGTTTGTGAGATTTATCTCGGATACATAAAACAGAGCTTTTTTTTACTTGCTTTTCAGTGGAGCAAATTGAAGCATAATTAATTTGAATTAAGAGTTGTTTTCCTTCAAAAATGAGGATGTGGAGTGTGAATTCAGGAGCATACTTCAGTAGGACTGTCACTGTTTGGCAAAAATGCTAGTATATACATCCAAAGTATTGATATTTGACAGTTCTCATAGCAGATCGGTGGTGGTGGCTGTAAATGAACCTGCTTAGGTCATCATATCAAATAGATGGGAACTGCGGTGTAAGGAGTTAAGTTTTTCTTTGCCAGGGAAACCTTAATTGTTTTAGGCCCAAGAACAGAAGGTGTGTACTTGAGGAGACTCGCAGGAGTTGCGGAAGTGTTGTGGTTGACTAATTGTGGCTCAGTAGTAACATTTTTACCACTTCAGATAGCTGTGGGTTTGATGAGTAAAATTTCATGTCTAGTGATTAAATTAAAATTTTTGTTCGGATAGCTTCATGTCTTTTTTTCACTTTATCTTCTTTTCTGTAGATGTGCATTTGCATTACAGATTAAGTGGTTGAGAAAGTGCAGTAAAAGTTTGAGTAAGGATACATTTGATCCTCTTAAAAGTCTAGGTATGGAGTTTTAGAATTGATATAGTTTAGTTTTTCCTAAGTATACTGATTTAAAAAAAAAAAATAAAAGAAAAAGAAAAATTTGTTCTGGGACAGTTAAGCATTTTTGAAACTATCTAGAATATATAATTGAGAATTTTGGCTTCTGTGAAAGGTTCTTCCAAAGTGTGTTGCAGTTTTCTAATTTTTTAATAAAATTAGAGATTTGAAATGAATTCGTGCAAAACCAAGATACTATTTATTTCAGAACATTCATATACTAAAGCGTTTGAATACTGTATAGGCAATCTGGCAAAATAGATGAACTTAAATATATATATACACACACACGCACATATGCCCACGTGTACCTATCTGTTGGTGCTTCCACATTGAAACCTGCCGAGAAGAAAAGGCGGGAAACTTCCCAAGGCATTTTTGCATTGTCCCACTAATACACCTGCCATGGAGGGAACACCTCCCTAACTGAGGATAGATCAGCGTGGTCATCTTACCTGTTCCATCTCTGCCTTCGCCGTTGAGAATGTTAACCAAAGGGCTAGGGTTTTTTTGTTTAAATTAAAATCCTGTTTTAGAAACATAAACTTATTTGTATGAAAATTATACCATTTTTTTTTTTCAGTAGGCTATAACTTGGCTTCCTTATGCTTTGAGTGTCAGTGTTTTCTTTTTCCAGACTGTGACCCTGAAGGCAGTAACAATGTGCTGATAATAATCCTTTCAGAGAGTCTTTTATTTGTTTTGGTTATGGGAAGATTTTTTTCATCGTTCCACAAAGGAAGCAGCCATCTTCATCTCTGTCATTTCACCTATTCATGTAGTTCTGTGATTTGTACTTTCCGGTGTCTTTGGATAGAAACCTGGGGCATTCTCCTGAGATTTTTGCATCTGAGGTTATAATATTTATGTCTTTTTAAAATCAGCTTTCAGAATTAGCATTTCATTGAGTTGTTTGTATCTGTTAGTATTAAGCAGGCCATAAGTATTCTATTCTGCTTTTTAAAACAATAACAAATTTGTCCTTTTAAATGGAAGTGAAAACAGCATTACATAATTGCTGTTGGGTTTAGCTCAAATTTCTGGAGTGCACCGCAAATAAAATCCTAGCTTTTCTGTGGCCATTGGAAGTGTTGAGGAAAATGTAACAACCTTGATGATTTCTGACAAACAAATGAGGGTTACTTATGGCAAGCCAGCATTGTTGAATTAGAAGCTGTATTCCAGGCCTGCTTGTAAGTCTTCACAAATCCTATCACAATGGAAGCCATGGAGTAACAAAAATATTGTGAAACAAATGCCTCCTGGGTGGTTAATTATTGGCATTCTTTCCTTTTTACTCAAAGGGAAGCTCTGGATCTTCCCTGTAAAGTGCTGTCTGACTCGAGAGCAAGAATGCTTTGGGGTGGGGAGCTGAAATCTCTTCTGTGGTTTATTTGTGAGGGATTTCTTATTTATGCTTTTATTTTATTGGAAAAAAAATCGTTCTTAAAAGGAACTGCATTAAATCCTTACTGTCACAAAAGACCATTAATGCCTTGGCTTTCTCTGTTAGAATATCATGTAAACAACTATTGCATTATTTGTGCTGGCTCATGGATGTTGTTCCAGTTTGAAATAAATGTTGAATTCAGAAGAACAGTTAATACACAATCTTAATTTTAACGTATTTTGTTTAGATGAACTAATGGAGTGAGAGGGCTTTTCAATTTATAATACTTTCTTTTTAAGTGAATGCCAAAGCTTTTCTGCTGATTTGAAGTAAGAACTTACGATCATATTACTTTTTGTCTGCACTGTAGAGGTTGCAATTATTTCCTTTCTCTGAACATTCCTGTGTCAGCTTGATTATTAAAAGCTTTAGATGCCGTAATATGAATTAGAAAATGACAATGGTGTAATTGCATTCTCATCTTCCTGGAAAAGTGGCAGTTTGCAGAGGAGGAAAGAGTAAAAGGCAAATATATACCTTCCTATGTCTGTCTGGAGGTGGTTGATGTTATAGAAGCTTTTTGATGAGTGTGAAAAATTAGAGCTGAGACAAATATAGAAACATTATAGAAAATAAACTCTCTATAGGGAGTCTAAATTTGTGGGAAGAAAAATAAGTTTCTCCAAATTATGCTTTTGTATTAGACATGCAAATCACTAAACACTTTTCAGTTATTTTTAGTTTAATAGGGCATTGCTTGTGTTCCATTAACTTCAGTCCTTTACAGAATCTGAGGAAAGATTGCTGTAAATGTGAACAATAACCATCTCTGGTGATACCTTGATGACCTGAGTTTCTATTTTTGGCTTTCTGCAGTTGCGTGGTGCTTCCTAGGAGATGAGAAATTCATTATTGTGCATCTGTTCTTCCTCCTTTGTGAAAGCTGTCAGTCCAATATTCTGATTAGGGTTATGATGTGGGGGAAGAGAGGATTTATTGTTAGGGAAGAAAGAATCTATTTTTTTCTGACCGTGCTGCCAACAGGTTTTGTTACAGCATTTTCCTGTCGTGATTTTCCAACCCCCTCTGGAGAACGAAAGCAAAAAAGACAGAGTTGCAGCATCTCTGACATTAGGTACATGAAGTTTTTCTGTGTTTCACATAGCTTTGGTACATATTCTCAGCTTTCAGGAAGCTTTTCATCGCATTACTTTTCTTAGAGCTAGTGATGAAGGGTAGAATAGTTTTTTAATTGCGTGGTAACAAGTGTTTTTCTTGTTCCATGAATGTGCAATACTTGACCTATATCTATTTTACAGTATTTGTTTTTAAATCCACAATTAATTTATCATGTGTTTATTTTTTAAGGCTACTAGGATTATTTTCCTCTCTTCCCTTAATAGTGTGTATCCATGTATGTGTGTATATATATTAAAATAAAAATAAAAAAAAATTAAAAGCTTGTCCAAATGTGTATGTTATAGCTAAGGCTGCTGCTCAGTAATCTCAGAGTACTACTTCAAAATCAGTCAGGCTTGTAATTTTCTTGTGCACTACAGAACAGAGAATCTACTTCATTGTCAGTTATCAGTATAAATCCACTGACTTCATCTGAGTTTCTGATTTATGCCAGCTTTACCTGATTTACTAAAGAGAAAAATTGAGCGGAGACTAGATAGCACAAATTGGGAGAACACAGGTGGGACAAATTGAAACTGTCCTGTGGTCACTTTGAAGATCAAATATAAAAAAAAGCAGAAAGTTGAGTTGAGAAATTATGCTCCATGACCTAACCTTGGAATGCAGAGTATGGGGAAAATGCAAAAATGGCCTAGGAATTTCTCTGGGCTATGTCATTGAGAGAGACTGATATGTGTGTATACACAGAGTATCATTTTTATACTTAATTTTCAAATGCAAAACAACTCGTCTGAGAAAGCAGGCTAAAAGACTTTTTTGAAAAAGAGATCTTCAAATTAGGCTTAATCCCTGTTTGCTTTAATTCTGGTTAAAGTGAATGAGCATAAATCTGTCCATAAGTGTTTTGTCAAATGGGAAGAGACTTAAACAAGTTTTGTGTGTTTTAAAATGTTCTGATCTGCTGTGATCTACTGAGTACTCTTACCTGTATTCCTGAGTCTAATAAAAACATGGTCTGTTAGGTTAGAGATGGAGCGTCACAGATGTTTGGCTTTAATATCTTATGTTGTCTCCAAAATTTCTAGGTGTAAGGCTCCTTTTGTAGTGTTAAAAAGCAGAAATGGAAACCTGGTGAAGTGTGTGATATTCCTATAAACTGGTGCCCTCAACACTTCTCAACTAAACTATCATCATCAAATATAAGAATTTACAGAGCCAAGTGCAAAACAAGTTGCTGAGTGAAAATAGAATAATTTAATATCCACTTTCAGCCTCTTTGATGATTAAGGCTTTCTCTCTAAAAGGAAATCTAAGGAGCTGTGGTTGCACATGAGCACAAGAATTGTTGGGGAAGCCAGATGCGGGCAAACTGTCTCACTGAATTGTTGGAGAAGTGGGCTGAAGGGTTGGTGTAGAGTTGGGAGCACACTCGCAAGAAACGTTAAAACCTGCAACAGTTAAAGCTCAGGTGAATCATACTATTCCTTCAAATATTAAACTGGTAAAACAGTATTGTGTATTGAATATTCCCCCTGCTTCTCGCTGTGTGTATATATACATCCAGAAAATGCAGTACATGTATGTAGTATTGTGTATATATATTGATATTATTTTTTAAAAAAAATCACAAACTGGGTATGTGGGGTTATTTTTTCTTCTAAAAGTTAAAATTTACTGTTCTAGAGTCACATTTAATCTCCTCCTCTCCCCATTCCCAGGTATTTTCATGCTTCAGTGTCACCAAATGTATCTCATGCAGGAAAGGGCAAGTACTGAAACCAATGCAAAAGTAACATATCTGTCAAAAGTATTAATAATTTGCGGGATATATAAATTATTTATTTACATTTGACCTGTGGAAGTGAGGAATGGTGGTTATTCTGAAGAAGCATGTCTTTTTTTATTTTTAATGGCAGTATTTTCCAGACTCAACAGGAGCAAAAGCTCAGTTAGGAGCAAGCCATTTAGGATATTTCAGTAGAATTAAATGATTCAAGTGGATACATATTGTGAAATGTGATAGTTTCACTGCCTCCCAGTCCTCCTTGTAGCTGCTGTTGATCATTAAAATTTATAACAAATTTCACAGCTGCTGTTGATGAGTTAACTAAGTTAATAGCCTGTGTTAAGCTGTAATTGTACTTTCCCCGTCATTTTCACTTGCAACATTTCGATTTCTTTTAAACATTATTAAACTTGTGACACCCTGTGGCAGTGGTGAGCCACTGCATATTATGTATTGCTGCAAAAGATGTATTTTGGGCACCCTTTTGGGGTAGAGCCTTCACTTTTCAAAACTGGAATGACTGCAGTCCCCTGGAACGGACGCTCCCCTCAGAGGCCAGGCTGGAAGTCAGGCTTATTTTCAGCATCCTGCATTTTACAAATAAACTCTTTTGCTGGACCAAGCAAACACATTGTGTTTCACCTCTTTTATTTTAAAACTGCTTTTTTATCATAGATGTTTCAGAAACAATCTTCTGGCTTTGTACCCAGAGCCATTTCAAGAAACATCGGGGGCCAGCAAGTATTTCTGAAAGGCACGGTCTTCACTGAGCTTTCTGCCTTTGTTATGTCATAAACCTTTGAAATTATTTTTTAAGGCAACTGTAGTTGTTGTGTCATTAACTAATCAAGGTAGGTAGCTAAGAGAGACAGTGTTGTACAGATATTTAAATAATTATACTTACAGTACTCTTTGGGGATTCATGAAGGAGATCGTTAGAAACACATTGTGTGCTGACAAATGCTAGAGGATGGGTCTGTGTGGACAACTCTTACTCCATCTTGAAATATTCACCATAATGTTTGCACTTCTACACTATATTGAACTGTTTCCCCACAAAACTATGTTTTGTTGAAGCAGTAAGTTAGTTTGTGAAAGCATTGTATCTTCATCTGCTGCTGTTTACTAGTGATTTAATATTTTGCTTTATATCATACCCAATAGAAATGAGAATGGGATGCACTTTTAGTGACTCTGTTTTTAAACCTTGGTGTTCTGACACAATGTGATAAATACTTGACATTTTTTGCCAATAAATATTTAGCTTGCACAGAGGACAGATAAATTGTGAAATTTTATGCATCTACATGCACACAGATACACGTGTACACATAGATGCCTACTTGTAGAAGCTGGTGGAATCGTTGTGCCCCAACAGTTGTATGGGGCAACGTAAAAGTTAATGGGCTTCTGAAGCCACAGGTGCTCACAGTTTCCGGGTAGCTCCAGTGGCTTTGCTGATAAATAAGGTTACTCAACCTTTTTCTTTACAAGCCTGTTCCAGTTGCTCACATGGGTCAAAACAAAAGTGCTCACTCTGAAATGCTGTGTGCCAGGAGTGAGCCTGGAGCTGAGTTTTCCTGCAGCTGTCGAGGGAAGCTGAGAGGGAGGGTACAGGTGCTCTCGGGGAAGCAGGAGACACGAATGGAGCAGACCCAGGTCAGGAGATGGAAGGATAAAAGCAGCTGCTGAGGTGGTCACTGCAGGGTTGGTAAAAGGATTAGCAGAGAGGAAACCAAACAGCAGGAGGGACTGGGCAGTCACTGGGACAGTCACTGACAAATCTGGCTTGATTTGCTATCTGTAACGTGTAAGGTGTGGGGCTTTATTCCCCTCAGTCAATCAAGTTGAGATCCTCTTGAATCTGCCAATTATTCCTTCAGCTCAAACAGTGGAGTCACATGCTGTGGTGAGAACTCAGCGCAATTACGGAGTAAAGACGGTGCTACATAACAGAACTGGTATAGGGGTTGTATTTTAGAATGTTGAAACACCTGAGAGAACCTTTAGAGTCATGTCACTACATTATATACATAAGAGGGAAGGCTAAGTTATGATTGAAATGGTAGTTGTATTTGAGGAGATTTTTTCAGTCTTTGATTTTGTGGCTTCAATGTTCAACAAAGCAGACTGTGTGGAAATAGTGCCGCATGCCACTTGAAAAAACAGCTACAGTATAAAATGTAGCAAGTAGAAAGGTGAAGTAGCCCACATGCTCAAAATTAAAGGCAAAGCTTGAGTTAATTATGGGTTTAAAAAAAAAAAAAAGAAGAGTTGAGGAGAAGATGACACTAGACAAAAACGTTCAGAACAATTCCTTATCTTAGTTTCCTGGAGGGAAGTTGGGCAGCTCTGAATGTTAAAGGATAAAGTCCACCCGATCTATAGGGAATGGGAAAAAAGTACTGAAGATAGTTGCCTGACATGAAAGATAGGTCTAAAGGATTATTCCTTCTTTGAAAACTTGAACAATGGGATTGATAACAACAGTGCAAAGAATGAAGTAGGGAGTAGAATTCATATTAAAAAAAAAGGAGAGGAGCTGGGTCTGGGCGGGTTTCAGGCGTAAGATGGGGAGGCACCCAGGAATGGCTGTTGGAGGTTGGGACTGAGCTGTGGATTGCATTAGCCAAGGTTAGTGGCAGAAAGGTAACTTATGCACCACCAGCATACCATGATGTTTGAAGACACAATAGAGAAAGAGCAGTTGAAGCATTTAACAAGAGTGGAGGGACACGGTGATTCCATAGTGACAGAGGAGGGGAAGCGCCCCCCTCACCTGTCTGGGACAGACCTCTCCAGGTGGGCTGCGGCAGTGACCTGCTGACCACAGCTCACAGGGCAGGGGGAGCTCAACAGGGTGTCTTGAACTCTCTGGCTCTTCCAAGCTCTCCAACTTGACCTTTGCTTACAGACTAGCCGTTATATACATATAGCTTTTTATCGCTTTGTGCCTTGTCTGCCTATCCTGCTGTCTTTGTCAAAAACGTTAATACATCAGTGATAGGAAAATAATTGTACAGTAAAAGCAATGTTTAGGAACAAGGGCTGCTTCACATTAAGATTGCCTTTTTGTTGGTTGTGTATCTTGCTGCCTTTTGGGATATGATTTTTATCTCCAAAGAGTAATCAGTCTATTAAAACCCGTATTTCTCTTTCAAGAATACTTTGTTATGCTAATTACATTCTGTATCTAGCATTGGCAACTTAATGCTTTTTATTGAAGTATCAAACTACAAATCTGTATTTTCTATGTGTTAGTACACAATTTTAGACAAAAAACTATTTCAGACTATGATCACATACTTGAATAAGAGAATCCAGGTGTTCACATAAAATGAGAAGACAGATTCTGGTTGTGAAATACTACAGGTTACAAATCCTTTGTTCTGTTGTGAGCTGTGTTGGGTCCCTACTCTTTGATTTGTTCCTTCCAGTTATAGATCTGTGACCAACTCCATTTGGTTGTTGGTTCTCCTTGTTCCTAAGCCAAAAGTTGTAGGTTAGGCCTGTAACACTAAAAGAAAACTTTTTGGGAGACTCATTTGTTGCTTTTTTGTCCTGATTGTAGATTGATTTAATTGTCTTTGGGATTACTTTTGTCTCATGAGCATATTCTGTGGTGACAAGCAGTTTTTCGGTTGATAAGTACAGTAAGAGTAGAGGATTTTCCTATTTCTCTTCCTAAATAGCATTTTGGCTGGGATAGTAGATACTTAGAGATGCATTAGCTGATGGCACAGCTGTGTTTTGTCCACTTCTTCATGTGACATCTTGATCACACAAGACATTCCTCAGATCTGGTGAAAATGAAGGATGACTGAAGAGCAGTTGCTCTGAATGTGACACTAAAATGTCATTTAGGCACCTGCAGGGCAGAGGGACGTGTTGAGACAGGGAGAGTGTTATTGCTCAGCTTTGAATGGAGAAGCAAGCAGTGAGTTTACACCTGGTTAACATAAGGTGTGCCCAGGACTGTAAAGAGTCGTAAGACCAGTGTTGATATCAACATTGTTCTGTTTAGTGTATAGTAAAATTATACATTTTAGTTTGCAAGCTCACTTTCTGGAAATATTTGGTAGGTCTCATTTGAGTGTCGAGACTGGAAGGTCAGAGACAGAGTGGTTCTCGTTTGGATTTTTTTGTTTTGAGAAATGGTCCACTGGCAGCTGCCTGTTTCTATTTTCATTTGTGTGGGTTTGCTCTGCTGTGCGTTGGTTAGTGTTTCTGTTTTGTGGTCTCTGTGAAATAATTTGTTGCATCTGGTATGTAGTTATATAGGAAATGTGAACTATGAATCTGTATGGGGAGGCATTTATAGTGATGATTGTGGAGACAGTGGCAAGGATGGCTAGTCCTTGCAAGATCTTGTTCTGTTCCATGAACTCCTAAAGATTTACTACTGATAGTGAGTTAGGCAAGGCTGAAGAAGTCATAAGAATGGGGTTTGAAAAACATACTTTCCATTATTGACCCTTCTCCAAGGTCGTATTGGTTGTTCTTTGATGCTTTTTGCCCCGTATGGTTTCCAGCATGGGGCAGTTTAACTGGCAGGGACATGTCTGTAGGAAGGACGTGAGGCAGAAATCTTCCATACTGCAGGAGGTTGCTGTGGAAATTCTGTGTCCTGTTCGAAGACAAGATACTTTACTGCTGGGAGTGTTTTTCTTGGGCAGAGCTTTTCCTTAGGCTAGTTATGGTGTAATGAGTGGCTCTGCTTGGAGCAGAAGTGATAAAGTTGCTGGTTTTGTGTAAGCAAATGTATTGGGCTGCGGGCTCTTTACATGTGGTAGCAAGGTGGTGTGTTTTGAGTGTCTGCTGAGGTGCCAAGGAAGCTGAGCCTAAAGCAGGACTGCAGCAGAGGGAGATTCAGTAAAGGGAGGAGGTTGCTGCTGTCTTTGCAGTAGAAATCAATGAGGAAGTTTGTAGTTTTTATTCAAATAATGAAGAAAGTAATTTTGGGTATTCTGGTTGTAGTGCAGTTTTGCTAGTGCAGTTACCTAGAACATCATTCTGGAGATGGTCTGTCAAGAAATGGCACGTTGCAGGTTTGTTCTGGGGTCTGTGTTTTGAAGAAAAACATAGTTGTTAATCTTTGGTAGGACTACTGATTTCTGTGCCTTAGGGTGAGTAATAAATGGCTTTCGCAGATGTGATAATGGAAGAGGACAACTGCTTGGTAATAAGTCTTGGATGCCAAGAAGGTGACTTCCACCCATGAGTTGCACTCATGTAGTAGTGCTGTGGAAACCATTAAATAACTTTGTTTTTCTGAGCCCTGCTGGAGATACACAGTGTAGCAGTTCATTTTATTAAATTCTAAAATTACAGGGAAAAATTATGAATAAGCTGCAATGTATTTCCCATGGGTTACATATTCTGTTCTTGTTTGAAATACATTTAGCATAATCCTTTTCTTGCTAACTCTTAAGATCTACGTTTTGTTTCCTGGCTGTTCAGGAAAGGTTGAGTTGCAAGGCTTCTCTTAGTTCTAGCAATGCTCTCCAATGAATCGGTGTTGAACAACATTACGGACACACCGATTCTGCCGTTGCATAGTTTCAGGCATGAAGTAGCATCTAATAAAGATTTAAATACTGATACCTGTGAAGTTCAGAACAGGTGAACATTATTAACTTCTATTTTGCTGTTTTTCAGCTATCAAATTGGATTCATGCTTATGGCTTTAAATCAAGTACTGATTTTTTTTTTTTAATTACTTCGTAAATAGCTGTTAGAGTTGAGCTTTTCTGAAGCCTTTTGTGAGTGTCTAAAGATTAATAATCACTGAAATTTTTAAAATAGCTAGCTGGCTTATTTCTAGAATGCTTTCTTTTGCAGATGGCTTTTGAAAGCACTCTGTATTTAAAACCCCAGCATGGATTTAGAATGGCTTTGAAATAGTTTTCAAGGTGGCAGAATAGAAAGAGTGTGACATGACTACTTAATCTCTAGCTGGGGCCAAGGGTTCTTTCTACATAATCCCATCATTCTTACGATATGTTAATGCAATGAATGGAGTAACTGACCAACGGTTGCAAAAAAAATTTACAATAAACCAATCTCTCATAATTTGAGGCTGTAGTACACAAGACATTGTTTTTGAAGAGCTTTGTTATCTGTGAATTAAAATGCACTTATCCTTTTTTTTTAATTTTTTTTTCATTTTTTCTTTACAGATGACAATTATGCTAACATTGTCTTAAAGGTGAAGTGTATATATATTGCATTTATGTTCCTTCCACTATTTTTTATGACCTGGTAAATTCAGCATAAACCAAATCATCAACAGTGTGTAGAATCACAATGCGCATTTTTTTAAATAGTGTGTTCCATCTGCTGTTTCCTCATAAACAAAAAACTTATTTTCTAATGTAATTGTGACTATTAGCTGAAATATAAAATTCTTCATTTTATAAATTTGTACATTGGCATTCCCTTTGATTGTGTTTCATAAATGTTTCATTTTGTACAGAAGTCTACACTGCAGTTGTCACCGTACCTCAGTCTTGACTAACTTTTCTTAAAGCTTGTTTTGCCCGATAATTTCTGTGAATCTAAGTCACGATCATTGGGTTGAAAACTGTCGAAAGAAAGTAAATCCACACAAACCTTAAAAATCAATTCCTCAAAGGTGATTGAGTTTGTGCTTTTCCTTTAAAGATCAAACTTCCTGTAATAATTCCCATATAATCCCCAGGTAGTTAAACAGCACGGTTGTCATAACATGCTTGAAATGTATGCAAGGCATCGGCCCAGTAGTTTAACTCTTAATAACAAAAGGATCAAAGGACTTCACTGACACAATTTTATTTTAAAATAAAACATGATACAGACATAAATGTTACTCTGACTAAAAGGCTTTTATAGCATGCATTTTGGATATTTTATATTGTAGATTAAAAACAGTTCTCCTTGCCTCAGCCATAGAAAGAAATCTCACACACCTTCATAATCCTAAAACAAATGTTTCAGTTTGTTCACCGATTGATGGGTCTGTGCTGGAGAAAGATGCTTCTGAGAGAAGGAGATGATCTGTGACATTCAGCTTCTTTCCCTCTGTGCAAAAATCAAGTGTGTGTGTGTTTGAAAATGTGCTTTGATGTCTTAAAAAAAGTAATGGAGGGATCTTGTATGTTTTTAACTTGCCATGTAACTCAGAATAATTAAGTAAACTTCCTTTGAAAGTAATGATGTTGCTGTAGGGTACTGAAAATGATGGAAGCTACAATATCCCATTAGTAATTTAAGTGAATTATAAGGACAGCTCAATGGCTTTTTCCTGTACTGAAATTTGTCTTTAGAGTGCCAGTTGTGTGGCCTTGCACATGTGGCTTCTGGTCTCTAGGTGACTTCTGCTAAGAAGAACTAAATCACAAATCTACTTAAAGAAACTGACTTTAACCAGTGTCCTTTTTTGGCTCATTAAAAGGGAGATGCTGTGTTTGCATCCACCTCTTACAAGCTGTAGTTCCAAAACGTCGGATTATGAAGTAGCTTCTGCTGTGGTGAGGTGTCCCATTTCTTAGAGATTTTAAATTTCTAGAAGTGTTCTACATCATTAAAGTAGACACTCTTTCCAGCTAATACAGTGTCAACCTCACACTTTAATATTTAAATTAAGTGCTGCCTATCAGACGTTCAGGAAACCACCTTTCAATATTGAAGATGAGAAGTGATTCATCAGTGCAGAAACTCACTTTACTCTTGATGACAAGCAGCATATTTTTTTCTCTGTTTTACAAAAGGGTACGTTGCATATGCAGTATGATTCATTGCCAGGTTTTGTAGCTTAGTAAGTTTTTATTCTGCTAGAGTACAGTGTATGATTCTTATAAATAGTGGTTGTGTGTGAAGAGTCTTAACAATTCCCAGGTTCAAAATGATTTAGAAGGAAGGGAGGAAAGGATAGAGTTTCTTCAAGTTCTTTGAAATTATGAAATTTTGAAATTATACTATGGTTTTTGATATGTGCAAGGAAACACAGTGGGGTCTGTCAGGCACATGAGTCTGATTTTTATTTTTTAATTTTCCAAGCTGGGGCTTTATCTCCCTGTCAGTTTTCCTTCCATAGTGTGTTAGAAAAATAGCTGTTATTCTTCACTCATACTTAACTTGGCTTCCTGTGTACTCCAGAGGCAGAGACGCTTGTATGTGTCCATCAGAAATAATTTAGAGTTTAAAATGTTTGAGTCTCATCTTGGGCAGGTGCTGCACCTGTAAGATGTGCTGCTCCTCTGGCTTCTCCTGAGCCCTTTTCGGGGCAGAGCCTCTCTCTCCTGCCCTGGGCGCTCAGCCTCGTGCTTCTGCCCATCCTCGTCACCTCCTTCCACATCAGACCAACTCCTGCCTAACTGTGATCCAGGATTTGGAAAGCCTTAAGAATAACTGTGCAAGAGGAGGGACCTTTTCACTTATGACAGTATCTCTTATTGATGGGATTAAAACCTGGCTCAGTCAAGTCACTGGGAGGTTTTTCTCCTTTGTCTTACAAACAAAACTTTCCATCTTGGGATGTTACAGGAATTTTTGTATTCCTGTTACACAAATATAGGAGCAGCTGCAAATGTTCTGAGACTGTAGGTTATAGACGGGAAGCCCTGCTGGACAACTAGTTGTTTGGGTAGGAATGGATTTAATAAAACAGAAAAAATACTTTACAGTGTTTCTGATAAGCAGTATTTGCCACTTTCTCTTGTGAACTGCTGGTAGACTGGGATCAGTTTCCTCTCGCAGGCCAGAAGGATCAAAGCGGGACCTGTGAGGCTCGTACAATCTGCTGTCCTGCCACAGCTGAAGCCACCGGCATGGGACACTCGTGGGGATCTCCCGCTGGTCGGCTGCACAGCCAGGTTTCCATGTTTCCACGGGGCCTGTGGAGGTGGGCTGCTCCAAATGAAGCTCCTGTTTGCAAGGAATGCTTTCTTGACTGTGCCGCTATGTCTGAAGCCCAGTCTTACTTGAATTTAAAAAAAATAATCTTTCAGACAGGGTGTTACACTGATTTGATAGTTTTTCAAAAAATCATTCAAAGTTTAATTAGCCAGACTATACAGTCATTCAGAGAGTAATTCACAGTTGGTGACTGGACCCCTAGAAGATGGTAAAACATTCTGGCTTTTTTGTAGCGTAACTTTTAGTAAGGAAACTAAATTAATCCAGAAAAATGGATTTTCATTTTTCAATATCATATTTAACATCTAAGAGATATAAAAAGAGATTCTGTGTTCAAAATAACAGATATATAAAATATGAATTTATTTTCCTTTCTCTGAGTAAAGGGGACTCTCTTTAGTATCCCAACGCAGTATGTTCCTGTTTCTCTAGTGGGTAAAAAAAAAAAGTGCAGCAACTCTTGCAATAGTTAACGGTAATTAGCTTCCCACTTGGGATTACTGGAAAGTTCAGCCCATTCAGGGTAGATGACAGTGAGCTGACCTTGACTAGATTCACCTTTAACTTCCTCTCCAAGTGGAACAGAGCACAGCTTCACAGAGAAGCCAAGAAAACTTGAATCATTCGAGCAACAGAAACAACATTTTTATATTCAAAAAATACTTTCCTAAATGATTTTGTGGAATATGAAAGACAAGTGAATTGTTTCAGTCTGATGTCATATTATCAGTCCATCTAGTTATATTTAGAATGTCCTTCTAATATGCTTTTCTGATGCTAATTAAGCTATGCTGCTGTTTAAGATGCGCTGATTTCTTCTCATCCCACTACTTTTGCAGGGTTTTTGTTCCCCTCCCCCGCCCCAGATTTTCTTCTCTCTATAGCTACTTTTCTACTAATAAACTAAATAGCTGTTTCCGTTTGAAAATGGTGGATGGCTTTCTGTAAGATTGTATTGGATATATTCTTGCTCTTATGTAAAAAAAAAAAAGATAGAATCAAGTAATAATTTGAGATTTAATTCTTTGTGTTTCAGCTTGTGTACTTGACCAGTCCAGGAAGTAACTGTTGAGTTTCTGTTAGTTTGAATGTTTGCAACTAAAAAAGGAAATTGAGGCACTTCAACTATGTGTGCTCTTTTTAAAAAGCTGGGCAACATGTCTTGAATTCTGAGATTTCAAAATATTACACAAATGATGTGTTCTGTAGCAGGGAAGTGGAGATAAAACTTTAGAAAACACCATAGAGAAACCCTGCTTGGAGAAGTCAGATGACAGCAGAGGTCCTTGTGTTTCCTAAGCAGGAAGACTGATAGAGAAATAGTGCAGGGTCTGAGCATTATGGAGGATTGTGCAGATAATGTGTAACATGAAACTGTTTCATTTGTATTCTCAGAGAAATCCAGAGGTAATCAAAGCTGCTAACACAAGGAGTTTTGTGAAATTTATTATAAAAAAAAGAGTAAGAGCCTTTAAGACTGCTTTGAAGTTTTGCTTACACCGTATAGCATCGTGATAGCCATCAGGTGTAATTGGGGCAAAAGGGACTTTGATCTTCTTGTCTTTCCTGAGCCGACCACCGTTTGAGGCAGGATCTCAGCTCTTCTGGCTAACAGACACTCAGAGAAGGGATTAGCTTCAAATTTATTTCCAAATTGTGCTTTTGTATTTCAGACTTTGTGCATTGTAACTGCATTGCCAGTTTTGTATAATAACTGAAGACTTAACTATTTGCTAAAATTAAATGTATGGTTTTCTGCTTTGGTTGCACAACAATTTAATAAAGAAACTGTTCTTAGAGGAACATAAGATATGACTGATGATGTAGCAGAAGCTCTCCAGTATAGAAAAGCTGAAATAGCTGTCTGTCACGTTGTATGTCTGCTCTCCAAGTACTGTTTGCAAAACTCAGCTAAGTTGATTTTCACATTCTCAGCACTCATTCTCAGAGTCATATCTATCACAAACAGTCTGCTGTTACCTTCCCTGTCACAAAGTTAAATTTCCTTTGTTGCACTGTATGAGAAATGTTTGCTTTCCTTTTTACTGCATTAAAATATTCAAGTAATGACCTGCCAGTGTCTTATATACTCCACTACACGAAGAGCTCCCAAAAATCATACCAATGGAAACTCAGTTACCAGGAGTTTCTGGCTTTGTACTGCAGTAGTACAGGAGGAACTTGTTACTCTGTCTCACCAGCATCCTAGCCTTTAAATTCAGGACTGCAAACTCACACACCAATACCTACCGGGGTTTATGGGTGCACGGTAGGTGCCAGTGTGAAAAAAAGCTTCAGCTCCACACTTCAAAGGGTCCAGCTTGTGCTGTACATCTGTCGGCTTGAGCCCTTCAGTACTATGTTGAGTTAGTTGAGTTAATTCAGCATTTAAACATTCTACCTTGATGCCAACAAATTCTGCGTATACAGTTCACTATTTTCTGTTGAACATCTCGCTCCCTAGAACTGCCACGAGTTGTAAGTGGATGCAGAGAGGCTTATCAGAGCACATATATTTCTGAAAATGTCCCCTGATACCATTTCTGGTAGCTGATATTTTTTTTTCCTTCTTGGCATGTTTCTTTTACTCTAGACGCTTCTTACATCATATATTGTGAGGGTTATCTGAGATTTATTTTCAAGTACTGATACTGTTAGAGTTTGTAAAGTATTGTTTACTCCTCCAGATAGCGTTCTTTGAAATAAAATTTGAAAGCTATAGTGTCATGGCTTACTAATGTGTTTGAATAGTGAAATGCTTATTACATTTTAAGTAGCAGTTTGTTGCAAAAGATGTCATATAGAATCATAGAGTGGTTTGGGTTGTAAGGGACCTTCAAAGCTCATCCAGTCCAGCCCCCTGCAATGAGCAGGGACATCTTCAGGTTGCTCAGAGCCCCGTCCAGCCTGGCCTGGAATGTCTCCAGGGATGGGGCGTCTACCACCTCTCTGGGCAACCTGTTCCAGTACTTTACCACCCTCAATGTAAAAAATCTCTTCCACAATCTCCCCTCCTTTAGTTCAAAACCATTACCCCTTATCCCATGTATTAATAACACCATCTCTATCTTTTCAACTGAAAAGTCAAAGCACCTTTTCCACAGATAATGCAGAAACTCTGTAACATTCATTTCTATTTCATATGACTGTGAAGAAAATCTTCAAGTATAAACATAAGCAATGCTGTACTTATCTTTCATTTTTCTAGATTTTCTGAAAGTATAAATCTGCAGGAATGGTTGGTCTCTTTTAGTCATTTAAATGAAGTGCTGAAAATGTAAGTGTGAGTGATAACGATGTGGTCGCTGATCAAAGCAACTAGAGTGAGTGGAAGTCCTATAATGATTCAGATGATTTCTTTATTGTAAAGTTCCTGGGAGCCCCGGGCTTAATAATACAAGATAATTGTGCTTTGAACACAGGTATGCTCACCCCATGTTGTTTATTTTTACTTTTTCTGCAGATACACCTAGTAGTTAGTGAAAAAGATAAGCAAAGGTCTACACTGCATGATTTTAGAGGTCCTCGTGGAATCCCAGAATGTCCTGAGTTGGAAGGGACCCACAAATGTCATCAACTCCTGTCCCTGTATATGACAGCCCTACAGTTCACACCATGTGTCTGAGGTGTTGTCCAGTCTCTTCTTGAACACTGTCAGGCTTGGGGCCGTGACACCTCCCTGGGGAGCCTGTTCCAGTGCTTCACCACACGCTGGGGAAAGAAGAACCTTTTCCTAATGTCCAGCCTAAACCTCCCCTGGCACATCTTCCTGCCATTCCCTCAGATTTTGTCATTGGTCACCAGAGAGAAGAGTTCAGATCCTGCCCTTCCTCCTCCCCTTGTGAGGAACCTGTAGCCATGATGAGGTCTCCCCTCAGTCTCCTCCAGGCTGAACAAACCAAGTCACTTTAACCACTCCTCGTACGGCTTCCTCTTCAAACCCTTCACCAACCTCTTGTCCCTCTTCTGGACACTCTCCAGTAGCTTTATATCCTTTTCATCCTGTGTCACCCAGCACTGCACACAGTGCTCCAGGTGAGGCCGCACCAGTGCAGAGCAGAGCGGGACAATCACCTCCCTGCCCGGCTGGCAATGCTGTGCTGGATGCGCCCAGGACACGGGTGGCCTCTTGGCTGCCAGGGACACTGTTGGATCATGTTCAACTTGCCATCCTTTCCAATCTTGTATGTTCCAATTTATCTGTTTCTCTCCACTTTTAATTTTTTCTTCTTTTTTCCTCATTTGCTAGAAATGCTTCAGAGGGTGGAATGAAGATTTCTTTTTTCCTCCCTGATCTTACATAATTGTGCCTTTTCAGTTCTTTATGGGTTTTTTGGTTTTTAAGACAGAAATGTGCTTGCGACATATTATGCTAAACAAAGGAGGAGTTCCTCTTCAGTTTTTCACACATTATAAATCGTTATTTGGCTACAGAAAGGAATTTAAACACAATGAGCGTGTCAGTCTTAGCTTCGTCCCTTGGGACTTTGGAGGAAGGCATGCTTTCTGCACTATGCATAGTCTGTCAGATTTTAAAATTTGAAAATGCATTGTCATTATCAAAGATGAGTTAAAAAGGAAACAAAATACGCTCTTCACAATAATCACTATGGTGCACCTAGTACATATTCTCCAATGAAAGTCCATATACATAGTAAGTATGCTTTGATGAAGTTGGTTATCATTTTAGAAGCTTGGTAAAGGACAATGTTCTGCTAAGCGAAGGGTTTCAAAGCCTGGTTTTTGCTTTCAACAGCATCTTATTTAAAACAGTTGATTCCTTACCAATTAAGCTGTATCTATTTTAATAGCAACATAGGTGTAACAGCAGAATGTTGTCACTGCATTTGCAGTGCCATTGGGCTGCCCTTGCTCAGTATCTGGACCTGAAAAGTCTCTTAAGTGAAACATGGAATCTGTACAGCTACTTTATTCATGGTTACAGAATAACGATGTGAAACAGCAGGTGCAGCCCAGTGTCTGCAGTTTGCCTGGTGTCTACTCCAGGTGAGACGGGGTAAGTCCTGTGGGGCAGTGGGCAGAGGTACCACCCCTCTCTCAGTGGGTCTCTCTTCCTTTCCTTGCCCAGCTCCCTGGGGTGATGGTGCTCAGCAGGGTGCTGTGGCTTTGTCTGCAAGACCAGTCTATAATTGTATTGGTCCACTGACATCTTCAAGTTTGGAAGGACAGTCGTCATCGGCGTATTCTGCTGAGATGTGTTTTTACAGTGGTATAATGGGTCATGTTCACACTTAAAACTGTGCAGTCAAAACTGAGATGTTTAGTCATCTATCACATTGCTTCGCGTTGCAGCTGATGACCATGACAGTTGTATTTACTCTGAGGTCCAAAGAATAGTGTAAGATCATGAAAATGAAGGCAACATTTTAGTCAGAGACATATGGTGTATTTATGATTAAGTATCTGAATTACAGAAGAGCAAATGACCTACTATTTTATTTTAAGCAAAATAATCGTAGTGGTATCAGCTGTTGTCTAGTCCTTTTCATGAGTTACGGCAAGAAAGTGATAGTGTTTGGGATTTTTATTTTCCTCAACAAAGATGTCCTGCCTTTCCCAGGTAGTTGGAGTTATTCATGTGAACCGTAGGCTATGTGTGATTATTATTGCCAAATTTTGTGCTCTGTCTCATGTTTTACTACATCTGGTTAGGAAGGAGTTAAGTCAGACATAGATTTTTCAGAGGATAAATCAAATTGTAGGTGTCTGAATACTATGACGACAGAGACACCAATTTTTCTCTGCTGAAACCAGGAGGAGTCTGAGATAACCAAGTGCACACTTTTCAGGTTGTATCTGGGAATTTGTCACGAGCATGGTGACAGTGATCTGTGAACAGCGTTCTGGGGGCTTTGAGCTAATGACCCATTTGTCACCTCAGCTGTACCTTGCCTAACTGCTGTTTGACATCTAAAGAGAAATTTAATCTAATCTCAGACTAACTCATTTCTCCTTGTTTGCTGCAGTGCCCAGAAATTACTGGCTCTGCCTCCTTTCCTTATACTTGATTTTCTAAGAGATGAATTTATACCTATATTTATCAAGTGAGTGTTCTGCCTCAGTATGGCTTTCAACTCCTTTTTGGAGTTGGCAGTTCTTGCACTTTTATTTAACACCATAAGTAATTACAGAAGTGGCATTAATGTAACACTTGAGTGCCCCTGCCAGAGGAAATGGTCTTTGCAGTTTGTAAACTGAGAGGCAGTGAAAACAACATGTTAACCAGTCAGCTTCTCTGTTCATTGGTGTTCTGTGTTGCAAAGGGTGTTGAACTTCTTCTGTTTGGATATAACTTATATTTTGTGGTTTCTAATAAAACATAGAAATGTTGGCTTGTGTTTTTCTGTGTTTAAAAAAAAAAAAAAAACTAACCAAAACCTATTGAAATTTTTAAAAATGCAGGAGAAATCTGCTTCATTAAATACCAGACAATGGACAAGAATTATAGTCAGACGGCTCAGATTCTGTAGCCTTAATGGATTTCTGGCAGAAGCCAGAAGTGACTATAGTATATACCTTGAAGTCTTTTTTTTTTTTTCAGTCTTTTTAAGCACAGACTGCTATTTCAAATGTCTGTAAATAAAAAGCAGGACACATTGAATTTGAAAATTGGAGATTACTATTCTGCAGCATTTCTGTAGTATAGGTAGAACTATCGTGTTGCCAAATACTGCTGCTCCACTGCATGCAGTCTTCAAGCTAATTCATATCCCACACCATCCTTGTCAGCAAATCAGTATAAGCTTATATCAGGTTTTAGATTTAACTAGTATTTGTTCTTTTAGAATAGTTTTCTTGTAATGCCACAGGAATGCCGTTGCAGATCTATAATTTGTGGTTCTTTAAAGCATGTCTTTGATAGTCTCAAGTGTAAAACTACAACAGCGAAAGATAAATTAATGGTAGAGAATGAGGATCGGGTGGAAGAAATAATGGAAACCTGCATGTTCTGTTAAAGCTTTCTCTGAGCTGATAGTGGTGGTAGCTGTAGCACTGGTAAAACGTTCCCTGACTTGATAGCCTGAAGAGCAGTGGGTGCTTCAACTTCGTTATTTCATGTTGAAAGAAAAGGTTGATTATATAGTGATGCTGGAGGCTTTCAGCTGCTACGTCCGTTCAGTAGACTTGCTTATTGAGGTAGAACATGATAGAACATCATATAAAGTATGAGTTGTAACTCCACAAGCCTTGAAATGGAAATATTTGTTGCACAGATGCAGTGCAAAGTTCTGTATCAAGCTTCCAGAGTTGAAAAATCTATGAGGAAGTGGCAATTTAGGATTTTCCTTGAGGAGGAGTAAATATACAGGAAGATGAGGCTGTAGGAGCAATTTCTGTGATTTATCTGCCCTCCCCACATATGCACACTAAGTTAGTCAATGTCCTGAGTTGTTGGTGGTGTGAGATGAACAGAGACTCTGTTAACATTACATCAGTAGTATAATTAAGAAGGAAAATTAAAGTATTTTAAATATCAATAAAAATTGTCTTAGAACACACAGTGTTATTATTTTTAATTCTAATAGTTTTCTAGCAGCTAGAATCTGGAAACAGCTTTTGGGTGTATGCTTTAATATGTGGATGTTTGGTAAGCCTGGTTCCTACCCCCATCCTCAAGGGTTCACAAGAAGCTGCCATGAATCTGTCACAGATCCCAGACAGAATATGGCTGGCTATTCAGACTGAATATTGAACTTCAGGTAAGTGTGATTTGAAGTGGCAGGTTACATTTGGGAAAATAAAAGTGCTTTTTTTTGTGGCAGGTATTTTTCGTGGCAGCTGTACGAAGCTGCTCAGAAGTGTAGAGTGTTCGAGTAGTCCCAGCAGAGATGGATTATTGGAAAAATGCAAGTGAGGTGGGCAAAGCTGCCTGATAGATTGCAAAACCATATGATAAATTATACTGATCACATGCATATGGCCCCCATATAACTAGTGTATATTTGTGCACAGAGATTTATCCTCTGCACTGCCTTTTTTGTAGTAAAATTCAGAGCAGTGAATTAGGAATGATACAATCAGATATAAAAGGATTTAGAGCTGTTTAGGTGACTGGGCCAACAGCTGGCAAATGCAGTTCACTGTGGAAAAATGTAAAATAATTAGTCTGGGAGCAAGAAACCAAAGGAAACACAGTGTGTGCTGCAATGGAACAATCATTCAGTGCACTGACTAGGAAAAAGATTTGAAGGTTATTGTGGAAAAATCATTGAAACCATGAGGCTTGTGCACAGCTGCAAGAAAGTAAGTTACTAGGTTGTATCAGAGGGATAAAATACAAAATAAGAGACGATACGGTTGCAGGAGTGTTAGGCTCTGTCTGGAATACTGTATAGTGTTGGTCACTCTGCCACACAAGGAAGGCATTGTCTGGGAAAGTGTGCAAAAGCAGTAACAAAGTATTTTACATGTAAAGAGTAGGGAAGATGCTCCAGTAAAACAGATACATATATTCTTTTCTCTGTATGGAATTAAAAACTAGGACTAACTAATAAAAAAATGGGGAAATAGAAATGGACAACTTATAACTGCATAGAAAGAGTGATAAGGATCTGGAATAAACTATTTCTGAAAGTCTGTATACAAAATATTCTATATCTGTATACAAAATTCTATAGACTTCATAAAGAGAATGAAAGGGACTGACAAACAGTGAAAAATCTATGATGGAGTTTCTAAGTTTGAAGGCAGGCACATTAAGCTGTTTTCCCTTTCCTCCCTTCTTAAAGGTTTGTGACTCGGATGATCGTAGTTTTCAGACTTATTACAGCTTGTAACTGGGAGGGAGGGACACAGTTTGTAGCTGTGAATTATGTTTCTGTGTCTGCTAAGACTGTTTGTAAGTATATTGGGGAACACCTGAATTCTTCATGCTGTGTATTAGGAATAACATGTTCATTCTGGCAGTGCTTTTCTGTATTTCAGAGTCCTGAAACTGGAAGTTAAGGCTGTTTAGTGCCTCTGTAATGCCATTTCAAGATAATGATGCACTTACACAGTATGCCATAGATTTGCAAGTGTTTTAAAGTGTTTGCTGTTTTGTCAGCCTTGGTTCTTCCATTTAAAATAATGGGGGAGAAAAAGCCAAGCATATTAAAGAATATAGCATTCAGAGTTTATGGAAGTGGTAAAATTATAGTTAAGATGAGAAAATATGCTAAAGCAATTAAACTATTTTAAGCAATAAAACTTTTTTTCCAGGAATCAGCACTTGGCTGAGCGGGATGCTTAGCTCTTTTTTTTTACCTTATTGCCTCGCTAGCTGTTGCAGGAGCAGTAAGACAGCATGTGAATACTGTAAGGGATAACTGCATAGACTTCAGTTATGTGGAGAAAATTGCTCCACAGATTTGAGCTTAGCTAGGTGTATCTTTGGATCTGAACCAAATGCAGTGGGACACTGGACTGATGTTTGAGAAAGCAGTTTCTCAGACTTGGTGTAAATTGTTAACTCCTCCTGAGAACCTTTTCCGTTTTGATACCGTGCTTTGAAAATTGCAGAGTTATTTGGTGCCAGCTGCTTCTCTGTTGCCACGCGGCTGTGGAGATGAGGACAGTTCTGCAGTAGTCTTTGTTCAACGTGTGGGAGCCGTTTCTCTCTCAAGACATCTGTGGAAGTACACAATGGAGCCCAGCACTCAGTATTTCATGTTGTGATTCTGCTTTTTAGGTAGATACTCATGAGACTGGAACAGACTACTTCTGTGGCAGGCGCCTAAATTCTGTATACATTACAGATACATTACAAAGGGATTGGAGGCGCTCGAAAGGGGAGTTCCAAAGCTTGGGAACTTTGTAGACAGCAAAAGGAAACCTGATTGAATGGCAGAAGTCATTAAAAGCAGGCCAAAAGAATAAAAGAATAAAAAGAATAAAAGAATAAAAAAGCAGGTCATTAAAAACTTTGTGACTTGCCAGAAGCAAAGTCCAGCCAGTAGTACCTTTTTTAATTATTTATTATCTTTAACGGTATGTAATGATGGGACAGCAAGTCAAGCATGATCTGAGAAAGAACTGTCTGCAACATCTCCTGTAGGAGACTCCACAAAAAGAGCAAACTGACTTCATTTGAGTAAAAGCTGGAAACTTAAACAGGGAAAATTCAAGCAACTATGGGGGACAAAACAAAGAAATTTGTATACAGATGTCCTCTGCCTTCCGTGTCCTTGCAAACGGGTCCTGGCTTTCAGCAAGCTTGATGATCAAGAGGCAGCAAGCTCTGCCTCTTCCCTGCGTAGTCCTGAGGAAGATCTGTCCAGACAGCCATACCCGTGCTGTTTAGCACTACTTGACTACACTTAAAAACATCTCTTGCCAACAAGAGCTTCCTACATGAAGACTTGAGCCCTTCTGGGAACATACAGGGTCACCAGTTTCGAAGCAGTAGTGATTTCAAATTGTGTCCCTCCTTTTGAAACACCCTGTATTATTCTGTTCATGCCGTTGCAGGCACAATACTGGATTAGAACTGTTCCTTTAGACATAGTTCCCTGGTGACTGTGTCCTGATACTCCAGAGTATTCAAAGCCTTGCAGAAATTTACCATAAAGTGTACTGCATGGGAGATTCGTGCAACTTTACTCATTTACATGTATATACCTTTAGGTGGCTAACTGAGGAGCCTGGTCTTCAAGTCACTCTGTAATCAGTGGCAAGAAGCAGTCTTCTGATGAGCATTTCTGCAGTTCAGATACCAAAAATGTATCAACACCCTTCCCAATTGCTGTTTGAATTCCAAAACAAATGTAAGCCAAAGGAAAAAAGAAAAAAAGGAAACCTGGTTTTCAACCACATCTCTTTTGAAACTAACATCACTTCAGGTATTTTTCCAAGAGCTAGAGAAAAGTGGCATACAAAATCATTAGACTCAGGTCTGAAGAGCTTCAGACTTTACCTTAAAAATGGTTTGGCAGTCATAAAACTGCTCTAGCTGGATCAATGAGATCAATGAAGTGTGAGAAAATAGATCAGGTTTGAGTAAAACCATGTATAGTTTAATTTGAAATGTGCAGCTGCAGTTTTGCAGAAAACAAAATATATAGCAAGCACAATGCTTTTATTCAGCTTAAAGTTAAAGCATTTTTTCCAGCTATCAATTTACAACTTAAGATAATGGATTTTGGCAGTGTGCAGAGCTATTAAGTAACGTTTATTAAAATGGATAAGAAAGGACTTAAGAGGTGGCCTGTAAAAGAGAATTTTTAAAGGACTGGTTAGTGGAATAAAGAAATAGCATTTTCTCCTAGAAGTACAGTTTTATGTCCCTGGATAGGTCATTAATGAAAAATATTGTGGTGATATCATCTTATTATTTAGTACAGTTTGTGATGTGATATGGAAACTGTACTTACAGAGTTTTTTTTCATCTCTGCTGTGAGGCTGAAAAACTTATGTGTGTTAAACATCTATCCTGGAGAGAGAAATAATCAACTATATTTAAGTTTGCCTTAGTCACAAAACTAACGTTTAATTTGACATGAACTTGACATTCCCAGGGTCTATTATCCATTGTGCAGTCCTTCACAATAGGCAGTAGATGTGTGAAAGTCCATGCCAAAAGTCATTAAAGTCACTAAAAGTTTGCATGGAGTCAAGGAGATGTTGGGTAAGTGCCAGGAAGTGATATAACCAAGGGTTGTTAAATACACAGTAACCACATCCAGCTCAGGATGTCCCCAAGCTCAAAATAGATTAATACTGAGAGGATATTTTTATTCTTTCTTAAGCATTTGCTTATGACCAATGCCTGAATTGGTGCAGAACGCTGCTTTGGATTTTAAGTACAATGTTTGGCTCATTCAGTTGCTCTAACCTTGCAGCCACAGACCATAAGGAAGAAGAAGGGTTGTTGGATGAGGGGGACCTTTGTTCTGATCCAGTTCAGTCATTCCTTTCTTCTTCCAAGACCATCTCTGACCAAATTCAGGAAAACATTTGAATGTTTTTTAAATACATGCAAGACAGGGCTAGACATATGCACAAGTTCAGCTCTGAGCATGAGCTTAAGTCTTACAGTGTGTCTGTGCACATTTAGTTGTTTTTCTGAGTAGGAGTGCTTTCAATACCTTTATGTCTACTTACAAGTCACAAAATACCCTGACTGGCAAGTCAAGGCTATGGAGCACTACAGAGCCCTGGACAAAGGGGTGCTAAGGCACTTTTTCTGCAGTTAGAAGTAACTACTTTAAATGAATATTTTAGAGCAGGATAAGTTTTAGTGTTGTATATATCCTAAAAAAAATTTCCCCATTAGGAAAATCTAAATATTACTGAGTTTACCAAATGATTTTTACTTGAGCAGACTTCTCTTTTCACTCTGTTTTTAATGAGCAATAAAAATATTAAGACATGATGACATGGACCTGCTGGAGAGGCTGCAAACATGATCAGAGGGCTAGAACAGCTGTGAGGACAGGCTGAGACAGCTGGGTTGTTCAGCCTGGAGAAGAGAAGGCTCCCGGGACACCTTATTGTGGCCTTTCAGTACTTAAAGGGAGCCTATGAGAAAGATGGGGACAGACTTTTTACAGGGCCTGTTACAACAGAACAAGAGGTAATGGTTTTAAACTAGAAGAGAGAAAATTCAGGTTAGACATGAGGAGGAAATTTTTTACGATGAGGGTGCTAAAGTATTGGCCCAGGTTGCCCAGAGAGGTGGTAGATGCCCCATCCCTGGAGACATCCCAGGCCAGGCTGGTTGGGGCTCTGAGCAACCTGATCTAGTTGAAGATGTTCCTGCTCATTGCAGGGGATTGGACTGGATGACCTTTGAAGGTCTCTTCCAACCCAAACTATTCTATGATTCTTTGACATTCAAGCTAGCTGTGGAGTTTGGGCAACCCTATCTGTGTATTTGCAGTAAGGGATACTTGGGACCCTGTTCTTCACTGCAGATGTTCCCCAGAGGTCACCGTAAGTCCAGGTGATGGCAAGAGGGGTTTGCGCATGACTGATCCCATGCCCTATATGCAACGGAGACCTAAGAAATGAGCATTTCTCTTTCAGTGCCATTCCAATTGAACTAGGTGTTTCCTAAGCACAGCGAGAGCAACTTTGTAACTATAGGGTATTTCAAAAAGATGGACCCAATCTGAAAACAGTATATATTTGAAATTGGGTTCATCTTTTTGAAACACGATGTAGTTTCTACCCACCTTACTAGTGGCTTCAGTGCAAATTTCCTGCCTCCCCACCAGAACTGTTTTCAAACTCAGTGGTTGCAGAATAAATAACATCTCCCTATTCTTGACAAATATGGGGCACCTGTGATCTTCTGACATCATGAAGCAGGAGTCTTAGATGGACAGAGAAGTGGCGGTTGGCATGACAACATGACACAACTAGGTGTATTGTCCTCTTTTATCTTTGTTGTATTCAGTTACCTGACAAATGTGGCAAACCAGCAGACTGAACAGAATGAGCATCTCTGACAGTTGGTCTCAAGAGCTTGGTTTTGATAGTATTTGCCTCAAGTTTCTCTGCAAACTGAGACTGTATTTATTGAAGGTCTTAATGGAGGAACATATGGCTTTCTATTTTTAATCTTAAAAGCTGGATCTGGCGTGCAAGGTGAGTTTGAGCCACCAGTTAGCTTTACCTCCCTTCTCCTTGTCTTTCCAGTAAGAAGATGGTAGGGAAAATGTGATCAAGAGTTTAGCAGGGAAATAAACGTACTTGAAGTGAGCTATATTGTAAAACCTTTAGCTAAGTTGTTCTGTTGTTCCAAAGTTCTTCTTCCAGTAATAAGCTGATCAACAGAGGCCAGAGCTGGGTTTGAAGAACTGTCTGGTGATGTTAATAACATACAGATTGCATTGTTACATTTGAATATTGTAAAAAAGAAATGGAATTAGTATCTCAGATGTACTAGATAAATGCATAATATCCCTGTTTTTAAAATTAAGCCAATTCCGTATTTTTATGGTTGGCTCAACTAGCCTGGTCTTTGCTCTTAAGCTGTTCTCGGCTTTTTCTCTGTCTGTAATCCCAAAATTTTGTGGCAAATGGTGAATTAGCAGACAGAAGTTATTGTCTCTGAAGGAACGTGGAGAATTTCAGCAGTATCTTGAACTAGAAAATAAGTTTAGCATGGTAAACATTCTGTCTTCAGTGGTTGTGTGAGTTATTTCCAGCATAAGTTTTATAAGACTTCAACAAACCAGTGGGAGATTCAATATGTTGTTTTACTTAATGCGTGTTGGAATAGGTGTCCAACTACAGATCTAGAATGAATCTGTTTTTCGAGGGTGATGGTTAGTAATAGCTAGAAATAAAGTCATCAATTTGTGCTTTAAAATAATGAAATTGTGGTGCTGGCTAGTGAATCTTCTCAAACAGAGCAAGGCAAAACTAACTTGCATTATTTTTATATACTACTGTAAACATTTACAAATAAACAGTCTGTTTTTGTAAAATGTAGGCATGCCTGAGGTCTTAGGATGTCTGAGAAACTACTTTTTATTGAAACAGGTTGGACAAACATAGCATCGATTTGACCCTATCTGAGTTTTACACAATTTCGTCCCTCTTGAATTGAGTGCTGTAGTAAAAAAAAAAAAAACAACAAAGTCTGAGATAATCTTTAAAACCTTGAAAAGAAGAGAGAATTACATCAGATGGAGTTCTGGATCTCCCAAAGAAACATAATATTTGTGCTAATGGTCCGCTTCTGAGAATATGGCAGCTTTGTTAAATGAAGCAGCACTGATAACTACGGAGGTCTCAAAAAAGTAAATCAGCAGATGCCTGATGAGCTGCTTAAATGGTACTACAGCCTCTACAACAGGCATTCAGGGTGCAGCCAGGGTGACTGAAAACAGTGTTATCTGTGCAGAGGAATGCAGCGCAGGGAACGGCTGAGCCACCGGGTGCGGGTTTGTGCCAGTTGCGGGTGCTGCAGAGGAGAAAACCGGAGTGCTGTGCTGTGACCTTGCGGGCTCACTGGAGGTGCAGCAGTGATGGGCTTTGAAGGGAGGATTGCAAAAACACGCTTGAACTTTCATTGTAGAAGGAAGGTTCAGAATTAGAGGATGGAATTTATAAACACTAGTAAAAAATGAAGCGTTGTTACAACTCTGCTGTGATCAGGAATACACCCTGTAATGGCTCCAATTAAAATAAATGTTTGTCAGTGTGATCTTATTCGTAGTGTTTCATACCGATTTAATTTCAGCTTTCAGGATAACTGTTATTGAAACTACTGAATGTAAAAGAGGTCTTTTAAATTTCTCTGATGTAAATATAATATCCTGGACATTGATCTCCTTGATGCCTAGCTTAGAGGTAGTAAGACATTTTCTCTTTACAAATAAAATACATGCATAAATTGAATTAATTTCATGAATGCAAGCTTCGGTTACCTTCTGCTGGTGCCCTTAACTTTGTCTCATCTGATTCATTTTCTGTGTTTTTTCTGTTAGAGGTTGCCAAAAACTGATTTTAAAAGTTCCGATCTACACAAAAATCTGCTGGAACTTTTAAGATCATTCTTACCAATTTTGAGTATGATACAGTTTGCAATCTGTAAAAACTTAAAGTATTACCCAAATCTTTGAGTAAATAATGCATGTCCAGGTCAAAGTAAATATGACCATTTTCAAAGTAAATGTCAATTTGAATAAGCAGGATTCTAGATTTCTGAATTCTTGCTTCGAGTATTTTGAGTTTATTGTGAATGTTTTAGTTTTAGAAGAGAATGTTGATTAAAGTGTTTAACTGATAAATGGAAATACCAGAATTTAGATAAATCTCTCACTGTGGTTTCTGGTTTTGTGGGCAACGGGTGGCACAACAGAGCCATGCACCGTATGGCTTTCTTAGCTGTTGCTCTTCATCCAGTCTTTCTGTGTGTAATCGCTGTGTCAAATGAAAATGGTTTAGAAGAAAAATTCTGCGTAGGTAGAAAGTTTAGAAAAATAAGCAAGACTAGGAAAAATATGTCTGGTCCTTGGAAAACACAGTGCGCTTTAACATTCAGGTTTTACACATAACATTGTCACAAGATCATTG
This sequence comes from Columba livia, assembly GCF_036013475.1. Lineage (NCBI taxonomy): Eukaryota > Metazoa > Chordata > Aves > Columbiformes > Columbidae > Columba > Columba livia. The sequence goes on along the minus strand of NC_088602.1, from coordinate 20,715,985 downwards.
ACTCCTACAGAAAACAAATCATTTGTTTAGGAGTGAAGTCAGTAGCTTTATGGAGAAATAAATATAATTTTACAACTTAATTACAGTATAAACATTTCTTGTGGTTGCAATGACTTTGTTGTTACTGTTGTATTAATCTTACAGGACATATGGATGTTTGTTTCAGGTCCCTCCTGGGACCTGCTAAATCCTCTGAGCATAACTCTGACCTCTCTTCTAAAGAGCTTAACTTGATCGCCATTTTTCATTTATGTAACTAAACCTTTAATAAATAAATTTTAAATAAATAAATTTTAAAAAGAAAGTAAAGCTTTAAAGAGATTCTGTTTTCTTTCTTTTACATGTTACTCTCTGATTAATTTACCTCTGTGGAAGTTTCATCTAATGGTGTTAGTTCACTGTATTTAAAAGTGAAGAATTTCACACTTCCCAGATGCTGTTGAATGCTTTGGGAGAGTTGGTGGTGGGAACATTTTTCTATGGCAACCTGATCAGTTAACTCCCCACCACTTATTGCACCTTTTTAAGTACCAGGCTCTCTGAGAACTGAGAAAACATCTTGGTGTAACTGAGGTAACAATGGGCTTTAAAATCTGATAGTCTTGTTATAAAGACTGTATTGTGACAGATTCAGCTAAGTTTTTATTTTGTTTTCAATTTGGTTGCTTTTGCAGAAGAACCTGGAGCATATCTTATCTGTTTGGTTTTTTTTTTTTTCTCCATTCTATCATTTTTTTTTGTCATCTGCATGAAACTTTAACCTGGAAAATTTGGTTATAAGAGGGCTGGAGGAAAGCTTAGAAGACATTTCTTTATTTCCCCCAGGAAACTTTCAGGCTTCTTTGGGAGCGGTAATGTGATTAGCTCTGTAATGTTCACATTATCACAGAAGGGAATTCTGACTCTTTCTGAACACAGTTTTCCTGTCTTTCCCACAATTTGACACATCTAGGATGTTTATATATTTGTTCTTAAGGGAATAATATTTTTTTTAGTATTACCTGCTATTTAAGCTCTTATTTATTTTAAACAGTGATTTTTATAGATTTTTTTAAAATTTTAAAATAGCAAGCACTTGTGTAGTTGCATGCCCTCTTCTATTCTATTGTGGTGTTTTTAATTTATGTATTGATTTAATTTATGTATTCATTTGGAAGGGCAACCATAAAAATACCTCAAACTGTAAAATCCCTTTGCCAGTAAATGTTTTTATTTAGCTTTGCCGTGTAAAGCCATCATATCAGTGTACAAGTGTCATGTACACTGGTATGATGTACAGTGACTTGTAATACTGTTCAGGAAGTGTGTGGGTTACAACAAGAGCCATAAAGCACCACCTTGTAGGTTTGGTGACCCAGGAGATCTCTCTTTCCATGAAGGGCTCCTGTCTGAGTTGACCATCGGCCAACAGAACGTTCTTCCAAGATTCACCGCATTTTTGAATTGAGTTTTCTTCATGTCAAAGCCTTCAAAAAGGGAGACACTGAAATTCGGATAAATTCGTAACAGCTGCAGATTTCTTTAAAAGTATTTGCAAGCCGAATAAATAGAAGCACTCATTTACGGAGAGCGATGCCAGCTGGCGTATATGATGCTTGCGTATTTAAGATTGTCATATTTTCTCCTCATTCTCTGTATAATATAAGCATTTTCAAGCCTTTTGTAGGCATCCTCTTTGGTTTGGGTTGTATTTACTCTTCTATACAGAAACATAGTTCTTAGTCCAGGAAGGTGAAGTCAGGGAATGTTTATGCTTTGGGGTGCTTGTTCCTGCACAGGGGCCCTGTGAGTCCACAGGTTCTGCTGCTGCGGGGCTGGTTTTGTCAGTGCTCTGTCAGCCTGGTCAGCAACTGCAACACAGGGTCTGTTTCTTGTAATGCAGTCCCAGTATGGTGATGAAAATTCCCTGGCAGGGCAAGTCCAGAGTACCTAGGTTAAAAATTAACAGGATTCCCATGTTAATGTGTAATTATATTTGGCATGCAACATGTTTCAGTGGGTGATTTGGAAAGCTGGGGCTGTTCTACATTTACTTTTGTGGAAGGCACCGTGCATTGAGCCGCTGTTTAAAATATCTTGGATGCGCAAACATGTTGCCAATAGTGCTTAAATAAGATTGGTGTTCTGAAAGGTGTTTTGGAAACATGCAAGCCACAGTCTTCTCTGGTGATAAGGAAGCACTTTATTTCACAGTGTTTCCCTTGATGTGCGTACATTGTCTGTAAAATACCATGCTGGTGTAATGCCTCTTTGGGAATGCTTTTGGCACATTGTTGCATATGTAGGATGTACAGGACTGTTGGAAGTGTATGTAACCATTAACAGAGGCATTTTGAAGTTGTTTTAAACAGCTTGTGAAATTAATTCTGGTACATTTCTAGTATTCTTTTTTTAAACTTTTCTCCTCTCATTATCACTAAACTCCCTGCTATCTTAATTCTTGTTCCATTGCATTTACCACTTCTTCCTCTCTTTTATTTTCTTTTGAACCTGTATTACTCACTTTACCTATTGGAAAGACATCTCTCCTTTTTGTCATCTTCTCCCAGTCTTGGGTTTGAACATGCATTTTCTTAGCTCCTTGTGCTTAGGCCAGCCTGCTACATCTACCTTTAAGCAGTTTATTTTTTCTTTTAAATTATTACTTACAATCACTAAGTCCAGAATTTGTCTTCCAGTTCAGAATAAAACTGGTCTAGCGTTCAACTACCTACTATTTAGCCATTTACTTTTTTTTTCCTGTCTATACAGTTATTACAGGACCAAGCACTGTGACAGTAAAAAGCTTTTAAAGCTGTAAAACATCAGGTAAATATAGAGCACTATGCAGTTGACAGGAGTTAGACTGCAAAAATTCCCCCAGTTTGAAGTTGCACTGCTCAAACTCAGATATATGGAGTCCTGCTTTGAAGGGCGTGTGGTTAAACTGAACTGCCGTGTAATAAATGATTTATCTCTTCACAGTATCACAGTACGTTTGGGATTGGAAGGGACCTCAAAAGATCATCTAGTCCAATCCCCCTGCTGGAGCAGGAACGCCTAGGTGAGGTCACACAGGAACATGTCCAGGCAGGTTTCGAATGTCTCCAGAGAAGGAGACTCCACAACCCCCCTGGGCAGCCTGTTCCAGTGTCTGTCACCCTCACTGAGAAGAAGTTTCTTCTCAAATTTAAGCGGAACCTCTTGTTTTCCAGCTTGATCCCATTACCCCTTGTCCTATCATTGTTGGCCACCGAGAAGAGCCTGGCTCCATCCTCGTGGCACTCACCCTTTATATATTTATAAGCATTAATAAGGTCACCCCTCAGTCTCCTCTTCTCCAAACTAAAGAGACCCAGCTCCCTCAGCCTTTCTTCATAAGGGAGATGCTCCACTCCCTTAATCATCTTTGTTGCCCTCCGCTGGACTCTCTCCAGCAGTTCCCTGTCCTTCTTGAACTGAGGGGCCCAGAACTGGACACAATATTCCAGGTGTGGTCTCACCAGAGCGCAGTAGAGGGGAAGGAGAACCTCTCTCGATCTACTAGCCACTCCCCTTCTAATACACCCCAGGATGCCATTGGCCTTCCTGGCCACAAGGGCACAGTGCTGGCTCATGGTCATCCTGCTGTCCACCAGGACCCCAAGGTCCCTTTCCCCTACACTACTCTCTTATATGTAATTTCTCAACCTATACTATCTCTTGACGTAATTCAGAACAGATCAAGTAGGTCTTCTATCTGAGTTACCCAAACAAAGGGAGAAGCTGTTTGGAAAGGGCATGTGGTTTCCTTCTACAGCACAAGCACACATAAGAGGTAAACTCCTGTTAACCTGGAAGGTCCTAAAGATCTGCAAGCCCAGGGTAAGCAAAAAGTTCACATGGCTTAGAGCCGCTCCCAGCTCCTCCTGAGAAGGTGTGCCAGGAGACACTCTGTACATCAATTGAATGAAGAAGGTATGTCTTTGAGGGAGGAAAATATGGCATTTTAGATGCAAGTAGTCCAGTTCCATGTATGAATTACACATTTGCACATAGCGTCTTTCAAAAATACCTGGCTGTTCTTCCTTTAAAGATGAATTTATTTGTGTGTTCACATTTTAACTGCACTTTAACATGATTGACTGAAAAAGATCCATGAGAAGTAGATACAACACATTTTTTACTTAAGTCCACTGAGTGTCGAACACAGCAGCCATGTGAGGAGCTTTCCGAGGACATGGGGTGAACACATTCCCTGGGCGACGCCTCTGGGGTGTCCATGTGGTCGGTGGCCGCCCGGTGGGTATTCAGTCCTTGTGCAGCAGCGTGTCCCAGCACAGCGTGTGTCAGCCGCGGCAGGGGAACGTGCAAGGAGGGCGGTGTGAGAACTCGCAAGTTGAGGTGTAAATGTATGGTTTGTTAAATGAACCGCTTCTCTGGCTTGTTAGAGCTTGGGCACCTTATCTGCCTTCATTATATTCTGTTAGGGGAAATGTGTTAGTGTCTGTCTTCTTTTTAAGTTCAAAAACAAGCTCTGCTAAGGATGAATTTCTAGAATTGAATAGTGAAGGTTTAAAACCTTATTTACTGTTTTCTGTATTACCCTTGGTTTAATTCTTCGTTTGGTATGGGCTCTAGTAAGAGTGGAAGATCTGCTCTGTGTGCACCAGTTTAGTGTGAATCCAGTGAAATACAGAGAGTGGGAGAGAAAAAATTAAAACAAAAAATGTCAAGGGTTTAGATACAAATAAACTGTTCAGCTGCTGCTTCAAATGTAACCATCACTAATTAGTACTAGCAGGGCAGAATTGTCCGAGAAGCTATTTGAAGGAAAGGAGGGGAATGGCACCTGTTAGTGCATAGAAAGGGTTTTATCTAATTTTGGAGTATTTATATTCAGCGGTGAAGAGTAGCCAGATGTAAGGCTGTTGCATTCTTATTCTCTGGTTGTCCTTCTTTTAGCAGTCTGTTCTTGGTCTCAGAAGTAGCTCCTGAAAAGGTATTTTAATTAGAGATTTCAAGGCTGTTAGACCTTTTATTAATGTGGTGGTTTATTTAGTTTCACATTGCTAAGTGGTCATTCACTTCTAACTTATTTCCAAACAGACATCAGTGGGATTTTTTCCCTTCTTTCCCGGCTTACTTTATGTCCATGCTTGCAGTTTGATCTGCTAGGTTAAAAAATATAATGTTGAAAAAAAGTAATACAGGTCAATTCACTTCATAAGAACATTTTGCTTCTGATCTTACGTCTTTAACTTGGCATTGGTTTTGGTAACGGGTGCAATCAATCGAGACTCTGCATAATACATGGATCACATTGTTTGTTGTGAAAGCACAAACTACTTTTGAACATTCTTATACAAGCTTTCTGTAATATTACAGTCTTGAGCTTTCTGTAAGTCACACAGTTCTACCAAATGGATTTCTTGTCAAAACCCTTTTTCATCTATAAATTACAGCATCACATGAAACTTCTGAACCTTGATCTCCAAGCATTGTCCTCTGTGCATTCAGCGTGCACGCTGGGTGTGTTAACATGTGCAGCGGGGTTGCAGGTTAAGTTATGTTTTCTGTTATTTTGATCATTTCAGATTGGATTGAGGTGAAATTGAGATACAATAATGACACAAGTTAACTGCAAAGTTTTCATCAGTCTTACAGAAATTTGATATAGAATTGCTAAATCCATCAGTAGATCTTGCGTAAATGAATGGATCCAAAGCTGAGGCTCCCAGAGAGCCTGCTGGCACCAACTGGATTTTAGTTACATCCCACACATTGGTTTAGTTATCCTTATAGCAGGTAAAATGAGTGGTGCAAGTTAACTCTTCCAGAGCAGGGAAGAAAAGAAGATCATTGATCTTCTTTTCAGAGAACGGGGAAAAGAAAGTTTTATAGCTTGATTTTTTTTTCCAAGGGAAGGCAGAGTTGAAGGAAGTGTATAGATTATGAAGGAAAGGCAATGAAAGGAGATGAAGAGGCAAAAACTGTAAATTTTATGGAAAGGAGTAGAGTGAAGAAAAAAAAATCGTGTTGAGACAAATTAACTGGAAAATGCGGGCTATTCTATAAGCAGAAAAAAATTAAGATGGAAAACAGGTAAAAGGTGCAGGCATATCAAAACGCCAAATTGTGTGTAAAGGGACAAAAAGTAAAATGAAACAATGTGGAAGACATGATTTTAAATTTAAGGGAAAGATAAGTGTATATGCTTATTTTGAGTAATTTCTGACTCATAATCAGCCGTGAATGTTTGAGTTTGTACTCAAGTACTTACATTTTCAGTGCTTCAGTATTTACTTAGCAGTGTTACCAGAATCACACCACAGTGATCAGCAGTGTTATGAAAATCACAGGTAAGGGTTATCAAGGTCTTATTCCTGTAGCTTTTCATTTTTATTTAAAATATTTTTTAAAAAAAAACAGTTCCAAGGTACTGTAAATATAGGGGTTTCCTTGACTTAAGCTTGTTATTTTTCATTAAAAATCAAAGCCAAAAATTGAACACCATAAATTCTTTATTTGCATCCTAAATTAAGAGACTGATGAACAGATTAATTCCATCAATCTGAAAAGTAATTTTAAGAAGTAATGTTTTTGCCCTTAGGCATTTTTCAGCACAGGAAGCCAGTAAGGCAACCATGGTCTTTGGTAATGCTGGCAGACGCCAGTGGCTGGTCAACCGCTGATCCCTTCCCATGCCGATGGCAGAGGAAAGCACTTGCATCCTTCTAGAGCCCTTTTTATGTCATTCCGTTCTAATTTACCATCAGCTATCATAGCTTGACCATGGCTATTTGCAAATTGGCATTGGAGGCTTGACATAAAACAACAAAGGCAACTAAATTCCCTGTTAAAGCTGAAGCTTGGTTCTCAGTTCACTGGGTTGCGGGGAGGTGCTGGGGGCGTGTGGGAACACCCAGTGCTCCAAGCCCCAGCTGTACCCACACACAATAGAACAAGTTAAGGATGGAATTTCAGCCCAAGCCTTAACATTAATGCAGCATAGCTCTTTGTGGTTTGATTTCTTCTTATATGGCACTGGTAAAGACAAAAATAAGCCCAAGTCAATCTCAGAGTCATTTTAAATTACGCTTACAAGAATCTTGTGCAAGCAATAGTAATATAATAGATTCTTCTCACCCATTGCTTCTCAGTAAATTTGAATTTTTGCATCCTGCTTGGTTTGAGTTTGCACTGTTGGAAACTGCTGAGGTGTTGTATTACAGATGCCTTAATATCTCAAGTCCAGCCTGAAATACATAATTGTTTCCTACAGTATACCTGTCTTTACTTGAAACTCATTTTGTGGAATGGAATTAAAGAGGAAAACTCTGCTTTTTGCTCTGTACGTGCATTTTTATGAGCAAAATGAACTCTGACAGTGTTTTCAGAAATGTCAGGAATGTCAAATCTTTTTTTATCTGAAAGTCTCCTTGGATGACTCAGGAAAAAGTACTTGGAAATTAGTTAGGACTTAATTGAAGTGGGAAGGATACTGAATTGAGAGCGTGCTCCCCTATGCATGCTTTAGATTGGTACTTCAAAAGAAGATCAATCTCAAGTGATTGAATCAGCCTTTTCTTCAAAACATAATTTTTATTCAGTCTTTGGTGAGGCATTTGGAATAGTGATTAGAATAGTTATTCGGTCATTTATCCCTTCTCAAAGCAAATGAGAGTTATGCTTCTAATCTTTTTTCAAAAATCCATAGCTCTCTACTTCTCCCCATGTATTTCCATCCTTCACCAACTGTCTTCAGTGGGTCCGGCAGCCCTGCTTGCTGAAAGCATGGAGAGATACGTATTGGTGAAGAAAACAACACTGAAGGAAGGGAACAAGACTGGTGAAGGGACTTGAGCACAAGACCTATGGGGAGAGGCTGAGGGAGCTGGGGTCGTTTAGTCTGGAGAAGAGGAGGCTTAGGGGTGACCTCATCACTCTCTATAACTACCTGAAGGGAAGTTATAGCCAGGTGGGGATTGGTCTCTTCTCCCAGGCAGTCAGCAATAGGACAAGGGGGCATGGGCTTAAACTCTGCCAGGGGAAATTTAGGCTGGATATTAGAAAGAAATTCTTTACGGAGAGAGTGGTCAGGCATTGGAATGGCCTGCCCAGGGAGGTGGTGGACTCGCCGTCCCTGGAGGTTTTTAAACTGAGATTGGACATGGCACTTAGTGCCATGATCTAGTCAATGGACTGGAGTTGGACCAAGGGTTGGACTTGATGATCTCTGAGGTCTTTTCCAACCCAGTCGATTCTGTGTGAATACAGCTTTTACAAGGGCATGTAAGCTGCTATTGTAGACGTCTTTATGTTTTACACTGAGCCACACGATATGGCCCATACCTGCTTCAGGATGCCTGTGTCCCCTTTTCCAAGGCAGTAGGTCTGCTTTTGCTCAGGATTAGGGACTGTCCTAAACCACAGTTTCAGGATTAACTTGATCGCTGGCAATAGTAGTCCAGAAACAACAAATAATTTGGTGGGAAGAATTGACATAGTTAACATGAAGAGCTTGGTGTTTATGCTTCAGAACACCTTCTGAAATTATTATTTTGATTTGGAGAATAGTCATAGTGAAGTGTTATGCTCATATTATTTATTTAGGTTATGAGAGTGGTTTTGTGTGGTGAAATGGAAATCTAAGGCAGAATGAGGGCTGTAGTTGGCAGTGGGGCTAACGAAAGTGTGATGACCAAAATACAAGAAAGACATCACTCAAACCTTAATTAAATGCTGGCAATATGTTTTAAGGAAGAAATTAAGAAGAATAAGATCATCAGTACTGACCTTCAAAGGGCAAACAGCCAGCTATGTTCAATTTAATTCAAATTGCAGAAATAATTGTGTTGAATATTTTTGTCAAATTCTTAATTATATGGCTGATATGATTGAAAAGTCATCACTTTCAATGTCTTTCCAACTCGATTGTGAATTTCTAGTCTCTGATGCCAGACTTAGCAGGTTCAAGTACTTAATTGGTATAAAAGCAATTTGAACAGTATTGCTGTTGGTTTTGAAAAACATTGTGAGAAAGATGGCAATGTAAAGGCCTTACTTCATCATGATGTGCTGTTTGATTGCGTGGCCACTGGTGCTCCCTGCCCTTTCTCTGGACAGTAAAGAACTCCATATTCTTTACACACTTTCTGGTCTGGCTGAAGCATGTAACACCTCGGCCACTACCTCTTCTACTTTGAGCTTCCACCCTCCCATTACATTTGCCCAGATTTCCAGTTTCTCATTCGATAAAATTGTGCAGATGTGTTCGGTGGGAAGGAAGGTCAAGTGGTGCTCCATCCCTCCCGCATCTTCTGAACTGCCTGTCCAGACAGTTAAAAAAAAGTCCCTATAATTGCTCTCCAGAGCTGCCGTTCTCACCACTCATTACAGAGGCCTGGATTGATCCTGTGTGCTGGAGTTGCTGATGTTGTCGCTGTATGAAACTCCAGTGCAGAGCCCAGACCAGCATTTTGCCAGCGCAGAGCAATGAAGATGATTAAGGGAGTGGAGCATCTCCCATATGAGGAAAGGCTGAGGGAGCTGGGTCTCTTTAGCTTGGAGAAGAGGAGACTGAGGGGTGACCTTATTAATGTTTATAAATATATAAAGGGTTAGTGTCATGAGGATGGAGCCAGGCTCTTCTCGGTGACAACCAATGGTAAGACAACTGGCAGTGGGTACAGACAGGAACACAGGAGGTTCCACTTAAATATGAGAAGAAACTTCTTCTCAGTGAGGGTGACAGACACTGGAACAGGCTGCCCAGGGGGGTTGTGGAGTCTCCTACTCTGGAGACATTCAAAACCTGCCTGGACACCTTCCTGTGTAACCTCATCTGGGTGCTCCAGCGAAGGGATTGGACTGGATGATCTTCCGAGGTCCTTTCCAGTCCTTAACATTCTGTGATTCTGTGACTTCCCCATAGGCACTGGGGGGCTGCTGCAAGGTCCCCCTGAAGCTTTCTCTTCTCCAGGTTGGAAAAGCTCAGTTTGCTTAGATACCAGATGTTCTGTAGTGAAAAAGGATCTTAATAGAATTTTTCTGATTATTTCTTTCTTTGGGTTTTGTGCAGAATGCACAGCCGCATGGGGAAATTTCATCTTTTCTTCTCATAACTGTCAAAGGGAAGTAAAACTTATTCAGCATTTTTGAAATATTTTGGTAGGCTTTTTATTTTGTCTGTACATGTTTCTATCCCAGACCTTCACTGAGGTCTGCCTTGTATTCCTCCATACATTAAAGTGAAAAATCATTAGATATAATTGCAAACATTTTGCTTTCATGTTGTGCTTCTGCAGTCCTGATTGTTGCACAGTCTTTTTTTTTTTTTCTTCTTTTTACATTAGTGTGCTTGGAATATGCTGTATAGGCTGTCACAGCAACCATACTAAAACAGGGAGGGAAAGCAGAAGTGAAGATACCTGTCATCAGAACGATGGCAGGTCGGCTTTGTTGCTGGTACGAGTTGTTTAATGGCCATTGGAGTGCCATGAGTTTTCAGTCTGAGGACCATAGGCTGTTGAGAAGCAGTAATCAGGTGCCCATGAGCTGCTGAGCTCCAGCGTAGCCCGTGCTGTGTCCAGAGGGCTCCGAGTGCTTTTGGCTTCTCATGCAGTGACAGGATGTCAGGAATTTTGCAAAAGCTTTGAAAACCAAGTAGGAGATGGTACAGCTGAGGCGTTTTGTCCCAGAAAGTGCTGGTGTTTGAAGCCGAATTTAGTAAGAAATGACCCACCTTTCCAAGGCTGTTTTGCCAATCAGGGATGCTGTTTCCTGAAAAGGGGCTTGATGGATCTGTATTCATGTGTTATGGTAATTCTAATGAGAATACATCCTCATCCAAGTACAAGGCACACTTTAGAGTTAGTATGTAAACTTGTACCTATCTGCTTCAGTTAAAACTGTGGATGGTTGAAATCCAGGCCTTTGACATCAGTAGCAAGTTTAGCTTTAGACAGAATTCAGACAAATGCTGCAAGACTTAAGAAACTTGAAAATCCAGTTGGCTCGAAGATATTGTAGGATTAGCTCTTTAGTTCTTGTCTAAACTTTTTCATTTTGTATTTGTGTAGAAAGATTGCTTTTCGTTCTGTAATTTTAGTTACAGGACAACTGTGAAGCAATTTTTCATTTTTTTTAAATTTGCTGTTAGCCAAAAATTGTTCATGGTATCATGAGAAAGAGATTATTTTAATAAGAATGCTGCATGTTAGTACCCAGCAGCTATGAACTATTCATTTGATATCCACATTTGTTGAATCTTGTTGACTAATTACAGAGCCACTTGTTCCCCAAAGTTTTACAAAGAATAAAGCTAAAGTTCTCATTCTATTAGATTTATTTTTAAACCGTGTTTTCTAGAATGTACAAACCTAAATCATAGGAGGGCAGCCATGCAGCTTGTTTTGTAGGCCATGGTGAAGCTCCAGGCAATGTAAGAAGCTCGATGCAGTAATATTTTGGATGTTTTGTACTTGTTCTTGGTCCTCTTCCCCTCGCCTCCACCTTCATTCAAAGCAGAGGTTTGAGGGGAGCAAACCCTCTCTAAAGGGAAACTAAAATTGACTATAACAAGGTGCTTTCATCATTCAGTGAAGTATTTTAGCAAGTGCTTAATGCTAACAGAAAGGTGCAAGGCATGGGATTTAATGACAAATTGCAGCCTTCTACTTAGAACTATAATATATGATGATAATAATTATATCCAGGCTATAACGATAGGTTTGCCAGTTGGACCCATTGTCTCAAGATCCCCTAGTCCTATGAAAATATGGTTCTCATACCCAATTACAGACCATGGTAGGTAGAGGAAAAGGAGACCTAATGACACAAAGTTGATGATTTGCATGGATGCACAGCACATTTCAGCCTTTGCTGAGCCAGTCACTAAGCTAGCAAAATACTATTTGCTGTTTGGTCAGTTTCGTTTTTTGTTGAGTTGGCAAGCCAAATTTGGCTCAGCAAGAGTTGACAAGTAGCAGAGCTGGCAAACAAGGAGGTGCAGGACCATATGGCCAAGAGCAAGGGAGTGGGGAGCAAGGGCACACTTTGGGGAGGGCAAGCCATTAATTTGGCTCAGCTGTGTTGTCAAGGCATGCTCTCTGTGAAGCCAAAAAAGACTTTGAATGTCATATAAGCATGTCATTCGTTAAGACCGTGCCATAAAAGCTCTAATTCCTGGTAGTTTCTTGTTGTGGCTACCCACAAAATATTGAGGTTAATCAAGATTAGGTATAGGATTCTTTGTAATTACAGAGTTGGTCTACAAATACAGCCATCTTTCTGCATGGTTTTTATTTTTCTGTTGCAGAAGGAAGATGTCATTAACGTGGAAAGGGACGAAAGGCTGTCTCTTCGGAAGCATCGCTTCATGCATTTTGCATCATTGGAATACGAAGGAGAATATTACATGACACCAAGAGATTTCTTGTTCTCAGTAGTGCTTGATCAAGTTGAGCGTAAGTTGTTTTCTCATCATTGTATTTGTGAAGGTAAAGAAACTTGCAGGTCCCCTTAAAGGTTTGCAAATCACTGGGATAAGGTATTTTATCTGACATAAATCAGCAGAAGCTAATTTGTAACTGTTGTGCATATGGATTCTCACAGACACCACCACTCTTTACACCAGTGAAGTGAGGTTGATGATTTAGAATGACTTGATGATGACTTTACATCTCTGCATAATTTGCATGTCTGATCAGTATGTAGTTCCTCAATTACTTATATGCCACAGAAAATAGTAGGATTGTAATGTAATAGTGTTTATACCTTTCCTGCCCCCATTATCTGTCTATCCACTTCACCAGTAAGTACTCTGTGACCTTTTTTCTGAAATGAGCCAGTGATGGGAGTGACTTGAATGAGTATAGAGAAGCATTGAGCTCAGTTCTAGGTTCCTGGTTTCAAATCTCCTTTGGTTTATACAAAACCTAGTTAAAAACAAATCAAAATTGTATGCTTGTTTTGAAAAAGTACTTCTAAAAGTATGTTTTCTGCGGAGAGGATAGGACCAGAACACAGATAAAAAGTCATAGGTTGTTTTCCTCCTTTCCTACTGGTTTTCTGGCCTCATTAACTCTGCCCCATTCATTCTTTGTCTTTGTATTATCTTCCATGATTCCCATGTTCCAGTAATTTTTTAAAATTATATTTCTTTTTTCTCCAAAAATTTAGCTTTTACAGCTTTCCCAAGAGTTTTTTGGTTTAGAAAGATCAAGTTCTCCAGGTTTCAGAGAGGATTCAGTCAGAGGACAAACCTGCTGAGAGAAAGAGGGGGAGCATGTTGTCTAGCAGAAGCCATTCATAGCCAGGGGTGCTCTGCCCAGCTGTCCATCAGTGTCTAAGTGACTTGGTGGTATTGAACAGGAAACACAGATGGGAATTCAAGGTACCGTGGAAAGGTTGAGAGACAGGGAGGAAGAAGGAGGCCTGAACACACTTTGATTCAAACCCACAGGAAACCAGGGGCAGAACAGAGCCTACTGAGCTGCAAGTGGTCAAAGAATAGGACACAAAAATCTGTCATAATAGAAGTTCTATCGTGTCTGCCAAAAATCTATAGGTGCTAAGTGTACATGGCTTCACTGCTGACACACAACTTCTAATATTATACAAAGCTGAATGTAAATCCTTAGAAGGATTTGTCCTTAGGACTCGTTCTCCTTCATGGAGACTCTCAAAATAACCTTTATTTTTTAATGTATGGCTAGTGGAAAGAGTTCTTTCTCTTTCAAAACTTAGATCAGTAAGTTAAAAACCTATAAGGGATTTTCTTTCAAGTTTTCCAGCCTGAAACACTGAAAGACAGTGAATACTGAAATTTTCAGTTTTGAAGGTGTGGGTTTCAGACAGTTGTCTGTGAAAAAAAGGTTAGAGAAATAAGTGTTTTTCAGTTTTAGCAGTTCATACATATTAATTGGTTATTCCAACTATAATAGTACACATGCAGATTTTTAATGAAGTGATATGCGGGTAAGATTTATTTGTAATGCAGCCAAGTTAATTTTGGTTACTTTGCTAATATGAGTAGGAAATAGTGTTAAGCAGAAAATAAAAAAGAATGACAAGAAAAAACATGTGAAAAAAATCTTTACACTAATGCATATTAAACATTTCAAGTTGAGGTCCGTTTTACAACAATAGTATCATAGACAATTCATAGAAAAATGTTTATACTTCAATCTAATGCTCCTAAACATATTTTTAACCATCATTCGTGTGAATTCTTTGACCAGTAGCATAAACGCAATGGTAAGCGATTCTCTTTAAGTCACATTGCTTTGGATTTTAGGTTTTCTTCTAAATTCAAGTAGACATAGCATTTGTTAGCAGAGAAATACGGTGATTTAAGTATTTTAAAGTCAGTGTTTTGTTCATTGTTTTTAGAAGGGTTTTATACGAGGAAAATAAACAAGCCTGTCTCAAGTGTCTGTCCATGTATATTCAGAGTAGATCAAGATGGTGAACTTCATAGGAAAGCAGATATTATTTTTTAAACTCTCTGCTTATATAATAAAACGAATTCCCTTTCACCCTGAGCAGTGGTTTAGAAAGGAAAACAGGCATGCCACCACTAATCCCAGAGAGCCCTTCACTTACTGGCATACTTGGATGCAATTTTAACATGGTAGTAAATACAAATGGTGAGTCTTTTAATACTGAACTTAAATTGATTTGAACTTAAACTGATTTGGTTGTTCTCAAACTATTTTTTATTAACCACTAATTATTAAACAAACAAACAAAAAACACCTCTTGAAAAAATTTGAAGCACCCTGGCAGTAACCGTTCATCTTCATAAATATTTGCTTGGAGTTTGCCAGTTGGTTGCTGTATATAATAAGATGGAAGGCTTTGGACTGTTCTGAAGTTTGTTTCTGCTGATTTGTGTACAGAAAACAGGCAGGAACATAACAACCAGCCTCGGGAGCAATTTAGCTTTGTACACCAAGAAATATTGCTGAGGTTGATCACAACATTCTGTTGCTTTGTTCCCATTCAGAGATAAACACTCCCAAAGTGGAAAAAGGCAAGCAAAAAGAGGGGAGGAGAAGCAGTTATGGGTTGGGATTAGGAGTCCTTGTCCAACAGCCTTGGGGTGTTTTGCTCACTGGTGATTGTCATTGGAGAATTACTTTGAAATCTCCTGTTAGTTTTTAAGCATAATTCAATGTGGAAGAAAGTAAATATGGTGTTGTGTAAACCAGATGAGTTGTTGGTGCTAGATCAAAAGTGCTGACATCAGAAAATAACAAAAATATTTTAGCTATGTCCAGATTGTCAAGTGAATTCCTGTACACAGTTGGGTGGAATTTATTACTGAATCAAATCCTGGGTGTGCCCTTTGACAAGATTGCAAAACATGGAATAAATTGTGATTTATTATAGAACACTTTCCCAGATAAGAAAACAGATGAACTGTAGTGCAAATATACAACTGTCATCCAACCCAAGTGATCTTGAACCCTGCTTGGTAGACCTTAGTTCACTAGTTCTGCTCATTTGTTTCCTGGTACATGAGTTTCTCTGTTACTCATTTTCTTTAAGGTAGGCCAAAGATTGTGAAATCTTGGCATTCCTGTTAAATCACACCTGCAAAGTTATTTACTGTCAGAGTGATAATGAAGAAAAATACTTACAGTCCTGCCATCTAAGGAGAATGAGCTGATAACAAATACAGAGTTTCCTGACAGACTTAACTTTGTTTTGCATGTTGACAAAGAAAAGAACCCTCTGAAGGAAGAAAGGCACTCTCCAAAAAAATTTGCTTGCTTTTACATGCAGTGTTTCAAACTGGATTATCTTTGTAAATATTTGCCTAATTCTGTTACCGTTAGTTATTTTATAGCAGGAAACAGCCACCTCTTTATAAACAGTGGCAAACAGTACATGAGATACAGTAGTGTGGCACAGCATTTGAGCTGGTACAAAACACCTACAACAGGGCTTTTTGCTAGTTAACGCAGTGTATACTAAATACACCATTGGGATTTTTGGATTCATGGCTATATGCCATGTAATCTCTTGTTAAAACAATGCTACCATAGGAGTATGTGGCAAACCATTGCAAAACCAGCAAGTTCTCTGGTGATCTGTGGGCTGTTAATGTAAACCATCACATCTCTTACTCTTCTTATCATGATGTAAAAACTTCTCAATGTCTAGTTGATAGTCTAGTTGTATCTAATAAAACTAATATGAACTTGCTGCCTCACATCAGAAATTCTAGCATTTTTAAGGTAACAGGTACAAGAAGGATAAAGCTCAGCTGACGTACACTGAATTTTCATTGCAATGCAGGAGAATTTTTAAAAGACCCTTCCAGCTTCATGTAAGCTTGTGTTTTAAACAGTTGTGCATACTTAGGCTCATAGTCCAAATTATACAGCCAATATTGTGTTAGAGGTTCTTAATGGAAATATCATCTCTGGTGTGCTGTTGTTGTAGAATATATTAAAAAAAATCTATGTTACATTTTGCAAAGGACTACAGATGCAAGAATCTTTCAGAAAATTAAGATTTTGCAGTACATTAAATCCGGCCTGTGTTTATGTTCATTTTTCTGGCGATTATTCCATTCCAGAAATACCTTCCTCTTTCAAAGAGAAGACAAAACATTCAAGTTAGCTCGACTGATAACAATCAATACCTGATAAATAAAGATCTTGATCCTTCTGTATATACTCGGTCCGTATTTAACGTATCATAGCATCTTCGTGTCCCGAACCACTCCTTTATCTGCGGTAAAGCAGATTTTCCTGTGTTCCATAGCACCAGTGTGCCCAACACAGTATTTCCATGATAGAGCCCTATCTGTCAGTGAGTACCAGTGTGTTGTAAGTTTGGTGGGAGAAGTTGTTTGGGTTAGTTAAGCTTTCTGTGAAGACATCGTTGGCACAAGGCTGTGGTATGTTTGCCGGTTTGGTAAGACTTGCGGCTCTAGTGGGAGTTCGGCTGCCTGTGCGTCAGTGTCTTCATTTTGGCCTGAATTTCATACACAATAACCGATCAGACTGATGTGAGTCATGCCTGAGAGTCAAATCTAAAACCTGGGATTCAGAGTCAAAGATTAAGATTTAAGCTTGTGTTAAGTGGTAAAGCTCCATATAGGAAATGAGGTTTTAAATCTTGTACGGGGAGCCATTGGCACAGCTGGAAGCAGAACTAAATCCTCCTGAATTTCTAATGTGTTAACAAAGAGTTTGTTTTCTTTCTGTCTCTCCATTTAGTACTTTTTAGCACTGTTACGTTGTTTTTGCTCAAATCCTACAAACACAGTAGGGAACTCAGGAAGCTGGGATATTTAGGACAGAGATGACCCCTTGCCAAGTGCTAGATGGAAGGTAAAGTAAAGGTGAAGAAGCAACATGATGGTTTAAGGTCATTAAAAGAACCTCTTCCAAGTTTTAGAAAAATGAATCAAAATCAGACGTTTTTAGTCAAAGCTTCTTGGTCATCATTGTTTACTCATTTCCTAAAGTGGGAAAGCAAGTTATGTTCCTGTTGAGGGATCTGCATGCATGCATAAGCAAAGGTAAGCACACTGCTAAAATTTTCTGCTTCTGTAACCAGCCCATACTATGAATTTTTCATCCTTAATCACCCACAGCATTAGGAAATCCTACCACAACCCTAAGAAAGTCTTTTGAGTAACCTATTGTATACATTTGGCCTTGACCTGTTGTATGCATATGTCCAAAGATAACATTAATATTTATATTCTAGATAAAATATTAGGTTGTTTTGGATAAAATTATGTACCTCAGCCAATTGTTCAAAAATAGATAAGCTGAATAAGTTGGAGGTTTTTTAATTTTCTTCTATTTTCTTTTTATTTTTTTTAAATTTTCTCCTCAGCAATACATGTTAGCACTGATAATATAGTTACTTAGGCTGTCTGATGCAACACTGATCTTCATGGGATTGGTTTTTTAAATTAATTTCAAGGGAAATAGTTCTTTATCTAGAAGCATTAGAAATACTGCAGAAAGTCCAGTTATCTTGATAATGTATATTTATGTCTGTATTTATGTTGTGAAATAAAAATAAAGACTAATGCACTGCTGTAGCGGTTGCATCACAAGGCCCTATGTAACGGAATTAGAGATGGGGTTCTTGAGGTGAAATGGGGTCTTCCCCCTAACAGCCATCAAATGTGGTCTGTGGGCCAGGCTGTTCTCGTGGTGTATTAACCACAGGCCACTGCACCCATGTGGTTTTTTGGTCTCATTTTTTGGAACATCTTGTTAGGTTCAGAGTCAGAGAAACAGGCGATTGCAGCTGCAGTCAGGGCAGAGGTGCTGGGCAGAGCGGCCGCGAGGACCCGTGCCCGCTCGGGTGGGAGGATGGAGCGGTGGCGTTCGGGGGAAAGCGAACCATGGAGCAAAATCACTTAAGAAGCAGCAGGTTGTAGCATATCATTGCACAGGGAAGAGGTGTCCTTTTTTTACCCGTGTTCCGTTGAACCATGTTACAAGACAAGGCTGACGGTACCTGGGATACATTCCTTGTAAGGTCAAATAGAAAAATATATTTTGGATCCTTAAAATTATATTGATATTGTATTAATTACATTTGTATTTTTGTGGTTATGTCTGCATGAGACAACAGTAAGGTTACAATAAGCCCGTGGCTTTGTTGTGATTAATTCTTACTTTTCCCTTTGTGGCATTGCTGACAAGCTGGAGAATGACCCAGAATCCGAGCTCTTATCTCGACTGACTGCAATGCTTACTCATTACATAAAAACTTCGGGAAGATGCTGTGTTTTGAAAATACATTACATTACTAACTATTTAGCTTTCTGAAAAACAGTTGTTAAAGGAAGATATATTGCAGCTTCTCAATGAATGAAAGCAATTTTTTAAAATTCAGCACAAAAATAGTACTAATAATAAAACTAGTCAGGCTTCAGCAGAGTTGCAAGCAAGACGGCAAGTGGTCTCAACACACATCTTGAAGGATTTAGTTATTTGAAGTGTGAAAGTTATTGGTTATTTAATGGCATCTGAATGGAAAACAGATTCCTTAAAGCAAATGAAAATATATTGTGCGCATACAGAATACTTGTAGTACAAGTAATGGAAAGATCTCATTATTAGTAACAGGCGTCTGCTTGTTGTATAAACATCGGCTGCCTTAGAATTTCAGAAGTCTTGCAACAGTTTCAGCTTTAGTCAAAAATTCCAGTTTTGTGAGATGCTACCATGATATTTAAAATACTTAACTGAGAAGTCACTTTTGGGTTTTTTTATACATATGAGCAAATTTCAAGAACTCGTACAATCTTTTTAGGTCTCTGAATATTTTTCCTGTTTGTAAAGATTTTTTATATTTGTAGAATACCACACTTTATTTCAGCTACATTTATAACATACTTTCAGCATACCACAGAAATTATCTCTGGGATTTTTTCTACCGCAACTTCTGAATACTTTTTGACTGATTACTTCAGTATTTTTTTTTTAATAAATTCAGTGGAACTTAATCAGTTCTGAAACATCCTGCTTAACTGACAATTAAGTCTTAACAGATGTAGCGTGAAAATCAGACTCAATGAATTTTTATCACTCTTAAATGTATTTTAATTTCTTGCAACATATATCCTTAGCACAGACAGGTATTGGTTTGTACCTAAGAAGTACAATGTTTTTAAAATTTCTTGGGTTGATTTCAGATGTTTAGAACTGATGGGGATCTGGCGGACCCTCAGTGGACCACAGCAAGTGCTAGGAGTGCAGGTCAGGCTCCTGCCAAAATCTACTATGCGTTCTACCCTTACGCTTTCAGCTGGTTATGACTATTTGGTGCTGATTGTTCTGTGCTTTTTCTTAGGCAAGTGCTGAATTTTTATTATGTTAATAATATGGTTTATCCTGTTTTGAGTAATCTGGATATAGACTGATTTTTTTCCCTACATGTTCTCATAAGAAATGGTACGTTATGGGTTTTTTAAAAATGTCTAAGGTAGAACCATCGAATATCACTTTCCTTCTAGGCAATAGCAGCAGGCAGGCTGTGCAGCCTGCTGTGGTGGATGAGAGGAGTTGTCCTCACTGGCCGAACGGCTCGGGTCGCCAGGGACACCTTTGAGAAGTTCCACTGATTTCCTAAGGGAGAAACTACCTGTGTTATGCTCTTTTTTTTTGTCCCAGCCATTTGGCGCCTGCAGTGGGTTATAACACAGGTTGCACCCAGTAGCCTTTCTCATCTGCTGTGAAACAAAACCAAATACCGAGCTCAAATATTCTTTTTCCATGTGTTAAACGCAGAGATTTCTCTCGTTAGAGCCACCTGCTTACATGGCAGTGCCCTCTCTTGGGATTCTCAGCTTTGTTACTGCAGAGGAGAATACAACCGGGAGACAACTCTTAAGACTCAAATCAATCTTCCAGCGTTGTCCAGTCCATCAGAGAGCTCTGGTCCTCACACCACCATCCAGAACACTCGCAAGCACCTGGTCAGTCTGCTTGCTACATTTTAATTAAATATCTTTCAGACCTGGAAGAGGCTTGTGCACCTGAAAGCATAAGGATTTTTCAGCTGTAGCTAACGAAAGATAATGCATTTTCCAACCAATCCTGCCTTGTTTCCTACAAGATGAAAAGTAGCTCAGGGCTGCTACTGGGTCCAAATGCATCCTAACTGGCCATTCTCATTTTTTTCTAGTTAGCTTATCAGTATATAGAAAATGCCGATGCCTTGAGACTTTGTTCATCAAGAGCTGTGATCGTACCTGGCTTAATAAAAATTTTTAAATGGGGTCGTTGTGTGGAATTTGAATTTAAAATATGGTCAAGGCAGCTGCCATTTGACTTTGTTCAGACAGTTTCAGTTGTCTTTCAGAAGAGCTGATGTTTGAAGTCTCAGGATGATACAGCTCATTTTCCCAAGGGCTAGCCTTCTTTTCAAGCCTTCAGTTCATGTCCTTTGCACCAATACCTCTGACAATACTGGGACGGTGGAGTCTTGATGCTGCATTGGCAATTGGCAGATGCTCAATGTCACGTATCCCACCGGAGAAACTGCCAGTTCCAGAAAACAGATGACTTCTGTCTTTTTTCATTCCTTTCCAGATGTTTTTTGGTTTTGTTTTTCCTGGGGAAGAGTGAGGTGTGTTTGTTCTTAATTGTGGACCGGATCCAAACAGTTGTGAGCCTGACAGAGCAGATTGTTCTAATAGAGGATACTAAAATTAGTTATTTTGTCTCGTGTTGATGGTCATCTGCTTTTCCATTAGTACTGTATTTATTTACTGTGTCTGACAACTTCTGAACAGTTTTTTCTTTTCCATGGATTTTTTGGTGATAGCACTTCTGCTTCACTATCACTTTATTTGGAGAAAATATAAAAACTAATGTTCAAAAATTTCATTTGCTTCTCTGGCTTTGTTTGAATTGGTGAAAGGGTGCAACTGTTTACCAGGAAAGAGCAACTTTTTTGTGATGTGTGTGGTGGTCAAGGTAGTCTCTGCTGTTGAAAAAGAAGGGCTTTTAAACCAGTATGGTCAATTTAAAAGTACACTGGACAACATAAATTGCTCTTTCACTAAAAGAAAGCCGTCTATTGTTTTCATTTGCATCCACTCTGAGAATTATAAAAAGTCTCCTTAAAATTTGATTTGCATTTCAATTCAATCTCAATTCTTTATGTTCAGTCCTGCTGTGAGGAGGAAAAAGCGTATCTGCGTAGTCATGCCGTTTTAAGAACACATACATTTATTACTACAGCTCACCTAAGTTAAGGTGTAATAGCTTGTACTTTTAAGGATTTGTGTCCTCTACTAGGGTGATAATGGCTTGGCACTTGTTTTTAGCATTTCATGACTAAGTGAGTCAAAATTTGTCATATATATTGTAAAAATTAGGTCCTATTTTAGCAGTTTAGAAACTTAAAATATAGACCTCTTATACATTTTTCATACTCAGTATCATTTGTAACCACTGCTTACGTTGGAAAATGATGACACAGCATCTCCTGTGTTGCTTGAAAACTCCAGTGATATCCAACCTAAAATTAATTGCTGTCTGTTTAAACCCACTTAGTTTTGTGCCAAAGTTTCCCGCTACCTAAAACAGTTTGGTTATTTTTTTCTTTTTGAGTCTTAATCTACAAAGCATGATGGGGTTATTTTATTACCACTCAGCACTGTTCTTGTTAGGTTAAGCAAACCCAAGTTTATTTTTATCTCCCCTGGCGGGGGCAGGCTGTCCGTCCCACACCTTCATGTAGGTAGCTGTATTCCATGCTTTTCTGAATTTGGTTTATTTTTGTAAAGCCAGCTTCATTTCCTGGCTCACAGCACAGTCTGCTAGCAAGCACTGTGGCCTAAGGGATGGAATGAGGATTGAAGTCGGGAACTTCTTAAATTAATAGTGTTGCTGAAACAATCTAATTGTCAAACCGCAGCTTCTGTCAAGGAGAAGAGCAGTACAAAACAACGCTCACTTGAGCAAAGCGCTTAAACGCATTTATCCCGTGCCCCACTGGCAGTCACTACCTGCAGAATAGCTCCTCACTCCAGAGGTGCTTTGGTCCTGGTTTGTAGCCCCATGTGTCTGCCAGGCTGAGGGTACTACAGGAGAGCAAGTTATTTTCTGTGTTCTTAGGTGAAGAAATTTTTGGCATCATCACGGAAGTGTGATTAAGACAGAAAAAGAGAGATCTAGCAAAGAACATCCTTTTAGAAGGTTATGTACAGTCGGGGGTTTGGCGCCCCCAGGTAATGTACACCTTGGCACAGAAACAGGAGAACTTGCTCGTTTTTTTTTAGTCTAGGATCGCTCTTGGAGCAGCGATTAGTTTTGTCAGAGAAGCTGAGTATGGCAGGAAGGAGACAATGCAAGGGGAATCAGAGGCAGTGGACACCAGAGGCCAGCATACTGATGGCTGCTACAAGTTAAATATTAGTAGGAATTTTGATATAAAGTGTACTTATGCATTTAGACTCGCCTCCTACATTATCTTTACCGAATAAAATATTTCTGTTCTGTTTCTGTTTTGACAGACCTAACACGACATTTCCTCTGGTGCTTAATAAGATCAGAATTCTTTAGAAAATCTGTATATAAATTTAAAGCCAGGGTAAAGCCAAATGTCTTTCTCAGATTGGATTCATCAGATGATTTGAATTCAGGGGAGAAAGGTTTTTTTTCTGAGGAAATAGGACAATTCTAGAAAATAACTTCATTTTTGAAAGAAACTATTGATCTTCTTTGTCTAGATTTTTTTTCTTCAGCATGTGAGGAGTTTGAAGTCACAGGGTCAAGAGGCGGCTTATCTTTTCTCCTCTTATTCACTCTCAAAAGTTTACCCTTTAGTGCAGAGGAGGTGTTCTAGTTGGTGCACAAGACTTTCTTTTCTAGTAGTAGGGAAGGCAGTAGCTTATTAGTAAACATACTATTAGCAGCATTAATGTTTTTCTAACTTTTTTGTAGTTGTAAATTAGCTAAACCATTTGGCCACTACAATAAGGCATGATTAATATCCTTTTTTAAGCTCTTCTATGATTTCTCATTACTTTAGTTCTTTCCAGTCTTTTAGGGGAGTTCTCAGACTTTTAATGAGCCTGCTCCCTTTTCCATTACCACTTCATCTTCTGAATAAAGACAATGTTTCAGATTAGTTTTATGTTAACTGTTTTCATTCTGGTGTTCTAAGAAACTCACCAAAGCTAGATGTATCCATTCATCTTTTTGTGTGGCAAAAATAGGGTAAACCTTTCTTAGCTTAAAATACAGGAGCATTCTGTTATCACTTAGCTACCCTTGGAGCCTCTGCTGTAGGAAAACTTCCCAAACATCTGTTAATTGCTGTGTGACAGATTTTAATGATGTATAAACAAGTCAGACTCAGCAGGGGCTGTTACTGGTTTGCTCAGAGCTTCTGTATGTGCTAATAACAGAATGAGCTAATCTTAGAAGTAGAAAGAAACTCCTGGCTAATTTAAAGGTAAAAGTGGGAATGACGTGGACCATCAGCTGAAGGAAAGCAAGTCAGCCACTGAAAGGAACTCTGATTAAACATGAGAAGGAAGAAAGAAAAGCTAGAGATTGCAATAATGCTTGAAGCTGGAGAGTTATGGAAATAATGAAGTGGGGCTGTGCAGGATCAGTAAATGCCCAAAGCAGTAGGCAGAGTCTTCGGCAGGAAAATTCCCAAACAAGGCCATTAGAATGTCTTTATCTTATTATGGTGGCAGGTGGAAAAAGTAATGTCATCACTGGGGTCATCTGCGTTAAAATGGCCTTCCTAAAATTTTCATTTAAGGTTGCACTTCAGAGCCTTATAAAGGGAAAAGGTTCCTTCTGGAAATTCTGACATGACAGGATCAGCTTAATTTAGCTCTAAATAGCAATTCCCTTTGTCACTAGTCATCCTTGTAATCTCCAGGAATCTAAAATATCTGAAGTTAAGTGCTATAGTACTACACCTATGCCAAAAATCTCTTCCTCTAAAATATAGTACTTTTATTCTTTTTTTTTTTTTCCTTATGCCGATTCACTAATCACTAGTGGGAGTCGGTTGCAATTTTTACAATTCTGCTGAAAACAAAATGATGCATTAAGTTCTACTAGAATAGTGATGCATTAAGTTCTACTAGAATAGAAATCTGGTAATCTGGGGCCAATATTATTCAATATATTCATTAACGATTTAGACGAGGGAATAGCGTGTACTATCAGCAAGTTTGCTGGTGACACTAAGCTGGGAGGGGTGGCTTACACGCCAGAAGGCTGTGCTGCCATCCAGCGGGACCTGGACAGGCTGGAGAGTTGGGCGGGGAATAACCTGATGAAATTTAACAAGGGAAAGTGTAGAGTCCTGCATCTGGGCAGGAACAACCCCAGGTTCCAGTATAGGTTGGGAAATTACATATTAGAGAGCAGTGTAGGGGAAAGGGACCTGGGGGTCCTGGTGGACAACAGGATGACCACTAGCCAGCACTGTGCCCTTGTGGCCAGGAAGGCCAATGGCATCCTGGGGTGTATTAGAAGGGGGGGGTTAGTAGATCGAGAGAGGTTCTCCTTCCCCTCTACTCCGCCCTGGTGAGACCACACCTGGAATATTGTGTCCAGTTCTGGGCCCCTCAGTTCAAGAAGGACAGGGAACTGCTGGAGAGGGTCCAGCGTAGGGCAACCAAGATGATTAAGGGAGTGGAGCATCTCCCTTATGAAGAAAGGCTGAGGGAGCTGGGTCTCTTTAGTTTGGAGAAGAGGAGACTAAGGGGTGACCTTATTAATGTTTATAAATATATAAAGGGTGAGTGCCATGAGGATGGAGCCAGGCTCTTCTCAGTGGCAAACAGTGATAGGACAAGGGGTAATGGGATCAAGCTGGAACACAAGAGGTTCCGCTTAAATTTGAGAAGAAACTTCTTCTCAGTAAGGGTGACAGAGCACTAGAACAGGCTGCCCAGGGAGGTTGTGGAGTCTCCTTCTCTGGAGACATTCAAAACCCGCCTGGACATGTTCCTGTGCGACCTCACCTAGGCGTTCCTGCTCCAGCAGGGGGATTGGACTAGATGATCTTTTGAGGTCCCTTCCAATCCCAAACATACTGTGATACTGTAATTCAGTTCACCCTTTTAATAAAATTAATTGCAAAATGGCTGTGTTTCTTTGGTGAGTGTTTATTGACCCTTTTCTTTCAATGGATGATATCAGGAGAGTTTGGAAGGATGAGGAGCAGATAGATAATATCACCAATTACAAAAAAAAAAAACAGTATCTTGAGTAAAACCATAGAATATTAGCAAGTGGATCCAAAACAGTCTTGTGCGGTTTCTTTTGTTTAGATTTGTCGTATGTTTTAGAAGTTCCACTTGCCCACATTCGACACAGGTAGTAATTAATTTACTAAAGCATTTCCAAATTTCTAGTAAAAAGGGTGATTTCATCCCTTTTTGTCCTCTTACACAAATGTATTTGTTGTTTCTTCAAGAAAAGTCTGATGCAAAGCAGAGGTGAATAGGAGCCAGCATAGCTGTAACTAGCCCAGGCCACCCTGTGCAGTAACTGAACACCATCTAGTGGGTGTTCACTTAATCCTTGCATTCCTAAGCAGCATTTATATTGGTTACAATTTACAGATGAACCGTTCTGTAAACTTAATAGCAACACTCTCTGACATCACTGTAAATTGCGTGTTCATGAATGGGGTGTATGTTCTGGACAATAAGCATCATAAGGTTCTGATTTCTTTTGGTGTTTACCATGCTCTGGACAGGAAGACAAAATGTCTCAGGCCTTGAGCTTAAACACAGAGCTCTTGTTAATGAAATTACCAATGAAAAATTGCTTCTGTTCAATAAAATGCCTAAATTTGATGTTAAAACAATCCAGTACTTCATCCTCTCATGTCTTGACAAACAAGGAAAAAATGCTGTCTCTTCCTTCATAGGTTGTCAGTGAGAACTGAAGCCAGGATACAGTCTTCAGCTACATAAGAATGTTGTTGCCTTTGGTATAAGCAAAGGGGGAAATTCCTGAAATTCCGTATGAAACCTACCAACCATGGCTTGTACTTGAAGCTAGTGTAGGCTACAAAAGTTCTTAAACTGATATTTACCTATTGCAAAGTTGATCAGATGACTGTATTAAATTAGAGAGATGTCTTGTGCTCATAGCCCTTCTGGAAACAAACATCTGCAAGCATATTCCAAACCCAACTGGACATGTCTTGGGCAACCTGCCCGGACTGACTCCGCTTCGAGCTTTTTCCAGTCGTTGCTGTGAGAAGATGAGGAAGGACATTGCAATGACTGCAGTGACCGCCTGAGCTGCCTTCCAACTTCAGCTCTTCTGTGAATGAGGCAATTTCCCTTAACTGCAGGAGAGCCTCACTTCATTAAGCTCCTGAGACCAGCTTTCTCACAAGAAAGGTGATGTTTGTGCTATATTCCCTTGAAATTTTACCACTAGGAAGGAAATAAGAACAATAAGATTTTGGAAAGTATGTGTTTAGTCTGTGAAGGACATAAGGTATCCCTAAAGGAGTCAAATTCTAGACGTTTGATGGAAGGTCAATGCACTAGGAGAATGAAACAGGAGCAATGATTACCACCATCGTTAGAACAGTACAGTAATAGAAATCGAGCAACCTGCTGATCTTCAGATTTCACAACAGCAATGCAGAAAAACATCAGCCACCTCTCTCTCCTTTTCTCTTTGTTTTTTTTTCTTCCAGAGGTCTGGCTGGGGATTGCAGGGATATGATGAAAAAAGGTTCCCAAGCTGATACTTCTAGCAAAATTCCATTGTACTTTTTCAATCAGCTGTCACCTCTTGGAACATTTTTTTGCAATATTTCTAAGAACTCTTACTGCATGTTGCTATAGTGGAGATAAATTAATCTTTAAAAGAAAAATACTGTTTTAGCAAAAAAGAAAGCATTAATGATGGTGTAGATAATTTTGATATGTGATAGGGTGAAACAGGAAAAACATGAGCTACTATATAAACTGGATCTAAATAGCTTTTTGTATTTACAGGACTCTTGAGAACCCACTCAATTTATGTGAAATGTCAGTGCTCCTGGTTATTTACCCACTGCAGTAATTTAAATTGGCTTGATGCATTTGTATGTCAGCTATTTATTGCTTGGACACAAGCGTTATAAATGCCCTGCATCTGAACAGAATTATGGTAGCAGCTCTGCATTTTTCATGCTGATACCATGAATAACTTCAATTTTTTCTTGAAGTATTTGCAGTTTTAATTTTTAAATTATATCAAGTTAATACTTTTTTTTTTTTCTTTTCCAATAGGAATAAGCAATATCAACAGTACTCTGAAGTTTGTACTTAGATGAGTAAGTTTAAGAAAGTGCAAACTATTTCATAAACAAATCAGTTGAATTAATGTCAGTGTTGTTTTTGAAGCCCAAACTACAGTTTAGTATTAATGTTGTCTTTCGAATGTGTGAGCGAACGTTTGTGTGCACAGAAACTGCTGAGATAATGCATGAGCAAAAGTCTGTTGGTAGCAATAGGACAAAGTAGGTGACCCACATGATCATTTCTGGCCTCGTTATCTGTAATTCTTAGAGATTGGTGTGTTCGTTATATATCAAAGTGCAATAAGTAAGCTAGACAGTTACTTCATATAACTTGGCACAGTTTGATATGAATTGCATTTTCTGCTTAGGTGAAAAAAATGCATCAAAGCAAGAAGATGGAGAAGACAGCCCTCTTTGACATGAGCTCTTTTTCCTTATTCCAGGGTTAGCAAGGTAGCTTTATACTAGTGATAAATTCCCACAGAATTCTTCATCTGGCACCTCAGTTATGTTTGCCAGGAAATGAATTGAATTTTTAATAATTGACAATCTTCAATGTTATGTTAGAATCTTCAATATTTCCGTTGGAAGGGACTTAAAACAATCATCTAGTCCAACTGCCTGACCACTTCAAGCCTCACAACAAGTTAAATCATGTTATTAAGGGCATTGTCCAAATGCCTCTTAAACACTGACAGGCTTGGGGCACTGACCACCTCTCTAGGAAGCCTGTTCCAGTGTTTGACCACCCTCTTGGTAAAGAAATGCTTCCTAATGTCCCATCTAAACCTCCCCTGGTGCAGCTCTGAACCATTCCCACACGTTCTGTCACTGGGTCCCGGGGAGAAGAGCTCAGCACCTCCCTCTCTTTCTCCTCTCAGGACACTGTAGAGAGCAATGAGGTGGCTCCTCAGCCTCCTGTTGTCCAGACTAGACAAGCCCAAAGTCCTCAGCTGCTCCTCACAGGATATTCCTTCCAGCTCTGTCACCAGCTTTGTTATCCTTCTCTGGATGCACTGAAGGACCTTCACATCCTTCTTGAACTGTGGGGTGCGCCCAGTATTCAAGGTGAGGCTGCACTAACACTGAATGAGGCAGGACAATCACCTCTTCTGATGGCTGCTCATGCTGAGTTTCATGCACCCCAGGATGGCGTTTGCCCTCTTGGCTGCCAGGGCACACACTGCTGACTCCTATTGAGCTGCTGTCGACCAGCACCCCAGGTCCCTTCCTGCAGGGCTCCTCTCCAGGCACTCCTCTCCTAGTTTATACTGGTGCCCAACGTTACTCCATCCCAGGTGCAGAATCTGACATTTGGACTTGTTTAATTTCATCCCATTAATCACTGCCCAATGCTCCAATCTGTCTAGATCCCTCTGTAGGACCTCCTGTCCCTCAAGGGGAGTCAACAGCACCTCTCAGTTTGGCATAATCAGCAAACTAATGGTGCATTCAGCTCCTGCATCCAGATAATTGATTAGTATATTGGACAGAATTGAACCTTGAGGAACACCACTGGTGAGCAGTCACCAGCCAGATGTAGCCCCATTCACTATAACTCTTTGAGCTGTGCCCTTCAGCCAGTTGTTCACCCAGCACACCATGAACTTGCTCATCACACAGCTGGACAACTTGTCCAGAAAGATGCTGTGAGGGACAGTATCAAAAGCCCTGCTAAAATCCAGAAAAACAACATCTACCACCATCCCGTCATCTGCTGGGCAGGTGACCTTATCATGGAAGGATATCAAGTTAGTTAAACAGGACTTTCCCTTTGTGGATCCATGTTGACTGTGCCTGATGATTGCATTATTCTTTAAATGCCTTTCAGTAGTACCCAGAATAATCTTCTCCATGTTTTGGTTTGTTGTTTTTTTTTTTAGTATGTGAATAGCAAGAGGAGGTCTAAAGAAAAAACTGGACCTGTACTTGTTGAAGATGGTCATCTGACTAATAGAGATGAAGAAAAAGCAGAGGCATTCAATGTGATTTTAGCATCAGTCTTTAATAATACAGGTAGACCTTGGACTGCTCGGTCCTCTAGGTTGGAGGACGCTGAGTGTGGGAACAGTGATTTTCCGTTTATGGACACTGAAATTGTAGGGAACCAGCTGTATCAGCTGAAGGTTCACAAGTCCGTGGGGCCTGATGGGATTCGCCCCAGAGTTCTGAAGGAGCTAGTGGATGTTGTGGTGGGACCCCTCTCAATCATCTCGCTATGCTTCGTCTTTAACTGTACTATGTTTTTTTTTACAAATTATGTAAGAGGCATGTGAGAAGTATCAGTTCATCATGGTGGGGAAGATCTTCAGATATATGGAATAATACAAATTGTAAAGAAAGTGGTTGAATGAGATATGATAGTTGCTACAGTGGCAGTCATGGTTTTATATTGAGCACATAGGCTTAAATCAAGTCTTGTACAGTGGACTAAGAATTTCTGGTGCTGTTGAGATGTTGACCTTTTCTTCTTTCATTTTGATTGTGAGACAATTGATTTGCATGCAGTTTCATTCTGAATCCAAATCAATCTCTGCTTACAATTAAGATGCAATTTGCTCTTTGTGTGTACAGTTAGATTTTAACTGTGTCATTTCATTGTTGTTGTTCTTGTCCTACTTTAATTGTCCATCTATTTTTTGTTATACTTATCTTTTCTAGCCTTAAAGTAGATGACAAAGCCCTTAGGTCAAGACTTCTAACACTGTCTAGTAGAAGAACAGAGTTAAACCTGTAGTGCTCTGGGGCTATCTTAATAGTTTATCTTCATCTGTTGTTAGTATCTTAACCTAGGATATGCTCCAGCACTATAGCACTCCAAAAACTAGTCTTTGTTAGCTATAGGAGGTGACAACATAAAGCAGAGCGATGCTACAGAAATATTCTCTTCTTTATTTCAGCATAGGATCAAAGTTCATGAATTCAGAGTCTTCTTGAAGACTTAGTCTAGTTTATGCTGTTCTCTGTGCTAGATGAGACTGACTGCCATCTCAAGCCTAATACCAGGATTTTTTACGGAGTTGAGGCTCTGCGTGCTCTTTGTGGAAGGTCCATGGTTTTGTGCAGATTCAGGAGATGCCATCCATCCCAACAGTCTGAACTGCATAATGTTCTCAGTAGGTTGGTAGGAGTCATACTGCATCCATCTGGTCTCAGAAACATGTATTATGGATACAGCTCCTTCCAGGTGATCTTAATTGTCCTTTATAATGCTGTATTGTACCAATTGCGTAGCCACTCTGCCTCTTGAACTGCAGTATACTTTGCATCTGACTAGGTTCTTAGTAAGACAGAGAACACATGTCCTTAGCACCACTAACATCAAGCTGATATAATAGATAGGAGGTTGGAAAAAACAGATTAGAGAGATAACAAATACGAAAGTCAGTCATGGTGCGAGTTATTTGGTCGTGTGCAGAAGGATTCGTCTCCTCAGTTTAGGTATATAGAAGCTGAATGTTGGGTCAGAGCAAGTGATTGTAGCATCTCTTTAAAGTTAATGGAAGGAAACAGGTAAGTCCAACACCTTTATTAGACAGCTATCTCAGCCTGGAATAAGCTGCACTTTTGCTGTGTCTGTTTCTCTCCTTTGACTATAAAGGGAGCCTGGGGTCATTAGTCAGGATGAGGTTTGTAGAGAGAGATAATATCTTTTATTAGACCAGCTGTTGTAAGTTGGAAAAATTGGACAAGCTTTTGGGTGTACGAGCTCTTCTTCAGATATGAAATAGGAGCAGCAAATTTCAAAGTTAATTATAAACCATTTTCTACATATATCCTTACTCCATCATAGTTACAGCAAAGCACCATAGAGATCACTAACTCAGATTTAGGCATCTAATTTTTAGACATCTAAATGAAGCCAGAGGAACCAAGCATGCGGTGCTTATTTGGGAGTTTGAGGACTTGTGCTCCACATGACACATTTTTCCTCTGGATGCTGCATTTGGTCCTGAGCTCAGAACCAGCCCTGAGGGCTGGCAGCCTCTCCTGCCGGGGAGATGCTCATGTGCAATTCTGCTCTCTGCTTGGCTTCTTGCTGCATATGTGTTATACAGATGAAGTCCTAACTCACAGCTCATGCTTCTTTTGCAGCTGAGGGCTACCATTAACACGCAGTCTATGTACAGGGAGCTGTTGTATTATAGGTCTGGTTAGCCCTTCCCAGACTAGATTGCTGTTAGGCTTTCCTGGTGTTTTGGAAGAAATAACTTTCTGTATGGTATATATCATTGCAATGCAAGTCTAGTGATAAGCTTGGAAGTTTGAACCTATTCTCAGCTTTTCCTCTGTAGTTTGGATATGTTATTAGAAAAGGAGCAGATATGGGAGCAAGTCACTTTTCTGGGATAACACCTGAGGAGAAGCTATTCCCCTGCTCTCCCCACCATCCCCACAGGCTGCTGCCACAGTCCCAGTGAGGACTGAGCTGCTTGCGTGCTCTGTAGAGCACACCACAAAATCTGCTTTTACTCTGATACCTGTAGTTATTTTGGAAGTCCTGGCACCGCTGGTGACTTGGTGCCACGGTCTCTTTAACAGGTTTTGAAAACTGGCTTATCTTAATTTTTCAGTCTGGTTCAGTTTCCTAGAACACTGTGTCATCCTTTGATGTTTTCTCCCTGCATCAGCATCCCACCGCTTTTACCATGGGCTGCCTTACTCAGAGAGAAACCTTCCCGCATTGACTGGCTCTGATGCAACTGCTCTTCTGAAGTGGAGATTTGCCAGCACTGGCCTCGGCCCAGGACTGTGTATTTCTCGTTTCCTCAGCGGAACGATTGCTCTAAATAAAGAAGGACAGATGCAAAGCTTGTTTTATAAAGCATATCAGAAGCTTCTATTATTGCAAATTGCCTTTTCCACTGGGCATACTTGGATTTTAATTCAGGTGGTTCAATTCACTAATTTGTGTGATTGAAATGACTTTTATCAATTATCTTTTGATGGAGTCATGCATTACTTCAGTAAAAGCTTTCTAGCTGAAGTGGATCTTAATTCATTTAAATGGCACACTCATTTATTATTCAGTTATTGGTTTGCCAGGAGCTAGCATAGGAATCTGACCTCTTGGTTTGTCATGCTTTCAAAAAGCTTTAGTTTTTTTTGCTATTCTTGATTTATCTCCAGTATCACTAATATTTCAAAAAGAGGCCTTAACAAACTAATTACTGCCTTAAATTTTTGCCCTTTACATTATTTGCTTATTAGGAGTAAACCCTTCATAAGTGCAGAGAGGATCTTGAAAGAGCTGAGAAACTAAATACGGCAGGCAAACAAAGGACACCTTGTTGAGATGAGGTACTTGTCCAGTAACATAAAAAATATCTGAGAGAGGAATGAAATACAAGCTATCTAATTTCCGTGATCTTCTCTTTCAGTCTAAGCTAAAATTTTGACGGGGTCTCTCTAACGCAGCTCGCCATGGTTCAGGGGCAGATTCCCAGAGTCCAGCCTGTGTGAAAGCTGGCAGCCGGCTGAAAGGGGGAAATCTGAATTCTTGTTCCTCTGGCAGGCGAGGCTGCAGAGTGGGCTCTGCTTTAAAGGCCACAGCGTGAGCTGCGCACATGGGTTTGGGTTTTAAAACCCCCTGAACCTGTCCACACGTTGCAACTGTGCTGAAATGCCTTCCAGTTTAAAAGGTTTGTTTCGCTCATCGTTTTGCAGAATGAGAGTTTGCTCGAATTGTAACATACTTAATGTTATTCTCTACTTTCCTAGTACCCCAGTATGACTTTGAACTTGCCAAGCTTCAGCAAAGATAGCAATGGTTACTATCTAAAATTTAAAAAAAATGGGACAACAATTTTTTTTTCACTTGTTTATCACTGTGTCTATCTGAAATGGAGCTTAAAAGAGATCCTGGTCAAACTATCTCAGTGACTTTACTGATAAATGGGACAGGAGTTTATTGTCTTCCTAGGAAAATATACCTATTTTATTCTGTTCCCATTTGAAGGTAAGTCTGTGAAGAAAGATTGATTCAAAAATTAATTTTATTTTCCATTTTATAAAAATAGAGCAATCTTGCAAATATGTAAAATTATGTTTTCTGGCAGATAGCAGTAACTAAGGCAGGAAGATGTACCAGGGGAGGTTGAGGTTGGACATTAGGAAAAGGTTCTTCCCCCAGAGGGTGCTGGAGCACTGGAACAGGCTCCCCAGGGAGGTGTCACGGCCCCAAGCCTGACAGTGTTCAAGAAGAGACTGGACAACACCCTCAGACACATGGTGTGAACTGTGGGGTTGTCATGTGCAGGGACAGGAGTTGGACTCCATGATCCTTGTGGGTCCCTTCCAACTCAAGACATTCTATGATTCTCTGCTCTTGCTTTGGCATTTGATTATTGTTATAATGGTTGATCTTAGTGATTTTGTTCGTTCTTTGGCTCTAAACGTCTTTTGACAGATCTGAGCCTCTCCTTAGCTATACAAGTGTAAAAGGGTGTTAGTGAGTGCAAGTGGGTACTTGCTTAGTTCAGCCCTTTCCTAATGTTAATTCTAACATTGATGTCAGTTTCATTCTGCATCTTAGTGTAAAAAACTGATAGATGATGGAAGCACTTCTATTGTAAGAAGTGTATGTGACAAAATATCCAGGTTTGCCAAGGGCAAATTAAGGCTGACGTAGCTGCTCTTGGCAGTGTTTTCTCAATTACAGTTGTCAGCTAACTTTCTTGGCTAACAGCACAGAATTTGCTTCTAAGTAGACTTGGTATTCACTCAACTTAAAAAAGCTAAAATGGCTTTTTGTCTGTGAAAGGTGTGTCTGTACCTCATTGTTTCATGGATCTGCTGTAGATGGTAAAAATGAGATGATAGCATCTGTAAAATGTGTAGAGACCCTTGAAAATACTCATGCTTTCATCCAGAATTCCATCACAGTCTTGGCGGATCTGTTGGGGGGGAGTTTTTCTTTTCATTCATTCAAGTTCAGAACAATAAAAATTCCAAGTTTCTTTTTCTGATACCAAAGTAAGACTGTTACTACTAGAAACAAGTTTTCTAACATGTTATTAATTCACCTATTAGTAAGAATCTATCAAGGTAAAACGATAAAAGTATAAAACTATAGATTGTACAGATCTTATTCAATGAAATAGTTCCTAATAATTGTGACCATTGTCTGTGTTCCTCAAAGACTTAGATCCTGATATATTTGTAGTCATGTGTCAGGAATGACAGCACCAAGATTTAATTGATAGAATGGAAGATGTATTTTTATTTGCAGTGTCTGAACTGGCTAAGAAAACTGTTCATACCTTTGCAGGGCATTTTCTGTGAAGAGGCATTAACCTTCTTTTCCTAATTATTAGACAAGGCCTTAAAAGACCTGTTTTCTCAGAAGGCTGCACATTTGATATGGTAGTGTGTGATATTAACAGCTTTCCTTGTTGGTGTCTAAAGGAATCTCATTGTTAGGAAGTGAATAAATGCAGAGAATAAGCACCAAGAGCTAAATTAATATTCAAGGAATATTACGAGTGCTACAATAAAAGTAGCTAATGTTTCCAAGTGAAAACTGAGATTGGAGTCTTCACAGATAGTTTGGTATGGTGACAATACCAGTAGAATATAACTGGATTTAATTCTTAGAGAATATTCAAGTAATTATTGGAGGAAACTCATTCTACAGTTTAAATTATTACATTGTTATAAGATTGTATTCTAATAATTTACACAAACGGCAGTATGAAGAATAATACTGGGGTCCCAAATGTCAGTTTTTTCAAAAATATTCCCGGCCTAGCAGCACACAAGCTTGCTAACATCTGTGTGCCATTTTCATTTGACTAGGTTGTTAAATCTTGATTTTGAAGTCCATTTGAGAAAAGCACCATTAAAAGGCATTTATTGCTCTGCTGCATTTACTACTTAGAAAACTAGAAATGTCTTTTGTTTATCTCTCAATCTGGCCCTTTCCCTCCTGCCTTTTTTCCTCATTTATTGTAGCAGCAGCCCCTTGTGCAGTCAGTCATGGCAGGGACCGACTCTCACCCACTTCGTGCGATGTGAATGTTGTCTTCTGCCCCTTGGCCAAGGCTGCCTCCCCTCCACCAGTCCCTTCACCCATGCCGAGGTTCCTCAGCCAAGGGTAACACAAGCACCTCTGTATCGTTGCTGTCACTGTCTTTTCATCTCTGAAACAGGTCGGTTGTCATGTCAGTATCTTGAACGTCCTCTGGAGAGTGGCCATAGCTGAATGCAAGAGGGCAGATGTTGACGGCTGTCGCAGTCGTTTGTAGGAGCTCTAGGTGGTTGCAGTTGTGACTGCTGGCTGGTGAAAGGAGAGTCCATTATGTCTGCAACAGACTTTCCTTCAATCTCTTAGTTTTTAACGTGATAGAGTAATTCTCATTGAGGATTCATTCCCTAAAACGGGGTAGCTGAAGTATTTCAGAGTTCCTGTGCTGAATACAACACAAAGAAGAGAAACTTACTTAACCAAGTGTAGAGCCTCACAAACTTGGCCGACTAGTGTCTCAGCTGTAGCTCCTAGTGCTTTTTCCTTACCTCGCATCAATTATTCATGCCTTTGCTGTTCCAGCTCGCAGAGTTCAGCTTGTCTCCCTTCATCATCCTCCTGGAACCTGGCAAAAGCTTACTGCCCTACGTACACCACTGTGGAAACAGTTGCCATCTCAGATATGGTGCTCTTGAAGCCACCAGGAGAATGGAATCAGTGGAGCTGCCCTTAGCTGAATAAGGGTGCATGGCTGGCTTCAATACAGACAACAACCATTGAGAGCATTTACAATGAAAGTCATTACAGGGTGGTTTTCCCTTTTTTCTATCAGATGCTGTTTTTCGCAGAACTGCAGCCTGACTGATTCCCTCCTATAATGCTTCTTACTATGTGGGTCTCCCAGAGCTGAAAAAGCTGCTGTAGTTTAATTCCACATTTAAATGTGCTGCATGGAGGCGACGGCATTTTAAAGCTGAGATCTGAATCACTTAATTTGCTAAAAAGCCAATAATTAAAAAGCTCTGCAGCAGTGAACAGGGTTGCGCTGTGGTGTTCCATTGTACTGCTCAGGACTCAGCCTTACTGGATGTAGTGATTTTTGCTTGTTCTTCCAGGCTGTTATTAGTCTGACTTCTTTTATTTCAAATGAGGCAAAGTAGAGGACTTCATACGTCCTTTGAGCTAGAAGGTATCTATCTATGTAGTTTTATATATGAGCATGCATGTGGGTGTAAATGTGTGTACACGCACTACACAAAAATGTATTCATCCCCAGTAACAGGTGGTGCTGGCAACACCTGTTGCTGGGGTCACTCAACACTCCAGTATTAAAACCCTAATTTTAGTTGCTTATAACTTTTGTCAGACTTAAACATTTGGGTTAAAATGTTATGTGCCAGGTGTCTGCCTTAGGCTGATTTGGGGGAGGGGGGTGGGGAGAGGAATTTATCAGCAAAACTGTTACTGCCCATTCAGGGAGCAGAGGCCAGGGCACTGGTTTGCCTGTGCTGAAAAATGCACTGTTGCAGGTGGAGATGTTCCAGCAGCTTCCCTCGTCAAAGCCAAAAGTTGCCAGAGGAGTAGCCCTGCAGCAGGGCATGTCTTCTCCCAGCATTATGGAAATTCGCTGTTTTACTGAGAATGCACCTCTGTCTGGCTAAATTATGGGCCTGTGAAAATGCTTAGTAGAAGTTTGTTAACAGCTGCCCACCTCCATCGTGTCCGTTTCCAAACAGCAGCGCTGTGCTGGGGACCCTTCAGATGCAAGATGCCCGTGAAGCAGCAGAGTAAGCCCTGGAGTCTGAGTGGGGAGCAAGGCCGGCTGCTGCACGCAGGGGCATGGGCCTCAGAGCAAAGGCGGGCAGCTCGGCTTGTGCTTACACAGCGTGAATAAATAGGAAGGAATGGCTGGCTGAAATCCAGAGGAACTGGTGATGGAGGAAGGGAGCGATGGGCTGAGAGTGGTAATAGTGAAGGACACAGGGTTTTAAGATCTGTATGAGGAGAAATGCTGAGGAGGCAAACTGGTGTGATAGGGCAGATGGACTGAGAAGGGATGGAGCTCAGCTCCTACCAGTCCATGACTGCGGGGTTTCTGCGGTCCAGGCCTAACCAGCTGAAATGTTCCACTGACAATAAATCACAGCTCCTCGAAAGGGTGATTTACACAGTACTGCCACCAGTGGCTCCCCTATTAGAGTGTATAGATTTGAACCCACTCATAAGCACTTAGGAGTTTGTGTGGTTTCATCTGATGCTGTTTCAGTAGGCAGAATTGTTCAATTTACTTCTGCTTAATAGAAACATCTACCTTTTAATTATTTTTTATATTTTTTAGTAAGTCTTAACTTTTGCATACTCGGCCTGTACTTGACGGGTTATTATTTGTGCATGCAAATCACTTTGTAAATTCTACAGGTGTTTCTTACTGTATAATCTTGCTATAGAATCTATACTACATTTGTAGCCCATGCAAAATCGCACTAGTAAGTCAGTCACGGATACCAGAGTGGTCTGTGGTTTCATCTAGGTTGCAAGAACATTTGAACAGATTGCTCATATTATTTTTAAATGTTGTGCTTTCTTGATCATTGTGGGAATTAGAAACAAACTGCCTGCTGCAAAATATTCTGTTTCATATTACTTAGAATTTTCCCATAAAAATCTGAAGAAATGCCACAGAACCTGATCAAAGTTTAAAGTCAGTTTGTTACTGAATTATGATTTTTTTTTATTATAGGTAAAGGCTCGGCCAAGAAACTGACAAAAAAGGTAAGCAAAATGTTCCTTTCCTTCTTAAAAGAACTTGCATTCTTTCTGTTACTCAACTGAATAGACTTCTCCTTCAAAACTGCCTTTATATTTTCTCATTTGTGTCTTTAAAGGAGGTAGATGCTGCACTGCTGTGTGTTGCCAAAGCTAAACCAGGACCGACCTTTTTCAGAGAGCTTGGTGATAAAGGTAACAAGCACTTTTGATACTGAAAAATACATCTTGTTTTTAATCTTATTATATGGTATGAATCAAGTGTATTTTTAAGGAAGATTTCATGGATTTGACTTTGTTCCTATCTAGCCAGTAGCTGCCTCCTTGGCAAATCTCTCAGTTATGCAAGAGAGAGTAAAGAGGCAGGGCTGGGGATGGAAGCCTTCTGAGGTGCAGGAGGAGTCATGCAGGAAATCAGAAGCCCTACTCAGAGAAGAGAAAGGAGCTAAAGGATGACTTCAGCACAAAATGGATTTCTAAGAGTCGTTGTTAATAAGCTGCACAGAAACAGAGAATAAAAATAAAGTTTGTATCTGTTATGTAAGGCGGTATCCCTGAATCTGAGAGCAGTTGAACTTATTTCTCCCTCTTTGGAATCTCTGTAGCCCCTGCACAGCACCAATGTGCTTCAGTTTCTTTTCACCCAGCATTTCCACCTTATATCAGGCTACATAAAGAGAAAACTCTGAGAGCCTGAATATTGTTTGTATAACAACGGGGAATTAAGGAACACCAAATAAACACCTCATTAGCATAAATTAATTGAAGGGAGAAAACAAATAAAAGGATCAAGGAAGCCAAATAGATGAGTAATTAACCATTTCACCAGTAACAAAGACTGAAATCCCCAAGCTAATGAGAAAGACTGACAGCGTCTATTCACAAGCTTCATGTATCGTAGAGTTCAGCTGGACTCCCTCATCCCGTGGACGTTTCTGGAAGACAAAGCTGCCTTTGCAGTGCTGCCATTCCTTGGCTGGCCCAAGCCGCACTCTGTGTGCGCAGCAGGTCCCCGGGCACAGCCACGGCTCCCACAGCAGCGCAGCCCGCGGCCTCCGCACGCAGCGTTTTCCTGCCCTTCGGCCTCATGGTCCTGTCTGCGGTTCCTTTCTTCCATTCTTGCGCAGACGTGGAAGGGTCTTCAGCTGAGCACCTTGCTCGTCGGTCCACTCCTGCAAGCCCCAGCAGCCCCGAAACATCTCTGAACGAGTGGAACATTTTTTCCTGTCCTAGGGAAGGCTGGATTTTGTACTGAATAGTCATTCCCTGCCTTTTCAAATTTCTGATCATCATGTGCTTTCCCAGGACTGGATTTAAAAAGATTCCCAGACTTTAATTCTTGGATATTCTTTCTCCATCCCAGCTTTTTTAGAGCCTTTATTTTTCTGGTGATTGACACAACAAATCCCCAAATCACTCTGCCTAGGAAAACCAGGAATCCACTAAGAGAAAGTGAAAACAGCAGATCAGCACAGCCTCCTTTGCTGCACCTCTGCCAGCCGACTGCTTGGCAGAAGGACTCTCGATCATACGCTCAACCTCCTGTGTGCCAGGCAAGGCATTGATCTCCCCTTGCTCCCTTGCTTAGGACTGAGACTGTGTGCTCTGTCCTTCAAGGGTCGGGCAGGAGTTAGGGATGATAAGGAATATTCCGTGCAGTCATCCTGATGTCTGCACAACATGCAGAGTTTTTGCAGTTTTTCATCATGATGCCTCTTTAGTGACTTCAGTGCTTTTGCTTTGAGATGCATTATTAATACATTTCAAAAATGTAAATGCCTATGTATTAAATACTGCTTTTACAGGTACCAGAATAATGAATCTACACCTGTTCTGCTGCTTAGCTGAGATTATTTTAGGTACCTTCAAATTGTTCTTTAAATATCAAGAAAAGGGGAAACTGTCGCCAGTCCAGTTAGTTAAATGTAACGCTAGGGAATCCTGCCTTCTAGTGGGCAGTTTTAAAATTCATGTCATATTTTGTTGGAATAGTTGTGATTTATTCAGCAATAACAATATTGTACTGTCAGCATTTGCTATAAAGTTTGAAGTTAGAGACTTCCAGGGAGGGATAGGAAAGGCTCATTTAGTGTTAGAAAACGACAGTATTTTGCCAGTTCCAACTGCAAATACTTAGCTGCAAAGTATGCTGAGTCATTCAGCAGTATGTGAAGCCTTCATCTTTCAGAATTTGCTTGGAACATTAATATAATTTTGTATTTTTTTTAATTTGTTGCATTGCGTCTTTTAATTTGAGTAACTTTGTAATGATTACTGTAGAATAAAAAGAAAATTACCAAAATATTTCATTTACTTTATGGATAAGGTAAATTGGCCCTTCACTACAGTTAGAAAAAGGGCAATAAAATTAAAAATTTTTATGGAAACAAGTCCACAAGTTAAAATACATTATCTCAAATTACTTTAGTATAAGCAGTCTGCCAGAAAATGTCAGACAGGCTGTGGAACTGCTTTAAGGCACTGGGACAAATTTTAAAGTACAATGAAGAAATTTTTTTATGTATTTTAATTATATTTTTACCAGTTTCTCTGTAGGGACTTTTCAATCAGCTGACAATAAGATGATGAAAGCAAAGTCTATGTCTCGCCCCTGCCGTTTCTTGCAAGGCTCTTCTTTCCAGCCCTCTGCAGTTCGAGGGAATAGAGCCACCATGGTTCTCCCTGGAGCCAGTCGGCAGGGTCTTGTCTTTAAATTGGTCTTTTCTTTACATCCTACCCACTCCATATAAATTTTGCAGATTCTTTCTGCAAATTTTTATGAGGTACAGTGTTCCCTGTCTGCCCAAATAGCTAAAAGTCGTTACCTCCTAGTCTTTCTGTATATTCGCCCTTTAAATGTTCTTTTGCTGTGACACTCAAAAAAAACAAAATTAGGGAGCAGGAATCTTCATCACTGCCCATCACACTATTTGCTTTATCTATTTTCCTTCCTTATTTCTTTCTATCCCTTTTTGTATCTTGTCTTATACTTAGGCATATAAGCTAAAAAACTGGGGTAGGAGTTCTTTCTGTTTGGTTGGTTTTGAATTTGTAGAAATCCTGGACACGTTGTATTGGACCATGATTCCAAGTTTTACAGCAATGCAAATAATAATTTACATACTTGCAATGGCAGTAACCCTAAAACTTGTAAGCAAAACTAAATCTTTGAGAAGAAGTATTTTTTTATATCCACCGTGTATGGTATGACTGTAGTACTGTGCTGATTGACACGTGATGCATGCTGGATAATAGAGTGAATAGCCCAATTTTAATGGAGAGGAAAACTGAGATGTGGAGCCAGAGTGAGTTGGCAACAGGATCAGCATTAGGTCTGTCTTTAGCTAAGACTTGTTCTCAGATTTTCAGACTCTTGCATTCAGCAATTTAATGTTTCTAAACTCTGGTACTTAAAACTTAAAGTGTTAAGTCACTATCTGAGGTCAAATACAAATGTCATTGGCTTCACATAGTAATTAATCAGAAGTTAATTGTTTATCGCTGAAGCTTAAGTGGATTCCTTATCTATCAATTAATTAAATATAAATTATAAAAAACAGTTTATCTTTGCACAGATAGGCATGTTTGAACTTCATTATTTTAAGCAGCTTCAGCATTATACAATGTTTAGCTCACAGGTTAAAAGTAGCTCAGCTATTTTGAAAAGTGATTTATAAAAAAGCCCTTTACGTTTTTTCTCCAAACATTATAGCAGGGCAGATGGTTCAGATTCTGTTGTTTAACCACCCTCGTTAGGCTCTCTCTATCTTTAGCTCGTCCGCTCTATTTTGACGCTATCACATCTTTGTGTTTGTTCAGGCTTTTCACTTAAGGCGGTGTTTCAAAGGAAAACACTGGAATTTTCCTTCAAAGGGGGGGGAAATACTTTCACCTTGTAGAAAGGACATGTTCCTCTTTAAAAAGAAAAAGAAGAAAAAGGAAAAGCAGGCTCCTCCTGGCAGGCTCCCAGCCGTACTATCAGCACCATCAGCACTTGGCAGCTCTGCGCGTTGCCACGTTCCCCTGAGGATGGGAGGGAGGCTGTTCCCGCCTCTGCGAGCCTGCCAAGGGATGCAGGACTTTGATCCTTCAGGGGAACCTCAGAGTAGTTCTCCTCCCAGGTACTAAATGTGACAAAGCGCATTTAATTTATTTGCCTTTTATATAAATATTGAATGTTTTGAGTGAGAATCCGAAGATTTAATGCAGGCCTTTTATTAATACCAAATAAACCTTACTTTCTTGATTAGACGTGAACATTGATGAGTCTCTGGATAGAGAATTTTACCTTCAGAGCACTAAAAACAGAAGTAAAAACTTTATTAAATAATAATGTGGCTTACTTTAATAACCTATTTAATATGATGTTACGCTACGTTTTTTATATTTATAAGATTTGATCTTTCAAGTCTTACCATAAGTTTTTTTGGTAGGTAATTTTTTAACTCTTTCATTTCAGGGTTGATATCTTATGCAGAGTACCTATTTTTGCTGACAATCCTTACAAGTAAGTACTACATATTTAAAATACTTATGCATAAACACTCAGCTGCTAACAGCTTTCCAGGAACTTTTTCTGATACTTCTAAATGTTTGCGTTATAGT
Source organism: Columba livia (assembly GCF_036013475.1). Classification (NCBI taxonomy): domain Eukaryota; kingdom Metazoa; phylum Chordata; class Aves; order Columbiformes; family Columbidae; genus Columba; species Columba livia. Next base: position 20,672,901 of record NC_088602.1, on the reverse strand, counting down.
AAAACATCAAGAACCTATTGTATATAGAGTGATAAGGCATTCATATAAATGGATGTAACTTTAATTAATTACAACTTAGTTCCATAGTGTCATCATTAGTCCATTGCAGTACTTCAAAAATCATGATGATCCCTGCACCGTGGGATCAATGAAGTCTTTCAGGAGACTTTAAGAAAGGGGAAACATTGGTTACAGGACCACATAATAAGGGGAAGAAGAACAGTGGAGGAAGATGAATAAATTGTCTTCAGGACCGTGGTCTTAGTCATTTTGGACAATAAGATGTTACCTTTATAGCTCTTGCAGTAGTGTAAAAGCTGTTATGGTGTCTGAAAGGTTGTTACCTAGTATTCATGTGTCTAGATATACAATGGATGATATACATAAGCAGCAGATTTCTGCAGTGTCTTGTATTTTGACTTTTTAGTCCTTTATATATTTTGCTGTGTTCCTTTTGACTTTATTTCCTCCAAGTATTTTGCATGTATCTCTGCCCCCTGCTTGGCCTCCTTCCTTTTTCTCTATCAGATACTTTCAAAAACCCTTTTTTTTGTTTGGTATTTGCTTTTACGGGCAAACAGCAGGCATTTTTTGAATATGTGTGGGAGTGATCTTGGGTTTTCTGGGTTTCCTCAGCCATGCTTTCTCTGTGCCCTGCTTGCCACCTCCCTGGGATGTTCTGATGAAGTGTAGGTGATGCTGCAAAAATACCAAGATCAGTGCAATGAGCATCACACGGTGAGACCCATAGACTAGTGGTGAAATAATCCACGTGCGTGTCCGTGTAATAGTCCACATGCAGTCTTGTTTGACTGACTTACACAGATCTAGCATTTCAAGCAAGGGCCAAAACCAAGCACACTAGATCTCATGGTATCAGTTGATGGGGAAAGGAGAGAAAAAAATGGTTGTTCTTATCCCAATGGACCGTAGATGCTGGAGCCTCATGACCTGCATCAGGGCCCTAAACAAATTTACAGGTTTTCCTTGCTCTAGAAATCCACTCTGTTGTGGTGTATTAAGAACAAGTAGTGATGGTCTCTAGAGTCCGGTCTTCACAGACTGTGATTGTGGGTACACACCTCCCACACCATTTCCATAAACCTTTTACAACAGATGTAATTTCTCACCGGAACTGCATATGTTCATACTAGGAGCTTCAACTAGTACACAATATTACATACTATATGTAAATTAATATACCCTGTTTACCATACAAATATAGTTTCACCACTAGTGATTTCACCAGTGCTGCACATAACTCAAACATGAGTTACACCGTGTATTCAAGTGTTTTTTTAAAATCAGAAATAATGTAAGAGTCTAGCCTGGCTAGGAATCTGATCTTAAAATATTTGTCAAAGAAGAGGGATTTTTAAAAAAGGCAAAAAGCACAACCACATTATAACTTTGGAAGAATACCTTAATTAAAGTTGCAGAAATAGGTGCCAAAGATTCTATTTCTTTGAAAATCTGTGGCAGCTCATGCTGATTTATTGGCTGAAACAATTAGAAAATTGAAGCAGTATCAGAGCAGGTTGTTCCACTTCTCCAGACAATCAAGTAACATTATGTTTTCACAGAATTTATATAAGAATGTGTTGAACTGCAAAAACAAAGGCACTTTTTGTTGCAGGATAAAAATGCAGTGCTAATGTCGCTGCTTTGGTTACACAGAGGGTTGTCGTACCAATCAGTTTGAAAGCAAATGTCAGCAAGCATTAGTGCCTCCATCTTGGCCTAACAAGCATCCCATGTCAGCCCCCAGTTACACAACCTGTCTTTCTCACTAGCAAGAATTAATGTGAGATTTCTTGAAGCAGCCATTAATATTTAAATGACTTCTCCTAAGTCACCAACAGAGCAACAGAGAAACAGGGAAAGAGTCACCAGATTCCAGAGTCCTGGTTCCAGGGCATTGCTGACCAGACTGTGCTGCCCATCATACAAAAGCACTATGTGTAACAACACTGAACTTGAAAATGTAATTTTGCAGCAGACAAAGGCTTTATTTTGCTCCCTGTGGTCCCCTCTTCTCTTTTTTGTGTGCCTTGTATCATCGTTATCTGTTTTCTTGCTGTGCTGTACTGAATTTAATTTCCAGCAGTTGGTTAATGGAGCTTCTGCTGAAGGAACCCAGGAGCTGAAATTGTCACCTTGACTCAAGGGTTCGTTTCAGTTGGCCAGTCACACAGGTTGACAGCTTGGTCAACGTAGGAATGGTTGCAAGGGAAGCACCAAAGTGTAACCTGCACTCACCGCTAAGATGAAGATCTTCTGTTCAGATTTTGAAATTTTGCCTGATTCTAATTAAATACAAATATATCTGAGGTAGTCTTTGAACTATGCTTGCTTTACAAACACATACCTTTGAGGTTACATCATATCAGATAAGTATGTCATCTCTGAACAGTATAAGCGGCTTTAGGTCCTATATTTTCAGTAACAGCTCTCTTATCTGAAAATTGCAACACAGATGGTATAAATTACTATTAAATGCATCAATTACTTTTATTCTCTAAATATGTTATAGGATAGGCTCTTCTTGCTTTTGTACTAGTAACACAAATTTAGTGTGTGGCATTTCCATGGAAAGGAAGGCAGTTCTGATTATTTTTGACCCACTCGCTGGGGAAGGGTTCTGCTGTGCAGATTGCACTGGTATTTATGAAATGTCCCTGCGTCACAAGGTTGCTCCACAGAGAACATTGGTTGGCTGCTGAAAACGTAGTTATTTCTAAAATGTAAAAATAGTACTTTCTTTAACCCTTTTGTTATCACTTAAACGGAACAGAATATTTCTTTACCTTGTTACCTTTGCAGGAAGATTCTCTAACAAAAAGCAAGATTTGAAACTTTTCAGAATGGAGCTGGAAGAATATGGTTCCAAAAGAAAAATTCTGAAGGCATTTTTTTTAGAGATAACTGCAGTTTTTTAGAGATAACTGCATCATTGCCCTCGTGAGTCCAACTTTGTTCTAGGAAACATGAATATTTTCTAGAGACGATAAGTCTATGGCTTTCATATTAATGCCTGACTTGACTGGGTTGTGGAATTAATTCACCTGCTCCAGAAGTTACTGGGGTAAGTGCTTGCTACTGCAGTGAGCTGTACCTACATTTCAGCAGCACTCCGCTCCTGTGTGGGCTTGCTAATGAGCGAGGCCACCTCCTGTAAGTAAAGTAAGATCAGGAAATTGTGGGAAGGAGCTCAAAACACACTGTGTTTTTATAGCGTCTGCAAGACTCAGAACTCATTACATTTTTGTATTGAAAAGAAACATCCATCGGGTGAAGGAAAGGCAGGATAGAATTGTATAAAATTCCTGAAAAAGTCAGCTTGATGGGAGTCATACAAAACATGCTTTTTTCCAGAAAGGCCAGAAACAGTGTTTTATTACTTCTCAGTAACATTTGAGTACATTGTTCAGGGAGGGAGAAGGGAAGAAACACGGCCTGGGGCTCACACAGCGGGAGCAGTGGCCAAGAGAGCTGGTGCCATTACAGGACCAGCCCTTGCTGGGGAAGACACAAATACTGGCACACGGTAACACCTGCAAGGAGCACCTGAGGGGTACACAAGCTCTTTCACACAGACTGGGAATAATTACTGATTTCTCAAGGCACTTTCCAGTCTTGTCATCTGAAAAGGAGCTCTAGTAAACACGGCAGAGCTAGACCGCAGAAGTGGTGTCAGGTTGTGGAGATATCTATAGAGAACAGAAGAGCTGGAGAGGGATTTTTTACAAGGGCATGTAGTGATTGGACAACGAGGGGTAATGGGTTTAAACTGAAAGAAGGGAGAATCATGTTAGATACAAGGAAGAAATTCTTCCCCATGAGGGCAGTGAGGCACTGGAACAGGCTGCCCGGAGAAGCTGTGGATGCCCCATCCCTGGGAGTGTTCAAGGCCAGACTGGACGGGGCTTAGAGCAACCTGGTCTAGTGCAAAGTGTCCCTGCCCATGGCATCTTTAAGGTCCCTTCCAACCCCAAACTTTCCATGATTCTGTGATTGAACGTCTGAGATCAGGATAGTAAGACATAACAACATTTTCACAGTCATTGGGATCAGATGGACGTTTGTGTCACTGCTGGCATTTCTTGCTTTGCCATTGCATTAATTATCCCTTGAAATGGTAGTAAAAAAGTGTTTTAAAAGTTTTCTTATATTACAGGAGGTACAAATGGTTTACTGGAAGTATAATGTATATGCATAAAGATAGAGAACTGAACTGTAGGCGATATTGCTTTTGCCTGAAATATTCAAGTACGCATGTGTGTGTGTGTGTCTGTGTTTTTACAATAAAGTTCCTTCCCAATTTGTTGCAGAACCCCAGACTGGATTTCAGATTGCCTTTAAAATGTTGGATACAGATGGCAATGAACAAGTTGAAAAGAAAGAATTCTTTAAGGTATGTGTATTTATATGCATATTAATTTTAAAGCATTTAAATAGTTTCATGGGTTATATTTGCCGGAGGAAGATTCATTAAAATCTTCAAGCCTGTTTTTCAGTCCAATCACATAATTGCTAAAATACTTTATATGAAAGGAGCACGTACCAAAGCAATGCTGTAGAAGTACTTATATTTTAATCCACTTTTATAAATGTTACCTTTGACTTGCATCTAAAATTCTGTTACTGGGAAGGTAGGAGTTTCTGTATATGCCTTAAGGAAAAGTCCTTTCTAAATATTTTGAATATTTATTTTAAATTCACCATCCTCTCTTGATTTTGATTAATTTTGTTTGCTGTTGCACAGGGATTTTACCAATTCACAGTTTGGACAGTAAGAGCAGTTTTTCCCATATTTTGTATAAAATATGGGGGAGAAAAGCAGATGCTTAAAAACCAAAGAAAATCTTGCTCTGATGTTTTAAAGAAGAATGGGCTTAATTATATAGGTTGTTCAACTTTTAAGAATTTAACAGGAGTCTGTTAAGTAAATACTTCTTGTCAAAAGCCAAATGTAGAATTAACAAACTTAATTTTTAATAGGTTCTCTCAGCTTAGTTCAGATCCTTCATTCATATTGGAGGTGACTAGAGAGACAATTTTATAAGAAGCTGAAATGGCTACTACAGTGCAAATTATTTTCTCTCACTAGGATAAAGTTAAGGATGATCCTTAATGCAACAACTCTAGAGAACCATGGAGGCTAAAACTTACAAAGATATACCTATTGATAGAAAAATTACTAAATATTTAAGTGTAGTTTCATAGCCTTAAACTCTGAATTAATACACAATAGCTGTTAGCTTGTTTTTTTGCATTAACAGCCCTTTTTCCCGTGAATTTTCTCTTAGCAAGATGACAATTGATGAGTTGTACTCAAATATATTTTTAAATATTTAAAAAATACTTTTAGACTTAGTAGTCCTATTTGAAAATAATCTTTGGAATCAGACCATTTCCCAAGACTATGTTCCCAGAAGCCCCTAACTGAGCCGGCAGATACCCTGCACTCATTTGTTGCTACACAAAATCCTTTAAGCCTGAAGAATTTGCTCAGTTAAAATGTTAAGTATTTTGCTGATTAAAAAGAAATCAAATTCTAACTAAAGCCTTTATTTTTAACCTACTAAGCCTGGTACAGTCCTAGTGAATTGTTATCAGAGTAGCAGTGCTCTGATAACTGAAATATCTCTGCGATGGCTGTATTGTTCATCTACGAAACAGTAAGTTACAGGGGAAAGGGGGTCCATGAGCACAAATTGAACGTGCTCTGCACCAAAACGCTGTGTTAGCTGTACTTCCTTTGAACAGGGACTGTGTCGGTCAAGCAAATAAGGAGATTCTTGCAGAAATACAGCGCAACTGTTTTGGCGAGATGTGCAGAATGCAATGTATTTAATATCCATTAGCCAATTCAGGTAATTCTAATTGAATCAGGCAGTATAAACAACAGAAAGTCATAGAATGTAGAGGTGAAAACAATATACAAATCATTACAAATAATTTTATTCCTGTAGAGGCAACCAAATTCAATGGTTAGATAGACTGTTACTTTGAATTTCCTTTATGGGCTGAATGAACTGGCACGAGCCAGCAGATGTGGGGGTTTGGTGTAAAACACTCCTGCAGTCCTAGAGCATCCAGAAGCACTAATCTCTCTCAAACAACTAGAAGATGCAAAATTACTGTAATGACTTTTTTCTTAAGCCTGGCATAGCATTTCTGCCAGCTCATGTCTTCAGTAAAGATTACTTCTTAGTATGTCTTTAGTAAAGAGGCATTGGTGTGCATAATAGGTCTCATTATCTTTGAATTAGCCATTAGTCTCTTCCAGTGATGAACAGATATAAATATTAAATACAAATAAATTTTGCATGGAGCAGTTGAGTATCAGAGTTCATTTCTTGAGAGCAGAATTCTTCTCCCTCTGTGAGTAGTTGCTGCATTGTGCTGGAAAAAATCTGCAAACTATTGGAAATAGTTTCAAGCACTGTAAGGATTTACATGCAATGTAAGAAAACAATAAAATTAATCTTCCAGAACACTTGTGAAACAAAAATATACCATGTGCCTGTGCTCTTTAGTAGTCTCTGTAGATTTTTTAAGAGTCATTTAAAAATAAAATCAAAAATAAAAAAATCATATTTTCTCTTGTTTGGAGAGTATTTGCAGTTGTATTTCTTCTGTGTGAGCTAAAGATGTTTTTTTCAGGTAAGAAAAATGTAATTTTTCAGTGGGAATATGGATGAGCAGTTGTGTTTTTACCCAGAGTTCTATATTGCTTTTTTGCTATGAAGAAATTCAGAATGCTTTTACTGTACTAGTCAATTGTTTTGTAAGTGAAAAAAATTAAAAGAATTTGGAGAAACTTGGAATGTTTAATTGGGTTGTTTTACAGTATTTATATTGATAACTGCTATCAAGGCATGCCATTCAAAAATAATAATAGAAGGTAACTACCCTGAGAAACTTAAAAACCAAGGCTATAAAAAAACAACAGAAAAAAAAAGTGAATTAGACATAATTTGAAGGCCAAGGGAAGACCTTTGGCAACACAAACAGTTAGTGGTTTTTGTCTTGCCCACTACTTAACAAGCCCATATTGCATCTCTGAATAGCATAAGAAAAGGGAAAAAAATAGAGCGCTAAGAAGAGATTTGAAAACCCTACAAAATAGTGGCCGTGGAAATTTGATCATAGATTTCTTTCCCAGTTTTAGTGGGCAGGGTGGGGAATCACTCAGAAATGTTTGAGAAGCAAACCAGCAGCTTCAAAAACCCTGAGCTTTACAAGCCTCTTTCCTAAAGTCTCCAAATCCAGAGCGATTGGTGTAAGTCCGGATTTATAACTGAAATGTAATGAGTCCCTTGTTCTTTCATTTTTGCTGTCCTTTTGAGGATTCATGCAAATGTCTGTGAAAGGTAGGTAGACCTTGTGCTACGTTAAATCACTCATTCTTGTGGCAGTGTTGACCTCCTAATCTAAAATACAGCCAAAGAAACCTTGCAGCTGAGATATACTTGAGGTGCTGCAAATTATTGCAATTTCTGTATTTCCTTAAAGCTCTACTCAGCACAGTGGAAGTTATGTTTTCAGATATGAGTCATTTCAGTACTTCAAAAAATCTTGGCTAACATATTCAAGATTAATTTATTTTGTGGGCCGAAGGGGAAATTCAAACCACATTCTGCTTAATGCCAGTTCTGAAAATATGTTTCCTTATTTAATTAAATTATTCTTAGTTGTTAGTTGTATGGTACCTAATTTGAACAGGTATGTTTTTCATGTCTAGGAGATCATGTCTGTAGCAGAACTATGTAAAACTGTCTAGGAGGATAACACGAAAATCACAGCATGATTTTTATTTCCCAAATGACCCTTGATGTTGTACCCCTGAATTTCAAAATCTTATGGAGGGAATGCTAAGCTTTTAGTGACAGAAAATCTCCTCTAAAAGTAAGAGTAAGTGCTGGTTACAAGAGAGAGATTCATGTGCTCTGCTTGGCTGTATTAGCTACAGTAGATAAGACATTCCTGGCAAAAAGTGTGTCTGAATAGCAAAATACCCTCAAGTATGCAAATACTTTGTCATGACTAGAGAACGTTGCAGAAATGTGATGACTTTATAATGAAGAAAAAGGGATATTAATGAAATTTTCTTGAAAAGGAGACTCTTGTAAGACCCAATTTGTAATTTTCTTGTGTTTTTATTATGTTTTAACAAATACAGCTACAGAGGATCATTGGGAAGGAAGATGATTTGAAAGCAGCTGGAGATGAAACAGTATTTCGGGTATGAAATAGAAATACGTTTTTCTTTACAAAGCATTGTCATGGTTCCCATGAGCTTTGTTATTTTTTCAGAGTTTTTAGATAAGTATATAAGCATCAGTATTAGTGGTTTAATTAAATGAAAGTGCATGATTTGTCAACTGCTTTCTAGCTGGGGAAGAAAAATGTTTGTCACTTTGGAATCTCCTGATGAAATGTATGCAATTGATTTATTTCATTACTGTGTAGCCCCTCTGTTATTTAGTTTTTGTAAGGCTCTGTTTCAAATTAGCTCTCTTCTATTTGTGAAAAACTCAGAAAAAAACTCTGTACTGCCATATGAGAAAAGATGGTTTTCCAAACAAATTGATAACTTAAACTTACCTAAGTGCTGCTCTTGTAGTAATACCAGCTTATTGTGAGTTAGTTTGAAATGTAATTTTTCTCATTGAGGTAACAAAAGCCAAGAATTACTTTAGTTGGGTCCACTTCCAGAGAGAAATGGCATAGATGCAGACCAGGAGAAACAATCTTCCAGCTAGGTAAGAAGTTTCACTGAACTGCAGACCATTAGCAAATGGCAAATACATCTTGTCAGTGAAAGGGGCAGGTGAATTCCTGCTCTCTTCTGGCTGTTTTCCCCTGGATGCTGCCACTGCAACCTGCCTTCTTCCCCAAGTGGAGGCTTTGCCACCTCTTCTGCCTGTAGTCAGCACAGGGACAAGATATTCTGTGGCCTGGATGAGACTGAACAAGGCTGAAAAGTGAGAGGAGAACGTCCTGAGTGTACTGAAAACACCTCAGAAGGAACTGATGAACCGGGGCAAAGGAGGGGGAGAGCACAGATAGATGATCTCCATCTGTTACTATAAGGTGCTGCTTGCATCAGCAGCCCTGCTTGTGTTGTGTGCTTAAATCGGATGGTGTAGCTGAAGGATATTTTTCTCACTACAAACTTGCTTTCAGTCATGAACTGAAAAGGGGTAACTAGGCGTGGGGCAGCGACTGCTCATGTTGGAAGCGTTCAATAAGGAATTTGTATAGGGCTCTGCTTGATAAACCTACCATGCAGCAGCAGTTTCTACGAAGAGTTGGTCCAGCTCATGTTCTTTGCATTTACACCTACCTGAGGAAAAAATGGAAGTGACAGTATTGCTAACGCCTTTACTGCTTAGAAGGCATAAACAAAAAACATCTTCTGATTGCTTCCTCAGTATGCATCCAGAATTCAGTTAAAAATTGTTTGACTGACTAACATTATCTCCTTTTTTGAACCTTTTCATCATTCACCAGGTTAAAATAGCTGGGATTAATAGGATTGTTTGCTCCTCAAAACCAGTTTCAATTGGACTTAACTGCCATGACAGTGAAAGAAAAAGAATCTTTATTCTGCGTGAATGCACAGCTGTAGTATAAAGTTTCCAGAGGAACTTTGATACAGTTAGGAGCTGATTAAATACCTGAGCCAGAATGTCTATTTTATCTTGCTTCAAATTTTGTCTTCAGAGTTATCTATTGAGAAAAATCTGAAGTTATTGTAACCAGAAAATATTATTTAATATAGTTTCTTAGCAGATTATAAATGGAATTATAGTCTGTTCAAAAGAAGAATTCAGTAGCTTTGAGGAGTACAGGTATCTTTATATACTTCCGGTATCTATATTTCTACTTGGCAAAGTCCGAATTATCACTTTTTCTTCTGATTGTTGTTTTCTTTCTTGTCTCTGTGTCTCACAAAATAAGTTAATTGTAAGTAGTGAATTTGGCTTTAGAATTTAGTCAGTGCGTATGTTTTTACCCCTTCTTTTTAGTAATTATGGCAGTCATAGTATTACTTTCAAGCAAAACAAAGCATAAAAATACTGGTTTTAAATTCACTATGTTATTTGAAAGCTGAGATGCTGCAACAGAAATTTGGTGTTTGGGATGCTGCTTTATTTCCACAACGCTTTTACAATTCGCATGTGAGTTTGCTGTGTTTTCAAAGTAATCTTAGTCTCTGACACCAGGTGAAAGATGTCACTGACTTATGAAAATAAGGTTTAAATGGTAGTTTGCAACTTTATTTAACCAGCAGGTATATCCAGGTATGTTCCCTGTCCAGTGTGTAGACAGGGGTCCCAGTCATTTATTTACTGTAGGAAGATAGCCCTCAATACTCAATGAGATACTGTGTTAGGAAAGGAAAAAGCAGTTTGTTTGCTCTGGTCCCAGGGTGCTTGAATCTCTGCCTCTTTTAATAAGACTTTGACTTACATGTCTAAAATGCAAAATGTAACCACATAGTAATGGCCCTTCAGTGTGATTGCAGTGGACCTGGCTATCCAGATAAATATATCTCAATTGAGGGATTTTCTTTTTCCAATACCATAATTGAGGCTGGAAGAAAAGCAAAAAAATCTGCCCAGCTTTAATGGGCCTCGTCTTTTGGGAAGTTCCATGCTGACTTTTGCAGAGCAGGCAATCTGATTTACTCGTGGCGCTGGCACGTATGCACACAGTGAAGGAGAGACACAGACTTACGAGACTGGCGACCTGGTTCTTTCTAACTAGCCTGGAGAAAAAAGTGCAGAAGTGAAGAGATGCAGTGACTGTCTCACCTCACGCATCTTCCCATAGACCGAAGGAAAAGCTGCCCCAGGCTTCCTAGCACAGCTGCTCTGCTTCATGGGAGACATCCAGCTGAGGACCTGACCGCGCTTCGTGGAAGAATAGAGGCTGACTCCTTGCCTGGAAGGGGTGTAGGGTGTTATAGCAAAGTGCATGAGCTAGAAGAGTGTCACGGGGGCACCTCAAAAGTCAAATATAGGCAGACAAGTTCCAAAACAGACCTTATTCTAGCTAGAAAAGTGTGGCCAATAAACCAACTAGAAACAGGGTTTATACAATTATTCATCACTCTGACAGCATAAATTACAGATTTGGATATCAGTTGAGGGGATTATTGGGGTACATCAGCATAAGAATAATGAGGATCCACAACGTGCATGCATACACTCACAAGAAACAAAGACAGTCCTCTCACTTAAGGGTACCCAGAATAAATAATCGCTTGCTTGAGTTAGGCAAGGGCTCACACTTGCCTGGGTTAGGCAAGGACTCATTCAAGGATATATCCACTGGAGAAAAATAACCACTCACCACAGGAGGAGGTGAGGGGCTCTCAATCCTGGGAAGTCTCCTAAGATGGCATCCCGGTCTAAGGGGAGGGCTCCAGTTCACAGAGCTGCTGCTCTGAGAAGACCACTCCAAGGGGGTCTTTGGCTGGAACCCCATTTTATAGCCTGGTCAGATCTGGCTGTGGGCATTACAACATGGTCCAGAAGCTTCTCAGCTTCTCTGGTCACCTGTTTTGTCGAGGACCCTGTCAACTGACTGAGGGTCCCACCCCTCCTGCCCCACCAGCTGGTGGAGGTGAAGTCACCCTGCTGCAAGTGTGGGGACAACATGACTGTCAGCACCATCCTAGGTGTGTATGTGGGCACAGGCACAGTGGGGCACAAAAGGTGCTAAGGAGCCATCACCTGCCCTATTGAAGGCTCCCCATCTCAGTGGGATGTGCAACTGCCACAAAGAGTTTGGTGTATCTTCAGAAAGGTGTTGCCCAGTGAACAGCACTAGTTGCTTTTGTATTAATGCCCTGAGTTCCTTAAAAGGATACTCTAATAGTGATATGTGCAAGAACATTCTGGTACTAAAAACAATGCTAGTGGTTGCAGATATCTACTGTACAGCCCAGTTGTCCAGATCGGGGACTTTGCTCTTGGGCCCTTCAATTTAGATTAATAAGTTATCAAGCAGTTTCAATACCTCTAATTTAATATGCTTTGTGTAATGGCTAAACTTAGAAATTAATTTTAGCTATTATTAGGAAAAGAATGATAGTACAGAATGTTCTATATTTGTTCCTAAAATTGAATTAATGCTGGGAAATAATAGGTGCATTGTCTTATTTCCAAATGATTAATCATTGCTTCTGAATTTCATAGTGAACACATTTTCATACAAAGTATCTCATTTACATGTTTTGGTTTTGGTTTTTGTTTTGAGGGCACTTTTAATTTAACTAGTACTTGGGGACACAGCTATTAATCTCTTTTAAACAGAAAATTTTGAACTAAAATCAAGTCTTACTATAAGCAGGATATTTTTTTTAATTTATTTTTTTCATCCTAAGAGAGACAGATGACATCAGCATTCACACATTTCTCACCACTTCACTGGTCAGCACAGGGTTTTACACTTCGGCCCTCAGACAGTGCAGCATTGCAATGGCTCTCCTCAGCCACAGAGGCTGTGCAGCCCATCAGAACCTGCCCATCTGTTCCCTATAATTTCTAATTATCTTAAAGTTTTCTGTCCGCAGCTTCAAAGCCTGCAAAGCCCCGGGCCCAGAATAACTAAAGGCTGCCTAAACCGAACAGAGGAAGATGGTGTTTGAGAGCTGTGCTCTTCTAGTGCAGTGATACTCTGTAACAGGGGTGCAGCACATTGGATTTTGCTGGAATCTGGTCAAAGACTAAAATTAATAACCCTCCCCAAAAGAGTGTGTCATTCATCGTCACCTCGCAGTTCAGATGAAATGCACATTTTTTTCTTCACTTATCTTCTCCAGCATAAATGTGTATGTTTTGTATCAGCAGATGAACATTGAATTCTGTTGTAGATATTTTAAATCAAAGAACATGGCAATGTTCCTGCAGGCTTTAGAGGAAACTCTCCAGGCAGGCAAACCCTGTGAAGAAGCAAGCCATGTGGCATCAAAATATTAAGCTATTAAAAAGCTCTGAGTCATTGTTTACCTCACAGAGAAGGAAAATATTGTATTTTTCCATGTGATCTGATGACATTATAACCCCAAAAGGGACAAACATGCTTTCTGACATTGTTCTAGGTACCTGTCCTGCAAGCACATTGAATTTGGCTTGGATAGCCAAAGTCTTTCCCACAAGGAAGTCATCTGGAAGCCTGTTGTGGTCACAGTAGCATTGCGTTCCATTACACAGATATGTGAGCCAAGGCTACCCCTTTAGTCCCTGCTACTTAACCTAGTCTGAAGCACTTCAAATTACATAGCTCGAGAAGCCAGAGAGCAGTGTGGGCTTCTGGCAGATCAGGGAAGACACACAATTTGGTTTTGCGCTAACAGCTCTAGTCCTTGATTCAAAAGAGTAAGAATCTGGTCACAATCTCTGAAGGTTACCTAGTACCTTTGCTTGTAAAATTCAATGGAATAAACTGGAAACGGTGCCCGTAAGGATGGTCAGTTGGTGGGTGTGCTCTGCCTTTGGGCCAAGTCCACCTCAATCAGAAGAGTGTGCTGCACTGAACATCACATCTCCTGAGGGGGTGCTCAGTATGGATTCTCTGCTTTTGGTGGAAATCAGTATTTTTAAAATAAAGCATGGCAGGGAGGCAGGGCCTGAATTCTTGTGCAGGACTGTCCCCAGCTGAGTGTAGAAGCTGATTTTCCCAGCTGCCAGCAGACTCATTTGAACCTGTTCCTATTGCTGCCCTAAAGTATATCCTCTAATGTCTGCCTCCAGATCAGCTTTAGCTCACGTGGCTGGAAACCGTTTTTGTTCTGTGCCTCCTCATGAAATGACGGAGAACTGTGAGTGACATGCTGAAAGCTGAGAACATCCATGAAGTTCTATATTCCTCCTTGCTAGAGGCACTGACAGTACAGCATAGCAATTCCATGTCATTAGTTGTCATTAAAAAACAATTAATTCCAGGCAGTGGGACTGCTGGATGTTGTTGAATGCTGGATATAAGCTGTTTATTGCTTAGAAAAGGCCCCATCGGATTTCTTGTCAGATATTGTCTGTTATACTCTCTGTAGAAGAAAATTGTGCAGCTTTTAGCCTGTGTCAGACCTGATGTATTCTTGAATCCTAGCTCTTAAAAAAGTGCAGAGCATTAAAAACTGTAGTATGGATTTACATGATTAAAGCTGATTCATCTTTAAATGCTGTATTGTTCACTCTGGCGTCCACTTTAGGCTGTCTGGGCTTTGCCAGAAAAGACTGCGTTTGGAGATCTGGATCTTCTGGTCCCACTAGCTTGTCTGGTCACAGTTCTTTCGACTAGCTGCACCTGGCAGGATTCATGTCATAATGGATATAAACCTGCTTCCCAGAACTGAGTTGCAGAATATATCCCAGCATCTTGCAGACTCTCAAAATGACAGAAAGCTCGATGCTCTTGAGCAGTATTTGAGGCTAGACTGGTAGGTTGAAGTCTAGACTGCCTCCAAGGGTAGAAGCCTGGGTCCATGAATTGGCTGATTTGGCTGCTGAAAAACAAGGAGCATTTCAGAGAACTGGACTCAGAAAAGTTTGCAAAGATTTTGTCTTACCTGTAGAAAGATTTGGGACATCACTAGCAGACAGAAACTAAGATGTTGTTCTCCTTTCCCCTCCCTTCTTTTCTGTCACTGTTCTTCGTCTATTCGTATTATTTTTACAACTTTTATTGAAACAAGACATTGCACAGCAAATACTATCTCCCAGGAAGGAAGTAAGAGAACAAGGAACATGCTACAAATTTTAATCATGATGAATGCTTTCCAGTCATGCCTCAGGCAAATTCTGCAATGAAAGGTGGTAAAAGTCTAGAGACAGTAAGCCTATTGCCGTTTCAGATGAGTTTTGAAAATCAGTTAGGTACATTATTCTGAAAATCCTGTCTCACTATGTGGAAAGTTTCTTCTCAGTGACACTTGTTGCTACTTGCTGCAGTATCAGGTCCTGAATGTCGGGAGCTCAGCCGGAGCTGCGGGATTAGGTGGGTCTGAGCCTGTGACTCAGTGTTCGCAGCGTCAGGCTTCTATGTTAACAGTCTGTGTAATGAGGAGTATATGTTGTGTTAGCTGATCTTGCTTAAAAAGGAATAATTGCGTAATTCAGCAGTTCATGGCACTTTTGGAAAGTGCACAAGGTGTTAGTATTGCTCTAGGAAAACAAGCTTATGTTTGTGATGCATACACACATATTCATTATTTCATATAGATTTGTGTGGCATCAGAGCTTGGTCTTTGGGTTTCTTTGTCTGAATCAATGGACTCATGTCGGAGTTCCCCATTTGAGATACGCACCCCTGCCCCATCCCGTGCTTGTATCAAGATGAGACTTAGAATGTCGCCGTCCTTTCTGTGCTGTGCTGCACCCTCCTGGGGCTGAGGTCACCAGATACACACCAGAATACAAACTTCCACTCAATTTAGATGGTAGCTCTCTGACTCAAAGCTACCAGTCTGGTCCTTTTTAGAGCTCCAGGATTAGGTTACCTTTCATTCTCATTGCCAAGAGAGACATTCCAAATGTAAGTTATTTCACCTAAGCTCGGGAGGGTGAGGTGTTGGAAATATTAATAGAGCTCTCATTATCTTCTAACAAAGATTTGTCATGTCAGTACTAATTTATACAGTTCAGCAGCAAAAGCTCCTAATGATTCTGTGGACAAAAAGGAATTATGTACTAACATGTACTTTAATAGCATTAACTCTAGGAAAAGCAATTTTTTGAAATTTTACCCTTAAGCTTTAGTCTCTGTGGTCTCCTGTTGCATATTTGGTTTTAAAGAAATTTACTGTTTTGTAGTTTTAAAATACATTTAACTCTAACTAACATAGTATTTGGACATCTGCCATTTCCACTGCGGAATTTCGACTGAAGGCGTAGCCAACAAGTAGGTGCATATTTGTTATAAATCCAGGGATAGGCTTTGTCATCTCGGATAAGATGAGATAGGTATTGTTTGGATGTCTTCTTCTAGGTTATAACTAGAGAAACATGAATAGAATTAAAAAACCTTTCTGTCACAGACTTAGTGTTTAAAAGGTTATTTTAAACCTCGTTTTCCAGTTTGTTTTCAATACAACACAGATTTTAATATGGAGTAATCAAATTGGAAGCATTTAAATGCGTAATCATGAATTCAGTTTTAAAAATTACGTCAGCAAATGTATTTCTTACATTTTTCAAATCTTTAAACATGTAAGCAAAAAAATATTAGAAGCAGATTAGAGTCTTGCTACAGTGAGAAATATGTGGATTCTTCTTGTAGCTTCTTAGAAAACTGCATTCTGATATAAATAGTTTGGGTTTGAATTTCAAATAAGCATACATGAATGTTTGACTTCTGACTTTCAAAAAAGCGTATTAAAATGTTTATGCATCAGTCTTCACAGTAATCTGAAGTGTTTAAACTTCAGAAAGCTGGATCTTTTGGGTATTTAAATATTCTTTGCCTGCAGTTAAATGATAAAAGTTCAATAAGTACAGTTTGCATATGGCTCGAAAAGTTTTTTTTCTAGGTTCACTCATACATAACTTGAATCACTGGCATTTGGTAAATTGTAGCTTGCAGTAGAAACGAGGAATGTTACCTCTTCAACCACAAAATAACTGTGTCACGTATGCAATAAGCATGAAACACACAGTGGACTAATGGGACTTGTTATTGATGATGCTGAAAGCTAAATAACCATTAGTATTAAATCTTATGAATAGACTCTTGTCTTTCATCTTACCTCTTCAACCAGATAAAAGACACAGAGGCTATTTAGATGTCATAAGAATAGTTTGTTGAAATCCCTCTGGACTTAAAAAAATCTCTCTTCATGTTGCTTAGTGTTTCGTTGCATTCAAAGAAATGCCAGTATGCTAGTGCTGAGAGAAGAATAGAACAGAAATCCAGCATTATGTGTGGTTTTAGGCTTGGTAAAGATGCTGTTGAGTTGAAATAATGTGCATCCTTTTTCTGCAGAAATCTCTTCAACAGATTAAAAAATATAGAAAGATCACTAATGTTGAAAATTTGCAATAATAGAGCACTGTGAATAGTTTGTGTTTTTCTGATTTCATTTCTTAGACTATCATGAATGTTTTTAAATAGCTGCAACAAATTAGAAATAATTGCCTAAAAACTTTTCACAAAGCTGTTAACTTTATTTAAAGCCTCTATTTACCTAAGCATAAAGTTTTTTGTAAAGATTTAGCCAGCAACATTTTCAGTTCTAATAATAAAGTACACCAAAGGTGCCTGTAAATTGTACTACTCCTCTTTCATACAGGATATTTAGAAGCAGAACATATAATATACTGTTATCAGCTGATGTGCAGGAATTACTCAGCTCTGAGATCCTGTGTGATAGCTTTGGGAACAGTAATTAAATTGCAAGTGTCTCTTGTGAAACTCTACTTCAAATACATATTTCCAGATTTGTGATGAACAGATATTAATAATCATAGAATGCGTAATAATTAATCATGCAGTTTTTTGTTTTATAGGGAGCAGAACTGGAAAGCTGCAGTGTTAATACCATGTTGCTGGTACATTTCTTTGGAAAAGAAGGAAAGGAAAAACTTCGCTATTCTGAGTTTTTCAGGTATTTTTTCAGCTAGGCAATCCTAACAGCAACAGTCCTGTTCCTACCCTTTCTGCTTTGCACCAACACTGGCATTAATCTGACCCCACACTGAGCTGATTCAGAAAGTCAAGCAGGTAACGAAGCAGGTGATTATTGATGATTTTGCATGATTAAATTTGTAGTTTAGCTCCTGAGGTCTGCTGCCTGCAGGAGGAGTTGAGCACCATGATAACTCCAAAGCAGCCATGGGCCTGGAGGCTGTGAGGGTCGAGACAACCGTTTGTGGCAGCTGTGTGATGGCATACCTTGAGACAACGTGATTCATGCGTGTTTTTGTTGATCAAATCATCAAAAAAGTGATGGCTAATCTGTTAAAAAAGCTTTTCTGAGCTGAGATACCCCCCTCCCCGTTACAACTGCCATGGTAGGCTAAAGGCACCTTCTCTGCTTGCTTTAAATTCCAACTTCTGCTGAAACCTTACCTTTTCCTTTACCCTTTGAACTACTTTTGCAATGGGTCTATGCAGGTACTTCGTGGCACTTATGTCAGAACTGAGAATTGAGCCACCTGGTAAACACCACATCAGAATGAAACGGCAGTGGAATACTAGGCGGGCGGCCATTACTCCTGGAAACGTAGCTCCGTATTCCTGCCTGTTTCACTGTAAGCTGTACAAAGGCAGAAGTTAGTAGAAAGTTCAAGACTGGTGTAGGAAATCGCTCAATTTATGTCAAATACATGTCAGAAAGGTGGTGTAATCCTTGTCTACATCAGAGTATGAAGTTCTGCTGTGGTTGCTTTTGACTTGAAAAGCCAACTGGGTAGCAGCTGTTAGTGTTTTAATTGGATGAGATTCTTTCTTCCAATGTTTATTTCCATCAGTAATGATGACCACCACCTACGCAGCATCGCAACGTAACTGGTTAAAACTCATTGTTACTTGGGAGATCAATTTATGCTGTTAGTATGAACTCCAGACACATCTTGTTATGTGAACTTGGGCCTACAATCCAAATGCACAGTCTTTCTTGTAGATAAATGGAAATGAAGTGCCTAAATGCGTGTGTGAATCTTGACACACGTCTTGTAGCACAACATCAAGAGAAGATTATCTACATCAGTATTACCTTTTCTACAAAAGTAATCAGTGATTTACTGACTGCAAAATAAATTGGGATAATATGTTTTACTTCAGTTTATGTTCAGAAGCAGAGAATATATGTCAGCCCTCTTAAAAATGAATGTTGTTGCAATCAGTAGAGGTTTGGGGAAAGCCAGAGTAGAAAAGGAAGAGCAGCAATTTTTCTAACATTAAAAAGTGTTCAGCTCCACTGGCTCTGGCATACACTGGTCTTCAAATAAACAACCTTTCTCTTTTGAAGACCTCAACTCAATAGGAATCTAAGTGAGTAAAATGAGTTTAAGATGCCTCCAGCTCCCTTTTCTGTAAATACCATAGATCCTCTCAATGAAACAAAAGGCAGAGAGCACCAGTAAAAGGTTGTGTTTGCATATACAGTGTAAACTGAAAAGCCTCAGGTTTTAGATAAAATCCTACATTGACCCAACAAGCCATGACATTGATGAAACTATGTACCTAGTACTTTCAGAACACGTAGGTTAAAGACCTTTGCCTACCACACAGATAGAGGCCTGTAATCAAAATCAAACTCCCACATCTTGCTCTTAAAATTTGTGGGATAAGTGTAAGGTTTAATGCAAGTAATTTTTCAACAGTGGCAGTTATGTTTTGTGGGGCTGGAATGTGCCTCTTTATCACTGCGTAGACACTCCATCTCAGTTGCAACATGACAGTGAAGTTTGTTTAACACACAGAAGGGTGAATAAAAGGATCGCTGTCTTTTTAACCTGTGTGAAGATATCACCTTTCACATTATTTTATTTGCAAGTAAATCAAGCACATCATTTCTGGGTTCCTATTGTTAAGAGAAAATGTGATTTCTATCTGATGGCCTCTCATAACATTTTGCCTTATGTGGGAAGCTATTGTTGGATGTTTGATCAAAGTGCCATGCTGTTTTTACAAGAGATGACTGATGAGCTGTACAGACATAGATCATTGTCAAAAGCAGAAAATAATGATGGTAAATGCTTTTGTCATTTTCCAAGTTCTTGCCTAGAAAGCTTTTCCATTGATCAGCATAGTACCTAGTAGAAAGTAGGGGTGATTAGGTTTGATTAGAAAACACTAAAACTTGTTCCATTAGTTAAATACACGGATATCGCTGTGCTTTAGACTCCTTGAAAGTGGAAAATAAAAGGGCAGGAATGCTTTCTTTGTGAAATTTCACTGTACTTACGTGGGAATTCAGAAAGCTGAGACAAGTGTTCTCACCTCATTACTTACATATGTTTTCCTCATGCTTCCTCCTTTTCAGTTTGGCTGACGTTAAAAAATCCTTTTGTAAGTGTGCAACCATCTGCACCTACATATACACCAACGACGTCTGACCCTTTTAGCCCCCAGTCCAAACATTTAAAAAATGTCAGACAGTCACAGTCAATATATCAGGGCAATTAATTTGCCCTGTTCTCCTTTCTTTGCATTCAGATGGCGCAAAGAAAACCGAAGCTGTGTGCATCTCTTGGGGCCGTGTGGAGCTGATGTAGGGCAGCTCTGGTGCCTCCCTCCCTCCCCGCTGCCCCCAGCACAGCGGCTCCAGGGACGGGGCTGGCGTCCCACGCTGGGCTCCATCTGTCTCCAGCTGATGCATGGCTCTTGAGAAATCATCGGTAGGTGATACAAGGGCAATCTTCAGGCTGTTTTTTACTGGACGTAAAGAATGAGACCGTGAAACAGAATATCAGATCATTTTTCAGCCTTTCTTGGGCTGCTGGGAGCATGGAAGTAAAGTGTTTTCATAGGTGTTTTGGGACACCAGTCAAGCTCTTTTCTCACTCTCCTCTAGAACACAGTCAAACCAGCAACCAAAGCTGCTCCTTCACATTCTCTGCTGAGCAGCAGTGGTGGGATTCCCGCTTGGTTCTGCAGCTTCTCCCGGATCTGCCTAGAAGTAGCAGAAGCAACCCAGGACACACACCAGCCCATGTTTTTCCCATGGGAACAAGGTGGTTTCAGAGATCTTAAGGTGGGACAGAAGGAACATGTGTTCAGCTCCAGACTGCTACCTTATTTATTGCCAGTTGTATTCTCCTTAACATAAGGATAATATGAGAATTATTATTATTAATAATAATAATAATAATAATAATAATAATACACAACTTCAAAAGGGACAGCTTGTTTCCCTGGCAAAAGTTAGGGAATTCAAATCTAAATTACGCTGTAGTATGTTTATATACATCACTTGCAAAGGTGTTGCCTCGTAGTCAAATGCAGCTAGAATCATTATTCTCCTCTATCAGTTTAGGAAAATATAAAACAATATGCAACAAGCTTAAAATCATGTAACTAAGAAGGGTAGATTTCTTACAAGAAGCTGTAACCAGGTGAGACTTTCTTCTCAGAAGACCTGAACAAGTTTCTGTTTGAGATGACCACCACTCAGATTTACACCTCAACAACAACGTTGTCTTCTATTAGAGAACGTCATATTAGAGAATGTCATATTTCAAACATGAAGCGAGAAGTTCTCCAGGATTCCAGGCTTTTTATTATTTTGCATGAGTTTCCCCTGTTTTTTGGGACATAAATATCTTTTGGTCTTTTCCTTCCAAAAAATCTTTCACTTGTGCTTTAATTTCCAGCTATATCGTATGTACTATTTTTTGTTCTGAGTAGAAAACTATTTTATTTTCTAGGTATAGCAAATATTTCTTCTTGACAGCCACTGTTTTTTTTTTCCCCGAAAAAAAGTCCCTTGCTGATCTTGTTTAAGTGTGTGTAATCCCAAATAAAAGAGGAGACAGTAATTCACTCCCTAAACAGTTTACGACTGCTATGATTTTTTTCTGTAATCTGTCCCCAAGCAAGCTTAAATCTCTCACAATCTCTTTGAAGGAAAAAGAAGGGGGGCAGAAAGAGTTGACGAGAGTATATTAAAAAACTCTAATCATCGTATTTTTTTCCTGAGGTGACTTACAAAAAAGTACTTCTCAATGTGGCTAAACAATGGGCATCTTTTAATCATACAAGGAAAACTAACGTTTCAAATCCAGTTTATGACGTTATGTTACCTGATTTGTTGCTTCCAAACTTCTCATCAGTTATTAGAATTTTGCACCAGAATTATTCTTTAATCATGGTTTGTTTTTAATTTTCTGGTTTAGCTTGAAGGTCACAAATTGTGTAACCATACACAAAAGATGCCTTTTCGCTGCCCGTCCTGTTTCTTTCCTTCAGTATTTTGAATTCCTTGGTACATTTCATTTGAAACCTTTCATTTAAGGAACCAGGACAATCCAGGCTGAACCAGCCTGGCAGTGCTGACATTTTCCTGGTGCTGTTTCGTGTTGGTGCCGACACAGGGATGCAGAATCTCTTTCAGGTCACATTGTCAGCCCGTCGTGCTGTTGTTGTGATGACAGCCTGTACATTTTCAGTGGTTTTCATCTAGGGATTTGGAAGTACTTTGCAGAAATAGAGTACAGTTGCCTCCTTATTTGTCTCTCTACCTACACTAGTATCTATGTGTGTATTTATATAGAGCCCTAATACACGTAGGGATTACATCGTGTGCAACCAGGATCAGACAGTGAGAAATTAGAGCTGGGAACAAAATCTGGCTTCATTATTGTATATTCCTGTCCTAAATGAATCTGAATATTTCCCAAATAGTAAAGGTGTTGGGAAGAATCTCTGTTTCTTCCTTTCTTAGATGTATAGCAAAGGAAAAGCTTGATTAGTTTCTATATAACGTTTATAAATGAAAGTGAGTAGCTTTGTTTAATTTGGAAACATTGAGGACAGTAAATCAAATGGTAAGATTGATTAAGTGTCTTACTGCTTGCTAAACTGAATTTACAAGCATAGATCTAAATGTTCTCTGAAAGTTTACGGTCAAGCCCTTTTTAGTTTTTCTATATTCTGTTTTGAAAGTCAGATTGCAAAAAGGCAACCTCACCACTGGTTTGCAACAGTCTGTAGATGCAGAGAGGGTTATAAAGCCTTCAAAAGGACTTCAGTGTCCATAGAGGAGGCGAAGCAGAGTACAAATGTCAGGGTGGTATATCCACCACTCTCTTTGTTGTTAAGTTTGTTTCCTATAAATCAGTGCGACAAGAACTGGTCAGTTCTGTATTAGAGTGTTAAAGCTCTGCACAGAATGTCAGTTCAGGTCAAGAGGTATAGGGAGATAAACTTTCCGTAACCTTTCCTTTTGTGTTTCGTGCTACTACTCTGTGTGCCGTAAGGAATACAACGCCAGCACTTGGTTGCAACATCTCAGGCCGGAGGGGGAATAGCTGCATTCCTGAGGTCTCCCCACTTTTATTACGTTTTCACTTCCAATAAAGCTGAGTTGCCAGAAAGTCTTGAGAGACTCCCTCTTTCTATAGTACAGCACATTACAAAATGAGGGATAAATCCTGATAAGGTTTCTGGATACTGTTGTAACACGATAACAAATTTGGCCATTGGCCTTCAACGTGGGTGTTTTACAGAGTGTAGATAAAACAGGCTATCTTTAAAAAGTACTGTCTGTTCCCAGCCTTTTCCCCGTCTTATGAATTTGTGATTTACTTTTTCGTTATTTGGAAACTTAGGGCTTGCTTTTATTTTCAAGCTACTATAGCATAAGAGTATTCCCAACATAACTACTGAATTGTAGAGCACATTTAAAATCAGAATCCTGTTCCCGTAGCTGAATTCTGACTCCCTTCTGGCTCCCACTGACTTTTGGAGAGCAGGAATTTCATTCTATGCTTGTTTTTCCTAATATCTGGATAAATTTTTAAGGAATTTCCAGCTGAAATTCATCACACTGTGATCCAGAAGATACAAAAGCAAGTATCCCTAGTGGTGTCTTGGCATTTAAGTATCAAGTTTTACTTCATAACTCGAAAGTTATTTTTAATAACTTTTAATAACTTTCACTTAAAAAAAACCTCATTAGGATTTTTAGCTCTCACATCTGGGAATAAGACTGACCTAGAATGCTGATGTGATGATTCATAGTATTTTAATTTTTCTAATATGGGAGACTATCACATAAAAAATTTAAATTACACATTTCAGATGCTGCTCCAAGTAGCATTTGGTACGGCAGCAAATCTTCCCACTCTGGCTTGCCAGGAGCTAGCCTACAAGTTGAAATTAAATATCTGTTAATTTTTTCGTATCTAAATAAGTAACTCCGGCTTCCCTCCCCGATCTGTGTGGTGCAGTAAGATGCACGGCTGTTGTGCCACAGGAAGGGTGCAGGGTCATTGCTCCAAAGCAGCTGGAGAGGGCAAGAGCCCAGGCCTGAGAATCAGAGAATAGTTTTGGTTGGAAGGGACCCTCAAGATCATCAAGTCCAACCATTGAGAAAGGGCAGTGGAAAACCCACAGTGGGCTGGGGAAATAGAACACTTCATTCTCTGTCCAGCTGGACAGGGTGCAGGAGCAAGGACACGTCAAAACTGCCACTTTCCTCTTTGGCTTCACTGCGCCTCAGCTGGCTCGTGTGGGCCAGGTGGGCCACCCGCTCCTTCCCCAGCATGTAGAAATAGTGGTCTTTCAGCTGTCCTGCCCTTACTGGGTATGGCTCGAGGGCAGGACACTGAGCGTTTTCTGCTTAAGGAAATTAAATATTTAGAAAAGATGGAAGAACATGTAGTTTGTCATCACCCGTGGCTGCTGACCGGTACAGCAAATGACTGAAAGTTAGCTCCCCAAGATAAATAACTCATATTTTCAATAGCAGAGCTTAAATCTATTGCAAAATATGTCCACCTTTCATAGATTAAAAGCCAAGAAAATAAAACACATGGTATCTCATTTCCCTACATCCACAGTTTAGGCATATTTCCGAAACTGACCTCATTTTCAGCAGCTTCTCCTCCCCCAAACCAGACGTCACATGGGTTGGAAATGGCAGTCAACGATGCAGTTACTGTTCTGCGCAGTCTGTGCTGGGCCGACTCCACGCTGGGCCTACATGCCTGGTCCATGCCGTCCTCTCCCCGAGCTGGACCTCCCTTCCCAGGACCGGGGGAGGCTCCTGCGGGTGGTGCAGTGGGGCTGCTGGGCTGGACAGAGGCAGCAGTGAGGACAGGAGCTGTGTCTGGAAACTGAAGAGTGGTTTGCAAGCTGTGCAAGGAACCTCTCGCTGGTCTGTAAGACAAGGGGCCTCCATACTGGTGGCACAAACAAGTCCTTTGGTGTTCCATCCCCTTGTGAGGGGGAGAGTCAGGGGACTTGAAAGTGAGCCAGGTCTTAAGCTGGACTGTAGAGGAATATGCTTCAATGTTTGACTGTACTACGGAAGCCTTGTAACACCCTTTACTGGACCAGAAAAATGACCATTTAAAATGTGAGACCATATCATACCCCTCCTCAGTGTTACCCTAATAAAACTAGGCTGAAGCTTAAAATCACTTCTACTGCTAGGCTTTCATTTACCTGCATGTCCTGTGCCGTGGAGCATGTGTTGGTCCTTTATTTGCATGTGCAGCTCTAATTATCAGAGGAAAAAAATAAAAGAGACAGATTATGCTGTAACAGCAGTCTTCAGCTAGCCCCTTGTAGACTTCACACAGCTTCCAGCTACTAATTGTCCAAGCGATCTCATTAAAGAACTAAAGATAGCTCTGCGGACTAAAATGCCATAATTTCAGGGGAAAGAATTCAAATCCAGTGAGGCCATGCAAACACTGATGAGCAAATGAGCCTCTACTGGTATTTGCTACATAGACCCTTAGCTGCCCTCTTCTCCAACTAATTGCTTTGTCCCTCTCCTGTCAATAATTTTTGCAACTTAATAAAGCAGGGCTCTTTTGAAGTACTAAAGGGATTCTCACAAGCATCCCTGTGTTTTTAGCCTTTATTTATATTTAAAAATTATCACTTATTTTTGGATTTCATACGTCTGAGGTGGAAATTACCAAATGAATCACACAGTATTGTCTTTTACTTTCTCAAAATTCATAGCAGGCCACACAAAATAATAATGGCCACATAAACCAAACTGGGGAAACTCGAAGCTAACAACCCTGCTGACAGTTCTAGCTCCATACCTGCGGGTTGTTACTTGTTTCTCGTGCTACCTTTTTTTGTCTTCCTGAAAGAATGGGTGTCTCCTAAAAACCTTGATATCCACCCCTTCCATTTTCAGACAGCTCTCTTCGTACCTTCTCGAACACCTGCAGCTTCCTTTTCTGTGCTCTTCTGAAGTCTGTACGTGTCAGTCGTTATCCTTTCTAATCCACCCTCTAGTGAGCACAGAACCAATTTGCCAGACCTCTCTTTGCAGCTATAATCTTTGAGGCTTTTAGTCTTCTTTTCATGCAGTCATGATTTTAAGTTTCTTCTTTCACCTTTGCGATTATTAGAGCCTCATCTTTCTAGGTACTTTCCAACCTCGTCATTCCTCTCTTATTAATACGGAATTTCATAAATCATGTGTCAGGCTTTTAGCTACCGTGTCCTTTTTCATTCATTCGTTATAATACTGCCTTATCAATTATTTTATCTCATTATCTGCACATTTTTAAACAGTAGTGAAAACTAGATGTCCAGTGTATCTTTATATTTCCTTAGCAGCAGCAGCAATCAGTGCAGGCTTAGAGAGCACCCTACTGGTGTCATTGTGGAAATGCAGCCACGGAAACAAATGGCACACACAGGTAAAATTAAACCAGTGACATTTTAAACAATGATGTCCATAGTATCTGTGATTGAGAGCTAGTGTCTACGGCATTTAGTAGCTAAAGTAGTAGTAGTGATACAGTGATGCAAGTATCAACTGTTGGGTAATATTTGTTTCCACTTAGATTCATGGAAAATCTGCAAACAGAAGTCCAAGAAATGGAATTCATAAAGTTCTCAAAGGGTTTGAACGTCATGAGAAAAGAAGACTTTGCAGAATGGTTACTGTACTTCACTGATGAGGAAAACAATGAAATTTACTGGCAGAATGTGAGAGACAGAATTGAGACTGGCGAGGTTGGTACATAAAGCATGCTTTTTTTCCTTCCTCAGTGGTATGTACAGGTTTTCATTTGAATATGAGTATCTAATAATGTAACTAGTGTTTTGCCAGCTGAGAAGTACAAATATTGACAATGAGTAAGCAATCACACCTAAACACTAGGTTCCACCAGATGTAATGAAATAGATTTACTGGGGTTTGAATGTATTATTGATTATGTATCATCTCAATTCTGTGGTACTCTAGAATATCAGTTTGGAAGAATTCAAGACTTTTTGCAAGTTTACAAATAACCTGGAGGACTTTTCTATTGCCATGCAGATGTTTACTGTAGCCAATCGTCCTGTTAAACGGGGTAAGTGCTGCATCTTTTGTATGTATTTTTTAAAAAAATAAATAATGCATTTGTAAATAAATGATCCCAAAGTAGCACTGTGGAGTCCAAACCCAGTATGCTGCTCTTTATTCTGAAATAATTCTATTTCATGAAAAAATAATAATAGGAAGTTCCCAAAATGTTTTGATTTGTGAGTTCTAATGTGCTATCATATGCTGGACAGTTCATGGTAGACTAACCCGTAGAGTCATGGAATAGTTTGGGTTGGGAGGGACCTTTAAAGAACATCTAGTCCAACCCCTCTGCCATGGGCAGGGACATCTTGTGCTGGATCAGATTGCTCAGAGCCACATCTAGCCTGACCTTGAACACTTCCAGGGATGGAGCATCCACAGCTTCCCTGGGCAGCCTGTTCCAGTGCCTCACTGCCCTCATTGTAAAATGTTTCTTCTTTATATCCAGTCTAAATCTACTCTCAGTTTGAAACCATTTCACCTTGTCCTGTCACTACAGTCCTTGGTAAAAAGTCTCTCTCCATCTTTCTTATAAGCCCCCTTTAAGTACTGAAAGGCCACAATAAGGTCTCCCCGAAGCCTTCTCTTCTCCAGGCTCAACAACCCCACTCTCTCAGCCTGTCCTCACAGCAGAGCTGTTCCAGCCCTCTGATCATTTCTGTGGCTCCTCTGGCCCCTCTCCAACAGGTCCATGTCTTTCCTGTACTGAGGCTCCAGAGCTGGACACAGGACCCCAGGTGGGGTCTCACCAGAGCGGAGCAAAGGGGCAGAATCGCCTCCCTCAACCTGCTGGCCACATTGCTTTTGATGCAGCCTAAGATGTGATTGGCCTGGGCTGCAAGGGCACATTGCTGGCTCATGTCCAATCTTTCATCCACCAGAACCCCCAAGTACTTCTCCAAAGGATTGCTCTCAGTCTAATCTAAAGTCTAGATTAGGAAGGATTTATTGAAACAATACATGCTTTAGTAGTGGTTCAAGGTAACAAAGCTTTTCCTCATAGTGCAACTAGTTTTTGGAAGAAATGAAACAATAGAAATCTCTTCTTTTGCAGGGTCTGTAGCATCTTGCTGTGTTTTATTTATTTCTCCGTGCTGCATTCTCCATGTGATTATGTAGTGTCATGTAATCATGGCTATGAAAAACAAACTGTGGTAAAGTTGGTTTTAAAATAAAGATTTGGAGAAGTTGCTTCCTGCCCATATTTTACAGATAGGAGCAATGCAACAAAAGTTTCACGGATGTACAAATGCTTTTTGTTATAGTCCTGAGGTTGTTGGAGGGCAGCTCTCGTAAGTTATTTGAAAATAGTAATATTAAAAGTTCCTAAGGAAATTTGATGAGACATTAACATTAATTGAAATAAATATTTGATGGGCTCATGAAAAAGGTGAGAGAGATGTGAGAAGACAGGAAGAGAATTCAGTGTTCTTGAGAAATAAATGTTTGGATGGGGTTTCAACCAACGAAGGCCAAAACCGGGAGGGTTTACAGCTTGTGAGTCTCATCACTAGTTAGTCCAGCCTTCAGGAAGAGTTTCATATCCACAGCCTCTCTGAGGAGGCTCATCTAGTGCTTAACCACTCATCATGAAGACTTTTCTATGTCAAACCCTTGCAACTTATGGCGTTGTGTCTTACCTCCATGCACCTTTGGGAAAAATATGGTGCTTTAATCCCTTTTAGGTAGTTGAAGGCTGCCCTTTGCATTTCTGTTCTCCCCAGCTCCCTCAGCTTCTCTTCTTCCATCACATGCCCCAGTTCCCAGCTGGATTTGTGGCCCTCCTCTGTCTGGTTTGGCAACGTATTTCTTCTGGTAGGGGGAGACAGATTTTATTTGCACAAGGTGCACAAAGAGTGGAGAGGAAGGAGGATAAATTAATGGTGAAAAAATAGTCATAAGTGAGATACAAGAGTTCAGCTCTGTTACGTATCCCATTTTTAAGTGCCAAAGGATGATGAGGCCAACAGTTGGTGTTGACTCTGGTAATGTTTCCTTGTAAAAACTTACTCCTGATCATCAGGCAGTTGTGCCTCTGTTTATGCACTGAACCATTCTGTGATGGAAAGCAAAGCAGCCAGCTCCCAAGGTAACTCATGGATGTTACATGTGTACATGCCTAATCCTTTCCTTAATCTCACTAAGTTCTTCGTCTTGCTGTTTGCATGTGTGTACGTGTGTGTATTCACACACATATGAATATTTATGCAAAAATAAGACAGCCCATTAGTCCTTCCTTTTATTGTAGACTTTTTGTTCTAAGTTAGCAGCTCATCTTTTCTCTCTGATAAAGTGGTCCTTCTTTGTTTAAAGATTACTATGCTCCACTGTTTTAGATCATCTTTCTCCTTCTTTTTATGTTTTATTCAAAAATGTGCAGCGCCATCTCTGGATTTGTATTTAGCTTTGAGAACTGAAACAGTTAACATCTTTTTAAAGACAAAATTAAGACTTTTAGCATCCTGTATTTCATGTCCTTTTCAAATTGCGGTATATCCGTTTACAGAAGGATTTTCAACTTAATTATATTTAAACCAACTGTAAATTAATCAGCTGCATTTATACCGGAGTTGCTCAAAGAGGCAAAGATGAGACCTAAGTCAGGAGTGCTCTTCTCACAAACTTCAGAACTGATCATATTTATAGCACTATTTATAAACAGCACTTGTTTACAAAAGCAGAACCACGTTATTACTGTATTTATTACTTAGTTGGACAATTTGCCGTAATAATCTACAAAACTGCTATACTTTAATAACCTCCAGTCCCTCCTTGCAATCGACATTTCCAAAAATTCATCTGATTCATGTGTTGTGATTGTGCTTGCTATAGTAAACAATAATTGCACTCTTACTATCTGCTGTTTTATGGCAACCCCACACATTTCTTTGTCTTCCTTGAGTCAAAACTCCAAATTCTTTACACCACAAGACCAAAAGTGGCTATTTTACCACAACGCACATGGTAGTGTAAAGAGAGAAGGCTGAAAAGCTGAAGAGGAAAATAAATCTCCAGAGGTATGGCAGCTTTTTCTGCCATAAATACTTATAAACTTTTCCATCATAATTTAAGAGAAGGTACTTTGAAAAACAGAACTAGCGGTATACAAAGCCATGTGCTGTAAGCAGTGCACCAAGTATTTGATGGTCTGTATTTCTACAGAGTTGCTGAGCAGATTGCTGGTTGAGGTGGAGAATATTGTAAAATACTGTTCTGTGAGAGGAGTTTTCTTGCAGAAGGAATTGGCTTGAAACTGATTAGAGATAAAATTGTGGTATTTTTATGAGATCGAAGTGAAGCAAATGCTTACCAATCGTATGCACAGGTATCAGCCAAAAGTACACAAGTATTCAGCATATGGCTATTTATAGCAAAAATTGCCACTTTTACTGTTGTTTTCAAATTAGTGCATTTCAAAAGTTTATCACACAATTAATAAAGATTGTGTTATGAAAGATGAAGCAAGCTCAAGTATGCATGAACTGAAGCCATGACCATGAGCCAGCACTGTGCCCTTGTGGCCAGGAAGGCCAATGGCATCCTGGGGTGTATTACAAGGGGGTGGTTAGTAGATCGAGAGAGGTTCTCCTTCCCCTCTACTCTGCCCCATCTAGAATATTGTGTCCAGTTCTGGGCCCCTCAGTTCAAGAAGGACAGGGAACTACTGGAGAGGGTCCAGTGTAGGGCAACAAAGATGATTAAGGGAGTGGAGCATCTCCCTTATGAAGAAAGGCTGAGGGAGCTGGGTCTCTTTAGTTTGGAGAAGAGGAGACTGAGGGGTAACCTTATTAATGTTTATAAATATATAAAGAGTGAGTGCCACGAGGATGGAGCCAGGCTCTTCTCGATGGCAAACAATGATAGGACAAGGGGTAATGGGATAGAGCTGGAACACAAGAGGTTCCACTTAAATTTGAGAAGAAACTTCTCAGTGAGGGTAACAGACACTGGAACAGGCTGCCCAGGGAGGTTGTGGAGTCTCCTTCTCTGGAGACATTCAAAACCCACCTGGACATGTTCCTGTGCAACCTCACCTAGGCGTTCCTGCTCTGGCAGGGGGATTGGACTAGATGATCTTTTGAGGTCCCTTCCAATCCCAAACATACTGTTATACTGTGATACTGTGAAGCCTCCTAATAGTTTACTAGCTCACACATCCCAAATTCTCCATCTAGGATACCCACGAGACATTGTAAACTGTACAGAATCCTGCTATGTATGTGCTGTCCAATTTCTTTACAAGTTCGGACTCAACTATGATGTAATATTATGTCTTTACTAGCCGAGTTCAAGAGAGCAGTGAAGGTGGCAACAGGACAAGAACTCTCAGATAATGTTCTGGATACCATCTTCAAGATTTTTGATCTAGATGGAGATGACTGCCTCAGCCATGGAGAGTTTCTTGGAGTCCTGAGAAACCGAATTCATCGAGGTTTGAGGGTAACAAGCTCACATATTTTTTTTTTAATACCAGAGATGACATAACTATCTTGTTAACACCTGTAGAAAACAAATAGAGATAATTAGTAGAAAGAAGTTAGATGTTAAACTGAAGATCCCTTACTGGTTATGAATCTGGGAGGAGTGCTGCCAGCAAGAATTTGTTATGTCTGTGAACTATGGGAGCAGCAGCACTGCATTACGTATTATATTTACACAGCCTGTGAATAAGACTCTTCTTTGTGTAAATGCTAAAACATAGTTTAACTTTATTAACAGGTACCACAACAGCAAGGCATTCAAGGTTACTGGAAGTGCGTGAAAAGAGAAAGCATTAAAGGAGCCAAAGAAGTGTGGAAGCAAACTGGGAAAAGTCCTTTTTAAAGCAGTCCATTATTCTCTTGCTATAGGTGTTGTTATTTGAGGGGGGTTGTCTGTCCTGTTTACATAATAGTTGAATCAAAAATACTCTTTTTTTTTTTTTTTTTACTGAAGTTCAACTTTAAATAACCCAGATTCTAATGCAATAGTTTTATATCATTCTCGTGCAATCAGTTTGGTTTACAGAACTGTTATCACTTTTGACATCCATCCAGAAGTACTCTTGTTCTAGGGAATAGTGTTGTTTACTCCTCTGTGGAGTCCGACCCTGCGCTGTAGCTGTAGCATGCAGGATATGCAGGTTTTAATAGTGGTCACTGGCAGGAACGTCACAGCAATATCATCCCCTTTTGGAAGGGTGCACATCATCTCAGTTAGCCACTAACACAGCAGTTCTCTTCCCCTGGCAAGGACAGAGGTCCAAAGGCAAAACCACTTGCACAATCCATGCAAATCAAGTTATCCTAGATCAAAAAGGAAAATTCACATGGTTCGTGCCCTCATTATTCTGAACTGCTCGTGTGCTAGTTCCTGGTGACCACTTGCACAATCCATGCAAATCAAGTTATCCTAGATCAAAAAGGAAAATTCACATGGTTCGTGCCCTCATTATTCTGAACTGCTCGTGTGCTAGTTCCTGGTGGATGATTCCACCAGATCCTGTGTGGGTGTCTGGTTTGTCTACCTTCATTATGATAATGTTAAACTGGAAATACAAGACTGTTGATACAGGCTTGAAAAGTTATCCATTGATCTATGAATGTAGTTGAGTCTCTCAGACCTCTTCAACAAATCATATAAATGAGAAACAAAAATCCTCGTTGTATCATAAATAGCAGTAGCTACAATTTGAGTTATGGCTATTTTGCTTTAATTGTATTGCAGAAGGTGAATGTGTAACAAATAGTTCCTTTATCTTAGAATTGTGTAAGGCTGTGATGAGGAACGCTGCAGTATCTCAGGAATTCAAGGTTATAATAAGCAAGTGTTGGGGGAATAGTAAGTCCAATGAAAAAGTAAATAAAATTGTTTTTACTCCAAAATGCAAAGTTAGACATACGATCTTAAACAATAAACCAAGGAGCAAATCAAAATTAACATTTAGCAATTATAGATGAACATTTTTAGCTATAACATAATGTGCATCTGTGTATATAAAGGTGTGCATTACATGTTTTTTCTTTCTTGTATCCTTAGGAGCCAACAGCCCCAGGTCCAGATCAGTCTTCCTGGTTGGCTGCTATACATAGGAGATAGACTTATCTATAAAGCTCTCAAGGTTCTTCCTCTTTCCCTCTGCAAGTTGTCTGACCTGTTTTGGCTGGGGTGAAAGCTTAGACTTTCAAGACAGGTTTGTGGTAACAGGCTCATAAGATGGACTGGGAAATGTCTCCAGAAAAACAACCAAGAAATCTCACCACTCTTTGAGGAAGTATCCGTCCCTTTTAAGCATGACACTGGCTGTGTTATTCTCAAAGTAGTATATAAGCTCAGCGGGAGGTGGTGTCATTTCTTTGAGGTTTGGGTGAGGGAAGCCTTGAGAAGAGGGGAATCTTTCATGATAGATACCAGAGCAGCCCTCAGGTGAGGAACAGGAGAGACTGCATTAGGAAACCATAAAGATCCCACCTACGGAGCACCAAGATGACAGAGAATGTACTTGGTCTGTTGGTAGGTATCAGGCTGGCTTGTGCTGAGGAGGAGTCCTCCCACCCAAGCCTCAGCATGGTGGGCTCTCCTGGGGAAACAGAGCGAGAAGCCAGCAAAGCAGCTCTTCCCTCCATGGCCTTCTCTTGGAGCTTTAATTTAAACTGTGTTAAAGAGATCATGCTTGTATTGTTGTCATCTGTGGACATGCACCTAGAGCCACCCACCAGAACAAGAGCATGCCTGTGTGGGTGTCCTGAGCCCTGTCTAGAAGATCAGGTACCCGTGACCACCAAGGATCCCCTTACTTCCCCAGGAAACCATCAGAATGAAATAAAATGCAGTGAACACCTCAGCCTCCCCCCACAACTGAACTCATGCGCTGCTCTGGGGCAGCGGGAGATAAGAGACCTGGTGTCCCTTGGGTGTTTGCAAGTTGCTTGTATCTTCTGGTGATGGGAGCTGTGAGTAGAGCTGATGGCAGCGCGCGTGGGGCGGTGGGACTGGCATCAAAGTACGGCAGCCCGCTCCGCGTCACCAAATAGTAAAGAGCACAATCGAGCAAGACATGTCTGTATCACAGAAGTGTGTGTTTCCACCCAGAGTGTGCTGTGGTCCGGCTCTGGCTTTAATGCAAAGCTGCCTTTTACTTGCTGTTGTTACTATTTAGGCAAATCATTTTTACTTTGCAATGGAGATTATTCTTTAACATTTTATTCTGTGAAACGTTAACAGGTTTATGATGTTTTGTATTGCTTATGTGGTTTCTTTTGTTTACCAATGACTTGGTTCCTACAAGCTGTTTGGTTTTCTTTTGAAAAAGTCAATTCATTTAGTTTTCGTGTATCTAGAAGTTGAATTCCTCATTGCTCATTGTATCTGGGCTTGTGCAATCAGCAGTATCTGCTTTTGGCAGCAAGCAAAACCTTTGAGTTCAGAGGAAAAAGAAAACAGATATGCTTATTTTTAAGTGAACTTCATATTGATTAGGAGTTAAAATGGAGTTGTGAAACGTTTTCAGAAGAAGTTATCCTGAAAGTACAGCCAGGAAGGAACTCCTCTGAAGGCCTGGGAAGACTTGTCCCTCAGGCTTGAAGAATCAGACTGTTTAATTTTATAGTCTATTTTCATTTGTCTTAACCAAAAGGCTTTACAAAACAGTCTTAAAATAATTTCTCATGTTCTTATTTCTCATAATCTTAGGTTGAAAGAGCTATTTCAGTGTTTAGATAGACCTTGTCTTTTAAGGAAGCCATCCTAGTTTTAGCATTACCTGGTTTAGTTCCTTTTAGTAGCTGTGTGGTATTGTCAGCCTGCCCATCAGCATTATTCAACACAATTTAGTTAAAAGTTTACGGCAACCAAATAAAATATATTTTTTAAATCTCCAACATTGTGTCTGAATGTTATGTGAAATAAAGATGAATACATTGCAGAAGTCTCAAAAATTGATTTAATGTATTTCAAAAGGATACACAAGGATGAGTACAAGTCTTTTACAGCATATAACTCATATACAGAATTTTGGTTGTATCCCCATAACAACGCTTTTTACATTTCTTTCCATTTGTTTAGTTTAAGATAAATGTTTAAGTACTTCATTTCAAAAAGAAGCAAAGGAAAAAGTAATGTATGATATACTGGAAATAAGAGAAACTCATTGGTTGCTTCTAGAAATTAATTTTGGTGTCTTCATTTACGCAAGCCTCTTTCTAAAAGCAAAACTCCCTCTAGGGTCAAACCAAAACCCAAAATCTGCAGCAATGAGGAGTACATATTTGGCATGTAAGAACTGAAAGAAGTTTGATCACAACGTTACACATTGTGATAAATGTTGACACATGGCTGTGTCAAAAGCAAATCTCTGATGTTGTCCATCAGTGGTGTGTTGTCTCCTTTCAGGGCTCAGAGGTTGCCACTGATGATGCCTGGAAACATTGCGGCGCCTGATCTGAACTCAGGTATCATCGGGGTGTGTTGGCTTGTCTGTGGAACCAGGTATTAAAAGGGGGACCAATATGTTCATTCTTAATTTCAAGCTTTTGCTGGCGAGTACATGAGGTTTATGTAATTTAAATAATTATAAATGTTTTGTGTTTCAGAGCTTGTGTGGAATTTTAGGTGTAGAAATCAGACCATTTCTTGGCTCTGAGGAGTTTATAGTTTACAGCTGGGTTATCTAGAAGACAGTAAGATAAACAAGCCAGGCCATGGGTCATGTTTTCATGGTGCTTCACATGTCCAGTGTGCATAACAACAAAGGATCACTGCCCAGTACAGGGCTAGAATGGGAACAAACCCAGGTATGTAGAGGAAGTATTTAAAAATTCAGGCATATTGGCCACACTTCGACTTAACCATAGAACTGGATCAATAAATGTACATCAGAATTTAAAAAGATAGTTTTCTTCTCATTGAAGAGTACTCATGGGAGAGTGCAGGTATGTCTCGTGCCTTCAGTTTTAATCTTTCCTATAAAACAGTCACACCTGGGTCAGGAAACTGCTTCAGTCCTGAACAGAAAATATGTGTCCACATGATGTTGTGGCCATTGTCAGTGAGATCCAAGTTGGCCAAGCAATGGGTGCTGTGATGCAGCTGGTCCCGAGGGAAGCACAAAGATGAAAGTGGTGGATGTTGACACCCCCTGTTGCAGACAGCAAACCTGAGAGGCATGAACATGCACAAAATTAATCAGCAAACAAGTGCATGTCTCTTCTCTTTCCTGCTATTTGAGGGTTTCCTGCTGGCTTTGTTGATTAAACAATTCCTTAGTTGGTTCAATAATACAAAAATTATGCAGCATATGCGGAGACAGATTTCCCATTAGGCTGGTATTGGCTTAGTCAATAATGTTTTCAGCTCATTAACCGGAGTGCCCCAGTGCAGAGCTCTGCTCACCGTCCTGGGTTTATGTTGGCCACATTTCAGACACAGATGTGAAAATCTGGGACAATGGGA
The DNA here is from genome assembly GCF_036013475.1 of Columba livia. Taxonomy (NCBI): domain Eukaryota; kingdom Metazoa; phylum Chordata; class Aves; order Columbiformes; family Columbidae; genus Columba; species Columba livia. Next base: position 20,636,462 of record NC_088602.1, on the reverse strand, counting down.
TATTCTGTAATAGAGATCGATTATTTCTTTCTCATGATTTGGGACACCAGCAAACTGCTCTGAAACATCCCAACACAACTGGTGAAGGGACTTGAACATAAGACCTATGGGGAGAGGCTGAGGGAGCTGGGGTTGTTTAGTCCAGAGAAGAGGAGGCTTAGGGGTGACCTCATCACTCTCTATAACTACCTGAAGGGAAGTTATAGCCAGGTGGGGATTGGTCTCTTCTCCCAGGCAGTTAGCAATAGGACAAGGGGGCATGGGATTAAACTCTGCAGGGGAAATTTAGGCTGGATATTAGAAAGAAATTCTTTACAGAGAGAGTGCTCAGGCATTGGAATGGCTGCCCAGGGAGGTAGTGGACTCGCCGTCCCTGGAGGTTTTTAAACTGAGATTGGACATGGCACTTAGTGCCATGATCTAGTAAACGGACTAGAGTTGGACCAAGGGTTGGACTTGATGATCTCTGAGGTCTTTTCCAACCCAGTCGATTCTGTGATCCTCTGGAGGAGGACATGGTCTTTCTCCATGTTGAGCTTCACTAAACTCAGCTTTTGCTTTGTGGATGCCACCTTTCTCCATTATCTTTAATGGTCCCTGAATACAAGTACTTGCATTTGGACGTTTTTTGTTAAATTGAAGTGCTCTTTTATGTGAAGGGTGAAAACTCTTAGAAAGGAGCTGTTTTAAAACTTCTACAAATTCGAGCGTTACGGAAGCAGATTTTGAAATTGGAACCATGCAGTGAGCAATTTCCTGCAGAAGAGGAAGAGCTACAGGACTGTTGTGCCTCTGGTCCACCGCTTTAGGGAAAATTTGTCAGTTTTAATACTACCCTATGGAGCTACTAAATCAGCCCCCAAAAGCCAACTGTTTTTAAGATTGGGCAATATAGTGTTCTAAATTTCTCTTCTTTTGTTCAGGATACAGGGTGGGTTTTTTTAAATTATGTGGCATCTTACTCTGTTTTAATCTACTTTGTAATCGATACTATTAGAATGAGTGAACATTACTAAAAACATTGTGTGCCTCTCTTAAATAATGCACACAAGGTAATTCCTAGAGCAATGGTAGCTGAGTCATAGGACAGATAATTATATTCACTGTTGAAAAGGAAGGATACCAAAATGTGATGCTCTGCCATTCATCTTTAGAAAAGGGGAGTTCAAAAGAAAAGGAGACTAATTAAATGACAGGTCCTAAAGTTAAAAGAAACAAAGCTCTTTTAAATGCTATTACAAGAAAAGATAATTTAGGAGACATGAATATCACTGAACAAAAGGACACTAGGAAAGAAAGGGATAAATCAATATGGCTGAATCTAATTTTTTCAGGATTCTGGTTGAGCAAAAGTGTGTCCTCACAGCTTAGAAGTTTGACCTAACACAAACAAGGGCAAATAATCACTCGCAGCTGGTGTATACAAGGCTACATGAGCTGTTCTAGAATGTGAAGAGCAAATACTTACACAGTCTTGGTTGGTTTTATGCATATAGCAGAAGCCTCAAAAAAAATGATTAGTCTGATATTACCAGGAGCAAGTAATAAGGTTCCTAATGAGACAAATTATCATTTTGCATCAGTCTGCATCTAAGAGGCTGTTGGTTGGGATGCTTCTTCCTGGGGTATATTGGCTCCTGGCATTTAAGATGAGCAACTCTTAAGAGGAAACAAATACAGAAGCAAAATGGAGATGAAATTATTGTAAATTATGAGGTCTAAATAGTACAGAGATAAATTCTGAAAAACTGTAGTGTTTGCAGTGTCTTGCTGTAAGACACCTTTCCAAAAGCATAGCAAATGTTGGTAGCTGTATTTTTAATTTGAGAAAGTTGAAAGGGAAGATACAGTAATTTACAGTGCAGTGAATTTTGCCACCTGTTCCTGCCAACCTGCGTGAACTATTTATTGCAAATAAATGAACAAACATCTGGAAGACTGTGCAATAGACCCCAACCGGTGATGAGTCTGCAAGGGGAAATGTTTTGCTTCTCTTGTGGAGTTCTTTCTGTGGCTAAAGCAGGTGAGCAGCCAGAAACAGAGGTGTAAAGTGTTTAAGTGGATTGGGGACAACTCTTTCTTTTAGCTATTTGGCAGTTAAGGGATCAGATGCAAGTGAGATGAGCAGCCATTCCTACAACACGGCATTCTCAGGTGCTGTTCAGCTTCCCAGAGTCTGCTCCAAGTATCATCACTTCTGCCTCCCACATCTGAAGCAGCAGAGTGTGCAGCAGCTGCAGCGTGGCAGTCTGAAGCTAAATAGGCGCTCGGTGATTTCTAGCAGAGTTTCCTTCTGTCCTGCTTGGCTTCTGTTCAAGGGGCTGGTTTCTGGTCTAGCAGTCCTTGCAGAGACATCCCAGATGGCTCTGAGAAGTGGAAGATGTGAGTTCCTGCCAGCTGTGCCAAGGGGCTCCTCATGCAGCGTAACTCGGGTGCAGGGACTATCTGGGACAAGCAGTGCTTCTCTGCCACCTCACAACCTTGCTGTTGCCCTTGTTTAATTCAGTTTCACTTCATTCCTGTTAGTATGGAAGCATTGCACAGAAATATTACTGGACAATAGCTGGTCTAAAGTCATCCACCCTGTCCTAGGTCTGTGCAGCTGTCACTGGCTTCCTCTCCCACCCAAGACATCTGTCTGACCCAGAACAGAAATGTGGCCGTGTCACAGGTCCCAGCTTTGCCAGCATCAGACCCCTTCCAAACCACACGCGGTGGCTGTTCCTGCAGCTCAGTACCAACACGTGCCAAAAGCAGGTCCTCCCGACACGCACGTGGCCCTGCCGACACTTCTGCAGGTGACACTGGGGTCAGCATCAGCGAGTTTGGCTGGGACAGGGAGGGACATGTTGGATCACTTCATGTCTTCCCTAGCATGGTGAATCCTTTGCTAATTAAACCTGTTCTTATTCCTGGCTGTGCTTCTGGGTCTTCATGTTACGATTTGTGTTTATCATGAAAGGTCATGGGATTTTGTTATGAAATTTGGTGGGAACAGGGATGAGAAAAGTGTCAGGGCACAGTAACAGCCACACACACAGTACAAGCTTGGTAAAAGGTGCTTGTAGCTTTACTTCCCTGGTCCAGCTCCCTTCCTTTTCAATTGCAGGCTTGAGAGTACCATGTTTATTCACTGAATACACTACTAAGTAATGAACACAGCAATTAAATGGTTAAAAGCACACACAATTCTAAAACTAATTGTCATTCTTAAAACTTTCAGACGACACCCAACGGTGCACCATTACAATCCTACCCCTCTTGCCTCTCCGCTGCTGTGTATCAGGGTGCGAGCCGACTCCCCCTCACTCCACCCTCCCACACCTCATTATTTGGGCAGAGTTGATAGGGGTGTCCAGCAGGGCTGACCAAGGGGGTCCTCCCGGTGTCCTAGTGGGTTTGTGTCTGCAGGTCAGCATGCTTACAGCATGGAGGCATTCACACTCCTGCCATCAGAAGATGTCCCGCTGTTGTTCCTACCTTTCCCCATTTTTTCTGTTTCTGGACCCACATTTTCACTGCCCTTGTACTGTCCTTTCTCCACACAAACTCCTCCCAAACAAACACTCTGCTTGTCTTACCCTCCCACGCTGCCACCAGCAGTGGGGCTTCACACATACAACCCTCACCACTACCAGGTACCGCTGGAGTTCCCATTCTGGCTCCTTCCCACCAATGTGTGGTGATCCCCAGGGTGCTCCACAGGGTTCGGGAGGTGATGCAGAACATATGTACTGTGAGGCTGTTTACTTCCAACAGTGGTTGTTTAGTCTTGAGGTCTTACTATATGCACACATTCCCCTTGTAAATCAGGTTCCAACAGCCCCATACCTATGACTTTCAGTGGGCTAATGAGAGTTTTTACATCCCACTGCTCATGCCCCTACTTTAATAAGTCCCCAAGCCACCACCCCATCATTGACGATCCATTCCAATCCCAATTAAAAAATTGGCACCACTCATCTGGTGACCCTCCAGACACAGGCTGTCTCTGCTGTAATATATTGCCCATGAGAAAGGAATTAACTCCTTACAATAAGCATCTAATGACCCCTTCACTGTTTCAGTTGCCAGCAGTTGTGCTTGGTACAATAAATAGCCAGAGATACTGTTCAATTGAACACCTCAGAAGTATTTTCCATTAAATTGGCAGTCCCTTTAGCCACATGCCATTTTTGGCTATCCCAGGTAGTTAGTGTTGTCACTGCATCAGACAACCATCCCAAGTTTATTACTGAATTACTTTGTATGGGATTCAAAATTCCATCCCCCAGCCTCTGTGGTGGGTTGACCTTGGCTGGACACCAGGTGCCCATTCAAAGCGTCTCTGTGAATCCCCTCCCCAGCTGGACAAGGGAAAGAAAATATAAGAGATAAGGACAGGGAGAGACCACTCACCAATTACTGTCACGGGCAAAACAGACTCGACTTGGGGAAAACTAATTTAATTTATTACCAATCAAAATTATAGTAGGATTATGAGAAATAAAACCAAATCTTCTAACACCTTCCCCCACCCTTTCCTTTTTTCCAAGCTTAACTTTACTCCCAAATTCTCTACCTCCTTCCACCAAGCGACACAGGGGGATGGGGAATGGGGGTTGTGGTCAGTTCATTGTATGTTGTCTCTGCTGCTCCTTCCTCCTCACACTCTTCCCCTGGTCCAGCGTGGGGTCTCTCCCACATGAGACAGTCCTCCATGAACTTCTCCACTGTAAGTCCTTCCCATGGGGTGCAGTTCTTCATGAACTGCTCCAGCATGGGTTCCCCACGGGGTCACAAGTCCTGCCAGAAAACCTGCTCCAGCCTGGGCTCCTCTCTCCAAAGGGCCACACATCCTGCCAGGAGCCTGTTCCAGCATAGGCTTCCCACAGGATTACAGCCTCCTTTGGGCATCCACCCGCTCTGGCGTGGGGTCCTCCCTGGGCTGCAGGTGGAGATCTGTTCTACCATGGGACCTCCATGGGCTGCAGGGGACAGGCGGCCTCACCATGGTCTGCACCACAGGCTGCAGGGGAAACTCTGCTCTGGCACTGGAACATCTCCTGCCCTCCTTCTCGCTGACCCTGGTGTCTGCAGGGCTGTTTCTCTCCTATTCTCACTCCTCTCTCCCATGCTGTTCCATAGCAGGTTTTCCCACTTCTTCAATGTCACCCCAGAGGTGCTACCACCATCATTGATGCGCTGGGCCTTGGCCAGCAGCAAGTCTGTCCTGGAGCAGGCTGGCATTGGTTCTCTCATCGGGGAAGCTTCTGGCAGCTTCTCACAGAAGCCACCCCTGTATCCCTGCCTCACTCCCAACCCCACCCTCCACCCCCCCACAGCTACCAAAACCTTGCCATTCAAACCCAGTACAGCCCCCAGCTTCCTGAGTTTATCTGAGAGCATTTCAACACAAAATGAATCTAGGGCTGTTACCTGGCAGATGTGCCCATACCTTCTGTCCTGTTTCCATGATGTTTTGCCAGGCAGCCAGTGCGCCAGGCAAGTTTTGCTGGGCAAGCACTACAGAAGACTCACACTCTGACTGTAGTCCAGAAAAATTCATTTCTGACATTCCATATTTCATTCCATATTTCTGACACTCCTAATATCACCCATAATTTACAGGATTAATACTAGATTTTGTTTGGAGATGCTCACTGGCCCAAACTAACCCACATCATATCCAGGCTGATATAACTGCGTCCCTCTAATATCACTTTTGTTACAAAGGTATCATGTAGACTCTGTGCAACTTCTGCAGCTGCCCATATTGTGCTCCAATACAAAAAGCTAATGTATTTGTTCCATTTGTTTCCATTCATCCCACACCCCTTCAAAGGTAAAATTTGTTACTTCTGAGAGGACTATTAACAAATATTCATTATTAGAACACTAAACATTTAAATCTGTTCCTATTCTCTTGAGGTTAAGTATTAAAATTCCCTTGAGATCTTGCAGGAAAACACACGCAAGCAGCTATTGCTTTTACAGCTTTAACAAACAGAATGAAGATGAGAGGAGCTGGAATACTTTAACAAGATCCCTGACCTGCAAACCAGCCCAAAATTTCCCAGCTCACATTCAGTCCAGACTGCTCTGTCCTTTATAGTGCTTCTCTAGAGCAACTAGTCCCCACAACCAAGGTGACATCCATGCAACCAGTCATTCCTCCCACACCTTCCAGCTCTCCATTAGGAATGGGCCAGACCATGTACCACCAGCTCTCTCCCATAATTAATTTAACAGCATTACTTCCATTACTCTCTACAATTTTGCAGCCCTCTTCCTTACCATCTTGCTCCTGCTCCCATGTCCTAGCATGCTTATCAGCTTAGAGCTGATCCCAAACCGATCTCCATCTTCCTTCCTACAGTCCCTGGGTGCATCTCCCTGCTCCACAGCTATTCTGTGTATGTCCAGATCAGAGGTCACCGCTGCCTTCTGCTTTAACACCCCCAGGAACACCCATACACACAAGTTGCTGCCGCTTGGGCATTTGTCCCGGGCATTCCGTCCGAATGAGATGCTTATGGTCATTCTTGATCACCCATGTTAATATTTTTTCCATCATCTCATCAGCAGACAAGGCAATAGTAACTGCCCCTGCTGTCTGTCAAGGCACAGTTACCACACACTCAGCCTCTTCACACTCACAAGCACGACGTGGTCCCAGAGCCCAGGTTCTGCCCGTCCGCACCAGCTGATGCCTCGCTGGTTCTTCCAAGCCTTCTCCTCTCAGGGCTGTGCTCTCGCTGTGCTGCACTCCTGGGCTGTTGAACCCTCACCCCTCGCCCTGTGGGTTTTATTTCTCCAGCTCCTCCCGGGTTACAGAATCACAGTATGTTTGGGATTGGAAGGGACCTCAAAAGATCATCTAGTCCAATCCCCCCGCTGGAGCAGGAGCACCCAGATGAGGCTACACAGGAATGTATCCAGGTGGGTTTTGAATGTCTCCAGAGAAGGAGACTCCACAACCCCCCTGGGCAGCCTGTTCCAGTGTCTGTCACCCTCACTGAGAAGAAGTGTCTTCTCATATTTAAGCAGAACCTCCTGTGTTCCAGTTTGTACCCATTGTCTCATCATTGGTTGTCACCGAGAAGAGCCTGGCTCCATCCTCGTGACACTCACCCTTTACATATTTATAAACATTAATGAGGTCACCCCTCAGTCTCCTCCAAGCTAAAGAGCTCCAGTTCCCTCAGCCTTTCCTCATACGGGGGATGCTCCACGCAGCGCTTCCCCGCGGCTGGGGCTCCCGGCGCGGCGCTCCGGGTCCGGATCCGGATCCACCTCAGCGCCGGACGGCTCCGCCGGCCCCTCCGCCGCCGCCAGGTGGCGCCGCAGCCCCGCGGGAGCCGCCGCCGGGGCCGACCCGCTGCCCGCCGGACAGCGGCCGCGCACCCGGCACCGACACCCCCTGGGTTTGAAGGGACACAGGGGTTCTGCCACTCCTGGGGCCGCCCCAGACCCGGGGACCCAGGCGATAGGAACGCTGTAGTAAGGCTAGACATTTCAAACATTATAAACGTGCACGGTCAAGAGGATCAGCACCGCAAAGCAGCGGCGGTGGCGATGCCTTTCAGGAAGGTCGTGGTGCTGCCCCAGCTGCCAGGCATTAGCTGAAGTCCCGAAAGCGGTACAGTAGGTCATTTAGAAATAAACATTGCTGCATCCAACAAGCTATTTGAGCCTTTTAAAGGCCGGGACTCGGTGAGCAGGAGGTAACAGCCCGGCAGGGCCCCGGGTATGGCTGCCCGCACCCAGACCAACAAAGATAATGAAGGGAGTGGAGCATCTCCCTTATGAGGAAAAGCTGAGGGAGCTGAGTCTCGTTAATGTTTATGAATATGTAAAGGGTGAGTGTCACGAGGATGGAGCCAGGCTCTTCTCGGTGACAACCAATGACGAGACAAGGGGCAATGGGTACAAACTGGAACACAGGAGGTTCCACTTAAATAGGAGAAGACACTTCTTCTCAGTGAGAGTGACAGACACTGGAACAGGCTGCCCAGGGGGGTTGTGGAGTCTCCTACTCTGGAGACATTCAAAACCCGCCTGGACACATTCCTGTGTAGCCTCATCTGGGTGCTCCTGCTCCGGCAGGGAGATTGGACTGGATGATCTTTGGAGGTCCCTTCCAACCCGTGTCATTCTGTGATCCTGTGACCGGCGCCTTTGTGCCCGGGGTGGCCGGCACCGACCTGTCCTGCCGGGACCGCAGCAGAGCAGCGCTGAGGTTTCAGACCCGTTTTTATGGCTGGGGAGGATCCCGCCCAGAAACGGCCCCGCCGGTGCAGGATGAAACCTCCGCGACCAACCCCGCCCGTGAGAACGGGACGTGCTCGCCTCCCTCCCGCGGACGGCAGTGGAGGTGCGGGCGGAGGGCGGCGGGACGCTGAGGCGCTTCGGCGCCCGCGGGAAGGAGGCGGTGGCGGACGCCGGAGCCGCCCCTCTCCCGCCCACTGCGGCCCGCCCAGGGCCTGACCGCCCGCCCGCCCGGGGCCGGCTTCGCAGCGGCGGCCGTAGCTGCAGCCGCCGCCCGTTGCAGCGCCGGCGCCGATGCCTCCTGCGGCGGCCCGGCAGGGAAGATGGCGCCGTCCCACGTCCTCAAGTGTTGCCAGAAGGTGCTGGCCTGGGTGCCCGTGGCCTTCATCGCCCTGGTCGTGGCCTGGTCCTACTACGCCTACGTGGTGGAGCTCTGTGTGTGTGAGTGGACGGGGAAGGTCGCGGGTCCGGCGGCTGCCGGCGGGGCGGGGAGGACCCCTCACCACCCGCCTGCTCCGGGGGCCTCTTCTCCCGAGCGCCCCGGCGGGGATTCCTGTGCCTCCGTCCGCCCCAAGTGCTCCTTCAGGAGGGCGAGAGGACACCCCCGTCCCCTCGGGCGCTTCCCCCGGGGCCGGGTTTACCTGTTTGTCCTCCGGGGGCCGCGGGTGAGGACGGCGGGAGCGGTCCCTCAAGTGCCGCATGGCGGCGGGTCCCGGCCCGGGTTCCTGTGGAGAAGCGAGGGACGGGGACGGGGGAGGAGGAGGCCCAGACGGGAGGTTCGGAGGCTTCGCTTGGGGACGGGCCTCTCGGCGAGCCGGTGAGGGACAGAGACCCCCGGGCTCCATGGGGGCTGCAGAGCCTTCGTGGGGTCTCTGCCCCTCATGTCAACCCGGGAGAAGTTTCCCCTCTCTGTTTTTCTGTCGTTAATCTTCCTTTTGTATCAACTCCTTGACCACCTTATGGGTGTATTTATTCCTTGCCCTCTCACCCCTTAAGAAGTCCAGTGTCATCGAAGCATAATGAAGCTGGAAACATCCCACTTAATCGGGCAAGGGAAAGGATTTATGGCTTCTGGGGTTTTGTCGGACCACGTCAAGGCTTTCTGGACGAGGGCTCAGCATTATGTAAATGTGACTTGCAGCAGGTGACGGTCAGGATGATATTTACCCTTACCTGTCTGCAGGAGGAGGTTGGCTTTCTACAGGCAGGGTGAACGGAGCAGTGCAGTGGTGTGCAGTATTTATCACTGGGTAAAAGTTGCAATCAGTGTAGGAAAACTAAGGAACGTGTTACTGAGCATTTGGCGTGTTTAAGTAAGGAAGCTGAAAAGAAAAAAAAAGTACAAAGAATATATAAGCTTCATATAGGTCTGCCTTGTGTCTGTAGGTTTTTGTAGTTGTATTTGTGTAAAATATGTGCTTTGATATGCCTAGCTAAAAATAAAAGGCTTGCACATACTTTATATCTGGGCAGACTTGTCAATGCATCCTGTCATTAGAAATAATGAGTTACTTTTTTTCTGGAGGACTTAGTTTTTGGATAACTTTTTGAATGCCCATGGTATTTCGCTGCCTTTTGTGTTAGCTTTTTGTATGTGGTCTGGAACATAAACCACAGACCAAAAGTTATTTGGACTTAAAATAGCAGAAATGTAGTTGTAAAACAATGCTTGTTGAACTGTTATGTGAAATGTGGATATGAAAGAGCTGCAAATATGTCAGTGTATCCAAACTTGCCAGATTGCTATGGTTTAGTAGTCTGGTTTTGTGAGTAAATAATACTGGTTTTCTGAGAAAATTGTTATTAAAACTATAAACACTTAGAATCAAAATTTAGACAGTCTTCAACACTAGAGGTCTGGGGTATGGGGGTTTGTTACAGTAGTTCTGAGAGGGGCTGTGGGAGAGGTTATAGACTCAAGTTTTACAGGGGGGGTGTGAAGGTTTTCTGTACCCGTTACAGTCTCCCCAGTATGACAAAAGGCAGATTAGGACTATGCATTTATTCTCTTAAGCAAAGAGACTTGCCCAGGGTCACACAGGTGGTCTCTGAGCTGGGAACAGAACCTTGACCTACGAAGTCCCAGCTCTGTGTCTTGATCACAGAGTGGGTCAGGGCTGGGTGCTGGTGAATAATTGCTCCTTTGCAGGCACAGAGAATCTGCAGAGACCCTTCTGAGGTCATTAGGGTTTCATTTGTGTAAAAATTATTAAGAGGGCTGGCTCCTGTTTATGCGAGAACTTTCACTTCTACAAATCTGGTTTCTAGATGTATGGCACTTTTTCTCACAAATCAGCTTTATTCTTAACATCAGCACATACAGACTATTAAGAAAAAGTGATGTTTAATAAGAAAATTAATTATTTTTATTGCTGTCACTGAATTTTACAGTTGTTACCTGTCTAAATCATACTCGGTGACCAAGGATTTTATTTCTCTGTGAGTTTTGTATGTTGTGGGTTTCGTTTGTGGTTTTTGTGGGTTTTTCTTGTGGGGTTTTTTTTTGTTTTTAGCCTGTTGAATTTTGGTTTTGCTCCTGATGAAAGGTCATCTCATCAAGGGGGAGGAAAGAGGGTTTGGGATTTTTTTGCTTGGTGGGTTTGGTTTTTTATTGTTCTTTTGTTCCTCCATTTTTATTTGTGTGATTTTCTTTTACGCTGCAGTTGAGTTCAAACTGGCAGAGAGGATTTATAGCGAAATACAGGTTTTTCTGTTTCTCTTTGCAGGTATGTTTACTTTCTCCCAGTGCTACTTATGTTTGATTTTGGTTTGAAAACCACTGAGCTGTGTACTGTGAGGAAGAGCAAGGACATGCCTTTAGCACACTGCTGCTGAATTTGGTGACGCTGGTCTCTGCAGATGTTCTCGTACGGCAGGTGCAGAAGCGGGGCTTATGGCTTCTTGCACTTCTGTGGCTTTGGCAAAGGGCACAATATGTGTAACGGGAAGACAGATGGCAGAAGGGAAGCTTTAGAAAAAAGGAGACACGATAGAAAATTTCGAGTAAATACTGAGAGTAAAAGAAATCGAAACCACACAGACACCAGTGTTTTTTAAAAGGTTATTCTTAAAGATTTGGTAACTGTTGAGACATGATGCCAACAAGGAGGAAGGAAGAGAGAAAGCTTTCATTCCCCCATTTCTTCTTCCTGTTTTTTTCCTTCTTGCAGTCCCTGCTCATGTATTAAAGGTTAAATATGTGTATTCAGTTAGTAGGTCAAGCTGGAAGCCAAGTTTAATGTAGTATTGTAAAAGATTCCTAATAATCAAAGCAGACGGTGGTGCAGTTGGGCCTGCTTCTTTCATCACATCCTCCTTTTCCTTTCTGTTTTACTTTTCTGTGCTGCTTGCCCCACCCTCCTCTGCTGGGCTAGGTCCTCTGTATCTTGCTTTTGGTGCCTGATGGGTTTGGTCTTACTCAGTAATTTGCTGCTAGTATGTGTTTACTCGGTTAAGCCTTCCCTATAACCCTAAATTATATTACTTGCATACTGGCTGTGAACACTGAGGGGGACTGGTGTGGCTAAGATGAAAGGCGATTTGTGAGCTGGTCTCTTGTTTTCCTCCCATGGAAACTGCCAGCATCTTTGTATCTCTCTGAAGCACTGCTGTTGTATGCTGGTGAACAATGGCTTGTTTAGACCACTCTTGCTGTGTAGTTGTGAACCATCAGGTAAATTAGCTATTAGGCTAATTGGAAAGGTGAAAAGAGCCCCTTCTCCTCAAATGTGTTTAGTTGAGGAAATGTCAGCAGAGTGGTAACAATCTGTAAAGGTGTAACTGCAGGAACTGCAGAATACTTGAGGCAACGTCTCATTCAGGTTTTTTGGAATGTTTTGAAGTAGAAAAACATGAATGAACATTTTCTTGTTAGATTATTTCTTCTTTTCACACATAACTTGCCCAGAGCTCTTTTTGCAAGAAAGCACACCTAGAAATATATAATGGATATTGTAAAATAGCTTTTCTTTAGTTTAAAACAATTCCATGTGTTCTTTCTTGTTATTGAAACATGTTTTGCTTTTTAACATTGCTTTTGTAAACAATGGCAGTATTATGCTGCCAGTGAATTGAACTGACTGTGTCTGCTTACCCCAGCCTTCAGAAGCTCAGAAAGCCGAGCTCTTCTCTTGCAGTCCATTTTCATTTATGGATGACTTGTATCTTATCACCAATCCTGAACATTTTTGTAGGTGATTTGCGGTAATACAGACTGGCTAGACGATGGTCAGAACACGCTGTTCTGACACGTAGTAGGAGTTAATGAGTGAAGCCAACCTGTTTCCTACAGGCTAGAATACTAGCAGAGTGTGGTAGTGCAGTCTGCACTGAGAAAAAGACAAATAAGTTGATTTTGGTTGAGTTGTCTGGAGAACCTAATTAAGGTGTATTGTCTGGTTTTATTAAAAAAAATAATGTATTTTGTTCAGCTTAAGGTTTTACTTCTGTAGAAAGAACTATATGTTCTGAAAACCGCAGTCCTGTCTCTTCTGGGCTGAGAGTTGTAAGGAATATGGCTTGTTTTATAGATTTCCTAGTCTTGTAAATGTACGAGTGTTTTCATGCCTCAAACTCTGCAAAGTATGGGAAAATGCGATTTTGAAAGCTACAGGAGTGACTAGTTTTGTGTTCTTTTTGTAGCATCTACTTGCAGAAAGGTTTGCTTTTTTAATACAATGTAATGTCTAATGTGTCTAAAATACTGGCAAACAAAGCAGTTTGTAATTTAGAATTCATAACTTCACGTTAATGGTAGAAATTGAACTCCTTACTGTTCCAGGAGACTGCGGTAGTTCTTGTTAATAGGAGAGAGCTCTGATTTCCCTAAAGCACAGTCCACATGAGAAGCACATGGTGATCTGTTGTAATGCTCCCATTTGAAGAGTCTGTTGCATAAACACAGAGAAAGTAATTCCATCTGCCTCGTCCAGAAGAAATCTCTACTGAAAATGCAAATGCAGTAGCTACTAAGCAATGGCAAGGTGATATTATCAGCAGTGTATCAGTAACTTCTGATTTCCAGCTACAGCTGAACTATCAGCACTGAAGTACAACATTTGCATGTTACGCATGCAAAAAGTGTTCCCGTACGAAAAGAGGGTTACTTTTCAAGAAAGAGAACAGTAACTTAAACAGGTTAGATGTTAGTAACAGTTAACTATGTTTATGTGCCTCTCATGAATTTCTAAATAAAGAAATTTAACTGCTTTGGATGTACTTAAGGTGTCTCAGCTCAAGTGCACGTATTATTGCCTTAAATGAAAACCCTTTCTTTTATTATAAATCTGCAGAATTCCTGTTAAGGTGCTCAAACTGGATACCAATATATTGGAAAGCTAAACTCTCAGCTGGAGTAGAAAGATTATCTATCTTCTTATGTGGTGCTTTGCACTGTGCTGGTTATTTTGGTTTATAAGGATGGGTAGGCATGTGCCCTTTATATGGCATGAAATCTGCTCTCTTGGCAGTCCTCTAATCAAAAAAATGTTTCAGGAGTAACAGAACTAGTCCGCTTGGTTTCTTGGGGAGTTGTTTTGTGTCTGCTCTTCCTCTTCTTCTGCCAGCAGAAGGACTCTGTCCCTCTTCTCCCTCCCGGTGCTCTGTCTGCAGTGCCCACCACAGCCCCCTGTCATCAGTTTCTGTATCTGCTAAACCGTCCCTGACAGCTCTGCAGTAGTTGGCATCTTTCCTTGATCTCTAGATGCCATTTGGTCAAAAAGACGTGTGGTGCCGTGGCCAGCTGGGTGTTGCTCAGCTTGCCAGGGGGGCAGGCAGAAGACCAGCACTTGAGCTCAGAGCAGCTGTCTCCTAACAGGGAGTGTGGGTTGTCTCTTCTACTGGTCCAGCAGCTTTGGTGAAACTGGCTGGCATATACATAGTGTGACACCTCCACTGAGTTTCAAAACTTGGCCAAAACTGGTCCATGCGCAAGATGGCTTTGGAGTAGGGGAGGGAAGGGGCTTAGAGAATGCGGGGAGCTGAGCCAAAGCAGGAGCTCTGCTTGTGATGTTACTCTTGCTGTAGCTGTGATCACTCACTGCTGCAGTGCTTCTTCATTGCCTTTTACATGTGGGCTATAAAGCTTTTGTTCTTTGTTTGAAAGGGCTTCGACAGTATGAGTATTTAAGATAATGAAAAATTATTTATTCAGAATTTTTCTACTCTCAAATTTTTTCTCTGGTAACAACAGTAAGAGCTTTCTGTATATCTTTAGAGTTAGATCAGTGAACTAAAGATGCACTTTCATTTTTAATCAGGGGTTTTACATTACTGCATGACTTACTAGTCTCCCAGTCTTCCCACAAGACACTATGAATAAAAGCACCAGCATTTCAAGTGTCTATTTTCAGTAGATATCACTTCGATGTCTCTGGCCCTCTGCATACTTTGAACTTCAAGTTCTGCTGTCTGTTGAAAAATATTGAAAACTTGATCTTTAGCAGCTCATATTTTTGACTTAATGTAGATGTGCTTTCCATAGTAAAAAAAAATGTACATTGTTACAAAGATGGGTATCTGAGCTGAGGTGAAACACTTGGATGGAACTGTACTTGCTTATACTTTTGGAACTTGAGGCTGCCTGTGATGGAAAACAGGAGTAGGAGAAATCCTAGTTGTCTGTTGAAAATTATGCCTGTAAATGCTGAGGGTTCGCGGTGTGCGTTTTTAATCCATTCAATACGTCAGTGTTTATCCCACTCTTTCTGTTCAACAGTCTCCTGCAACTGGTAAGAGTTCATGCTGGTTTAGCATGTACTTTCCTTACAAAGGTTATAAACAATAGGTGCCCGAGTTTCTGAAGCAGCTTAAATGGAGTTTTCAACTCAGTCATTTAACTCCTCCCCACTTCGTACATATTTTTACTGTAACAGGACAAGAGTATCCATATTTCTCTCATTGGTATGTATCAAATTAAATAGAAACTTTTGAGAAGTGACCACAGGCCACTTTACTGTGTGAGCTGAATCTCCACCAAGGTGAAATACATTTGCTCTTTTAGCCACTTCTCCAGTATTACCTCCTTCTGCTATCACTAAATTGTTTTCAGTGGGTTGTGCCTAAGTCTCCCTGTCCTGGGTCAAGAAAAAAACACACAACTTTTCCCCCTCTTTTGCTTCCTTCACACCCCCCGTCCTCAGTGGTGTGTCTCCTATGTAACCTTTGACAGTCTTACAGTCTTCTCTTAGCTGAGCTAAAAATCAAGTTCGTCCTCTGCAGCATTTCAAGCATCTGCTTTTCCTTTGGTTTTTTTGTTTTTTTTTTGTTTTTTTTTTTTTTTTGTTTGTTTTGTTTTGTTTTGTTTGTTTTTTTGAAAGACCAAATGGCTCATGCATTCCTTATTCATGTTCCCTTTTGACTATTAAAATTGTCTTAAGAGATTGTCAAAGAAAATGGGATCACAAGAGCAGCATGCTTTGCCTCTGCAGTTTCTGCAGCACTGCCTCTGATGCTATATATGGTGCAGCATTGTCTCAAATGTGAAGCACGAAACCATTTTAATTATATGATTTACAGAGAGATCGAGTGAGGGTTTTATGCAGGGTTTTTTTTGTTTGTGGTATTTCAGTTGTGCATCCTAATGTGTGTACATCTCCAGAGTGGGGAATTTTTATGTGTCTCTTGTGAAGCGCTAAGCAGCGAGAGAGCTCTTTTCTTTCTTCATTTTTTTTCTTTTTCTTTTTTTCTTTTTGCCTATTTGGGACCAAAAAAATTTAGAGATGAAAGTATAATTCATCTGGAATTAGGCAAGCTGCTGCTGCATAGATAATGAACCAAAATTTAGA
This sequence comes from Columba livia, assembly GCF_036013475.1. NCBI lineage: Eukaryota > Metazoa > Chordata > Aves > Columbiformes > Columbidae > Columba > Columba livia. The sequence goes on along the minus strand of NC_088602.1, from coordinate 20,620,428 downwards.
TTAAATCTGAATAACCTTGAGAGGAAGAGACATGACTGGTTTGAAGCAAGCTAAACAGGCAATTATTTTAAGCTGGTTTGCAGTTGTCTGTGATAGACTTAAAACTTGGATTAAGTGCCTCAGCTACTACTTAGTCATAGTGTGAATGCAGAGAACCTGGTATTGTACCATTCTTGACAAGTAGTCACTGCTTTTAGGTTTGTCAAATTTGGATTAAAAAAAACCCAGAAGTGTATTTCCACAATGCTGGGCTTGATGGTACCTGAAGGCTTTCATGTCTATGGGTTTGTGACATGCAGATTTACATTGCAGAAGAACCCAAAACAGAGCAAGATTTGTTTTCTGTTCTGTTTTGCTACAAAAATCCTTCGTAAGTAACATGCAGGTAATTTGGGTGGTTTGTGTTCGTTTTGTTGTTTGTTTGCTTGTTTTAATAGTATCTGGAAAAGGATGCAAGTTCTGCATAGGATTTTCATGTGGATCTTTTGTGTGTGTGTATTTTTATCAGTTTAATCTGTTGCTCCTTAAATTTCATGTTTGTTTGTTTGTTTTTAATAATTATTTAGAAAAGAGCTCGAGTTCAGCCTAGTAATTGCATATAGAGATATTACTTGTGTTGCAGGGCAGATACCCACTGAGATAAAGCTAAAACAGCATCTGGTGCAGAGGGTAGGCTTGAATTTTTAAATAATTCAGAATGTAGACAAAGGGAAGCTTGAAGACCAGTGAGCACTAGATTCAATCATTCTCTCCTTTTGTATGGCTTTTTTCTACTGACGTCCTTAAGCTCGTAAAGATTGTGTGTTTCTCCCTTCTTCCCTGTTTGTGAGCAGAACTGGTGGTCTGGGAGAGCTGTTGAGCACACACAGAGCATCAGGAGCAGCGCTGACCCGCCTCAGCTGCCTAGTTTTGTGACAGTCTCCTTTCCTACTGTGTGACAGTGCTCTCCTCTTGCTGCACGGCCTCTCTGGAGCCTTCAGACGAGTGGCTGCACCTCCTGATCCCATCCTGGTTTACATTTCTGTGTGGCTTCTCAGGAGGAAGCAGGTTTAAGAGTCTGGTTCACCTCACACTTAGTCATAGATGTTTAGAACTAACCACTTTCCTGATGTAACTTTCCGTAACTCTGGTTTCTGACTTCTTTGTTAAACTAGTGGCACTACGTTCCTGTTCTTCATAAACATTATTTCTCGCCAGTGTAACACTCTCCAGTACTTCACCTGCAAATGTTGATATTCTTGCAACTGTATTAGGATATGTGATAACTTGGGAAGATGGCAGCGAAAATTAATTCTCTTAGTAGATGTCATACATACATCATGCTATACTCATTTCTTGCAAGGCATTTTGCCTGTCCTGCTGTGTTACATGCAGCGCTGTGCCGTGGGAGCCCTATGATGTCTCTGAGGTAAAGCAAGCAGCACCATTTCTTCCCTTGGCACACGTTACGTTAGGATTTATAGTATTTCAGCTGACCTTTTTACAGAGTCCTGAGTTAATGCTTTCCAAGAATACACGATGAACGGTCAGCAGGCAGGTGAGCTCTTAGAATTTTATTTATTCATTTACTGGGAGCAGTATTACTGAATGAGAGCTATATGGATGATAGGCTATGCTCTTTTGTATGCTTGCCTCTCTGTTTACTCTGGAGTACTTTCTAAGTTTTATTATAGCTCTTCTGGAGTATCCAAAAATCCCTTTGCAGTGATGCGTGCAGTCTTTGTGCTGTCATTTTTTCATGTTCCTAAGTGGTCCGGTAGTTAAAGGAGAACTGGTGCAACCAAAAAAACGTGTCCTTCTGATCTTGTTCTCTAGCCAGAACTTTCTGTCCTGTTGTTCCTATGGTTTTTACCCTCTGCAGCACCTTTTGTTGTGTTCATGGGGAGTCGCTGGTTATATCTTCCTTTTTGCAAAGAAGCTAGAGGAAGTAGCTTTAGCTACAGTCAAGGTTTGTCCTGAGATATTTCAGTTCAAGTAAGGTTTAATGAGTGACATTTTGTTTTGCAAGAACAAGTAGCTGAGCCTCCAGCAACAAAAGATGACAGCATTTGTTATCAACCAACTTCATGAGCCATATATGGACAGATTCTCTAAATCCCCATGAGAAGTCTTTGAGCCTTTATTTATTCAATTTTAATAATAAAAATAACATTAAATGTTTATTAATATTTACAATCTACTATGTCGATGACATTTTCCTCACCATTAAACTTTCCCACAACTAATAGATGTGTTTTTAAATGACATACTTTTCAAAACTTCCTTAAATGCAAAAGGTTGGCTTACTAATATCTTAATGGGAGTTCATGTAAATCACAGGACTGGCTGTTATGTTGTTAATGTGTTGCTGGCAGGAAACTAGCTCTTCTCATCATAGGTGGTTCCACATCTAATCTCAGGTGGTAAATACCACTCAAGCCTGACAAAAGCTACAAAAAAAATTGAAATTATAACTTCATTTGAGGAATCTAGTGACCTAATGCATGAAAGGAGATCAGCTTGTTGGGTGGTTCAGTTTCTCCCATTACCCGATGAACTTGGCAGCAGCAAAATCCTTCTCTCAGAAAACAGAGTGCCTAATACTTTGTAATGAGATTTACAAGGAGATTTTTATCCGCTGAGTTTTTCAAGAAGATTTTGTCCTAATATTTGAGGAAGGACTTGTAAATGGGCAACTGATTTTGGAAGAGTCTGAAGCCAAATGCAGAGAAGAGTGCCTGATTAATAAAATGGATCCCTACAAGGCAATGGTGCATGTCTGCAGGTCACAGCAGCTGCGCCTGGAATTTTTGTTCCCCATGAACTGACACCTCTGCTCTCCTGCCATCATACCTCTCAGCTGTGTGGAATAGTTAAATAAAGACTGTTGCTTTGTTTTCATCTGTCTGGATTACTTGTAGCATTCTGAGCCATGAAGACGCTCAGCTTTGAGTAACCTTAATATTCAACGCAGGTGCTGCCTGGCAGTTACAACCACAAACTAGTGAAGAGTGTTCTTTTTTTTTGAAAGGAAATTCTAACTCCTTAATTACCTGAAAAATTCTCTTACAAGAATGAATTGTATATTGTGGATTTGGTAGGGTGTGTTTGTTTGTTTTACTTTAAGTATATCGATGGTTTCTAGTATTACCTGGAGAACACCTAATCTCATGTATAATACAACTCTGTACAACATACGATACTACCACTCTGTCCACACCAGCTGATTATCCTGTTTGTATCTCCTGTCTCTTGCAAGTGTCTTTGTAGTGTCTTAACTGTAGAACCACTGGAGACACTCCTAACACAAAAAGCCCTTTCACAAATCCAGATACTTGAGCATAGTGTTACTATGAGCTTGATCTGGCCAGCCTGAGTGTAAATACCCCTCCTTCAAATGTAAATGTAATTAATTAGTGGTGTGGACATAAGCTAGCTCCCCTCAGATGCTTCTGAGTTTCCATGTCTTTCTGCCATTTCTGTCTTTTCCCATTCTCTCGTGTGCCAGAGGGAGCTCAGCTCACTGACTCGTGCAAGTAAGAGCTCTCTTTGTCTTTTAAGAAGAAACCAGGCTTTCTTTTGGCTGTGTTTGATAGCTTAAAGGCAACATTGGAAACAACTTATGTGCAGCACTTCCAAACTACTGGGAGATAAAGCTGTTATTGTTACAATAAAGTAGAATTTTTGGGAAAGATCTGAATGAAGAATGTCGAGTAATTCAAGTAAGCAGCTGTGGAGAGCGTGTAGAAGTAATGCTGGTGTTTGAAATCCATCAAAATGCAAATAGAATGTGCAGTGGCAATAGTGATTAAATAGCTGAAGAAAATCAAGTTACATTAGGTTTCTTTGAGCAATTATGGTAAATTGAAAGTGAATAGTGCTTCTCAGGGAATAGGGCTCTTCAGGGACAGCAAACCTGGTATGTTGCTGCAGCCGAATGCTAACTTTGTATGCAGAAAAAACCTTCAGCTATTTGGGCTGATACATCTCTTAATAAATAGTGGTTCTTGACATGGACATACATTTGGGACTGTGAGGTTAAGACCTGGCAACGCATCCTCCTGCATGCTAACCAAATGTAACTCCTGGTTTTGAAATAACTTAAAACGTGCAGGCACCCTCAATGAGAAAACCCTTAGGAGACCTTTGGTATAACTTTCAGGAATATTTTGTAGAGGCAGAGATAAGGACTTGTCTATAAGATTTTGGGGGTTTCAGAAGTCAGCTGCCTTTGTAGCTGTATTTTTGAACTGTGGAAGTGCTAGCACAGGATTCATTATTCTCAGAATATACAGCAGAATCTTCTCAGTTGTTATAGCTTAATTCATCACTAAATGTAACTCAGTACCCAAGGAGTATCTTGCATTGATTATGCTAATTTTTGCTGTAGCCCTGTTTGTATTTATGCATGTATTCTCTGCATTGAGGCTGAGAAGACCTTGGCTAAATAGAAAACTCCTTTGGTTTTGTGACAAGAAAGTGTTTTTTGGGCAGCAAGCCTCTGGTTGCTCTTACCTACTCGTTACAGTGAAAGCATTGTGTTAATATAGTTTTAACCACACAAGACATCATAACAGTGGCTGGTAACAAATAATAAAAAGGGTCTGCAGTGCAGCTAGAACTGCCCTATTTGAAATATGAATGTTTTTTACCCTTCCCTGATAGTGCTGCTTTGAATTTTCTAGCAATGGGTGTTGCGATCATGAACACAGAAAATTTGGTGGCTGTAAACAACAGAGCATCCCCCTTGCAGCGAGGTGTCTCTGTGCTGGCTGCATTTTCTTCCTCCTTTCTCTTTCCACCCTGTATTTCTTCCCTCTCCCCTCCCTGCAGTGCTTTCAAAGGTATCATCTTGTGATCCCTCGAAGTTGCTGAGGAGCTCACTCCAGTGCTGTTGGTGTGCACAGTGTGCATGAGGAGTTTGGGCTTTAGCTCGTGTGCTGGTGGAAAGGGCTGCTCTGCTTTAAGGAGTCAGTGACCCTGGCAGAGTTTCTTTTCCCTCCCACGACTGCTGGTGTGTGACCCAGGGCAGCAAGAGCCTGTTCACCGCCATCCACTTTTCATCACTGCAATTTCCCGCAGTTTGTGATCACTCAAACTTGCCTTCAGTGGTGGCTCAGATCTGAGATGAAGTGCCTGGGAAGGCAAGTTCTTGCTTTTGCCATGTCTGTCTGCTACAGGAGAGTGGGCAAGAGTTGCAGCAAGAGTTGTCCACCACAGGTTGTGCCTCCGAGACAAGCGTTGTGTTTGAGCTGGGCAGCGGTGCAGCCGTGCTGCACAGCAGCCCCAGGCAATGCTGCCACTGGTGTCTGTTCTCTAAAACATTACTTTCTGAATGACTTAGCGGTGCATTGAGGGGAAACCTGTGTCCTATTCCTGGAGAACTGGAGTAAAGTAAATAGTCAATCTATATGAATATGAAGATAAAACAATTCTAGGTTCATGCAACTGAAATTGCTGCAAAGGATGTTCATTCCAGCTGGTGGCAAGTCATGTGCACAATTCCTGGGGCCCCATAGCCTTTCAGCAGGGACCTGGCAACATCTTGCTGCGTTGGCTTTTGGCTGCATGATGCTGTCAACTCAGTCATCTTGAGTCATTTATCTAAAAACAACTCCCTGCTGCTTAGGGAGGAAAGCACCTAGTGGGTGCCTGCCAGTCAGGAAATAAGAAATAGCTCAATGTGGAAAGGTCACAGAATTACGGTTTTCAGAGAACAGTGGAGAGGTGCTAAGGTCTTAATGCCCTGGCACGGTCCTGTAACAGAAGTCAAATAAGTATTTGCTAAAGGAAATTCACTCATTGTCCCACTTGTGTCAGTAAGTAATGTTTCTACCATCTTGTGAGTGATTAAGGTCTGCATTTGCCAATGGGAATTATGTTACCATCATTCTAAGTTATGCTTTCAATTAAATGCCATTCTCTGAACAAACGGAAACTTTGGGATAATGTCAGTGGTGCTTGCATTTGCAGATAGGGTAATGCCCATGGGGAGTTCCTGTTGAGTTTCAGTACTGGTAACCTCTGGAAATAACGTGCTTGTGTGTCTATGCATGTATATATGTATTTTAACCTTTTTCCTGAAAAACAGAGAAAAGTTAAGGCTGTACCTCTGGTGAAGGGATGCAACTGCGCATTTTTCATTCTCTTCTTCCCACCTATGAGGAATGTCAGCCAAAATGTGAATGTTGCTCTTGAGATTTATGGAAAGGCTGTAATACCCAAAGTATGAGTCCTGCATGGAGCCATTGTGGGAGGGGGCAGGGAGAAATAAACATAGCACATCAGTAACAAGGTCAGTTATTTTCCTTTTCTATGCTTCTATATTATTTGCAGTTTAATTTCTTCCTTTGCAAGGAGCATATCTAGCTTTAATTGGAATATGCCTTTTAGGGGAGTAGGGAAATGTGGTGTATGGGGTTTGTTTTCTTCCAAGGTCGAAGGTGAATGTGTCTTCTTTTAGCATGTTCCTTCAGGGTCTTTGCAGATCATTCCACCTCTTTGCTTCAGAATAGAGAGATTTGGGTTTTTTCATATTATGTAGTGATTTGGAACATGCTTGAACACTCCATAGCAATCCTGAAAATAAACCTGAAACTGAAAGCAGACCAGCTCCCTAAACATACTCGATCTTCCAAGATGTTCTGGGAAGTTTCCTTGAGGCAGCTTTAAAAATTCTCCAGAGCTTTCTGAAATTTGCTCCTCTGTCAGTTTGTACTCCAAGAAGAATGCTTCCAACAAGTGACATTTTCCCCCAGTCTCATTTGTTATACGACTAATGATGTCCCTGTGTCTGCAGGATTGTTTCCTGTGATAATCTCTAGGCTTCCGCCTCTTTGATTCCTGTGACATAGGTGAGATACAAGATAACAGATAACAATGTAAATAAGAGTGTCCAGAAGGAGGTAAACAACTGGGGTCCTGAAGAAAAAAAGTGTCTTTCCTTCCAGGGGTGATGCTAGGTGTCTAAATCAGAACTAAGACAACTTCTTCCTCTGATAGAGCCAAACTTAGAATTTCTGCTTGTCCTCTAAGCTAAGTTAAAAAGTACATTTTAATCCAACTTCGTAAAAGGCTATATCATGTATTTTGGAGGTGGTATTGTGTAGAAAGTGAAACCACACACTTAGTTTTTTGTACTTCATGTTGCAGTGACCCCAAAGTACTGGGAGGTGTAATGTGTGAGCTGCTCGGTGGTGTAGGACCAGTGAGCAGACCGTGTTGGGCCTTTGCAACCCTGGACAAGCAGCAGCAGCATGCAGTTCAATGTAGGCCTGTTGACCTCTCTTCACTGGCAGGCTTTGCTGTACTCCTTCCTCAGTCGGGCCAATTTTGGAACCCCTGAGTTAGCCGAAATAAAGCTCTGTGCTGCAGTCAGACAGACAGGGCTTGTTCATTTCGTTTGCTTTGCTTGGTGTTGTAACACTAAGATGTTGAATCCTTTGAAATTATGAGGCCATTGTGGCAACTCATTGTGTGTATGGGCATGTGAACATCTGCTTCTGAGCTCTTTGCAGTGGACTGCAGCTTGCACTGTCTAATCATAGTTTTTTTGTCCTTCCCCAGCAGTATCTTGCTGGAACTTCCGAAGTCTGATCGAGAAACCAGAAAGTTAATTTTAAGAAGCCAATCCTAAGAATATTTTTTTCTCTTATTTTGCCTCTTTGTAGCTGAGAAATAGATCTGTGGGGATATATTTTAAAATCCTCAAAAGAACAGTGCTTGCATTTCTAAAATACATACAGAGGCTTGTGTTGACTGCAGTATTGAAGGCACTAACTTGTGCCAGTGCATTGTATCCAGTTTATAGTTTGTTGCGTCCTGAGGTTAACATATAAATCATATACAGTGCTTATTTTGTTCAAAAAAATAACAGGAAGCAAAAAGGCAGTGCTAGTTTCTCCCTCATTCCCCCCCCTCCTCCCCCCCAACAATAAAACGTGTTTTAGAAATGTTTAAAGTGAAAACGCTATTAATTTAGTGGAAGCTGACGGCAATATCTAAGAGGAGAAAAGAACAGAGAGTTAAGCTTGGAACTTAAACTACAGGCCAGGGAGAGTGGGACACAATGGTAATGTCTTGTTCTGTGTTGTTTGGTTTTTGTTTTTTTTTTCCATGAACCAGAGTTCAAAAGCTAGAATTGATTTCTTGATGGTATAAAGCTGCTTGTTACATTGCCAGCCTGGCAAATACTTAAAGGTCTGGTTTATGTCAAGATTAAATGTTAACTTATTTAAAGGAAGGCTTCTCTTAGTAGTATAAAGATCTGTAAAAGTGTTGATTTGTCATTTGCTGAGTGAATTTGGACAGGTAGTAGGATTGTTATTTAATCTATCTGACAATGGAAATAACAACCATGAAAAGGCTAGAAACAGAACACTTAACTTGCATGGACTTCGGAGGCAGAAGAGAACTGGCCATATTTTATTTTTAATTCATCTCAGGATGATAAGACAGGATGAAAATCACAGGTGTTTAAGTGCTGACTTTTACCTGCAGGAATTTGCCAAACTCAAATTGTTCTGCACAGTGTAATAACTGCATTCGGACCTAAGAGACCTAGGTATGAAAGAGAATACTATCTTTTGGTGCTGTGAAGCTTTAATTATTTTTTATGAGGTTTATTTAGGGATCTTTTTGGTGACGTTTCACAGGTGATATAATCTTTAGCTTTTTTTTCTGCATGTAAATACTGTTCATTATTTTGAGTATTCATATATCAAATTTGGCTCACAATTTTGTTTTGTACCAACAGCAGAAATGATGCTACAGATCATGGAACTCTTTAAGCAGGAGTGCTTACAAAAATTTTCCTGTAGTTTTGTAGAGGATGATGTTCTCCCAACCTGTTAGAGGATAATTAAGAACTCTTTTGTGTTTCTTGTCTAGGGAAATACATGTTTGTCCAGCTGTGTGCAAAGGTCTTTACTTAAGACACATGAGAAGCCAAAGACAATACTTCAGCTGAAGTACTTTAAGTATTTTTTTTTAATTGAGCAAACAACCCTGCTCAGCAGGCTTGTTGCAATTTTCACATTTTAAATGATTTTATCTTCTCCTTGTGTTGTTGAAGAGTTTTAACTAGAGAAATAACACATTAATATTTCATGCTAACACACTCGTAGGATTTGCTTTAAAAACAATGCGACTACTGTAGCATGCATTTAAACAGTACTGGGGTTGTATCATGGCACAACTGGACCTGTTCTTATACTCACATGCAGACTTTGCAGGTAATTGTGTGCTTCAGGTCTGCTTTCCTGTGTGGATTGTGTCCCTGTTTCAGACAGTAACTGGGAGGAGGATGTGCAAGTATGCATCACTAATGTGAAATTAAGCTATTCTTTAGGGCTGACCTCCTTTAGTTTGAAGCCAGCCTTGTTTATTCTAAATGGTAATTTATTTCTTCTTTATGTGGAAGGAACTGGAACCTTTTCCATTAACTTATTAGAGGCTTCCATGGATGGAAAAAGGGTGCCAAGTGGATATTTTAAAGAAAGGGGAGGGGGAGAAAGAAAAAAAAATCTGCACAAAAATATGTCATCTGTACGTTGAGATACCACCTCATTGCATCTCTTGTTGACTATAAAAAGAGGCATGGTTGCATAATATAGTTGCAAACCCATCTACTATAGATATCTGCAGTCAAGTGAGCCACATGCCACTTCTGTGACCAAAGTAACACTTCAGAAGGGAGCCTTGCAGATTTAAGATTCTGGTATGCCTCAGGAAAAAAATCCTTTGAGCTGGCAGAGAGAGACAGACTGTAGAAATGTCAGAGCTGAGTGAGAGGAGGCAATGTGGAGTGGGGTGAACTGCAGTAGGAGGGTGTGCTCTCTTAACCTTTTGCTCATGCTGATGACCAGGAGGTTAAATTTGCTGTATAAGATGAAGAGTTGGGGAAATGTCCTTTCCTTGTAGAATTTCAGGAGTTCAGCTTCTAAGGAAGAGGAGTGACATGAACAGAGCGACCCAAGAAGTACAGCAGCTCCCTGTTCAGCATCTTACCTGAACTGATGAGTGACATGAGAAGATTTTGGAGAAGCCTGGAGGCAGGAGGATGTACTAGTCAGGCAGTATATGAGGTAGATTTGAACAACAGAATTTGCGGTTGGGCTAAAAGGAGATGAGGACATAAGAGAGAAGGAAGTGGAGAGGTTTTAACTATGCCTGAAGAATTCAGATCAGGGAAAATAAGTCAAAAATAGCATGTGACAGGAAAAGAGAAGTGGTGGGGGAAAAAAAACAAGAGGGAAATAGGTTACATGTAACACAGTTTCACAGGGTCTTCTGTAAGAACTTTATTTCATTTTCTGCTTTCCAGTGGTATACCTGTTGGCCTAATTATTTACATGGCTCAGAAAACTTTGCTAGGTGCATATCTGAAAGAGAACATCCATGAACTATGATCTAATTAATGCCTGTGAAAAGGAGTGTGCTCACTTGGAACCGGATCTCCTCAGCTCCTCCACTGACTCACCAAGCCTCAAGGGCTGGCAGGAGGAATATGAACTACTATTGTAACCCAGAGCAGGTTAGGGAGGCTCTGCTAACACCTGAAGTGCATTTTGGAACAAGTCAGCTGTCTCATATATCTGACTTACAGCCAAACATTTGATTCACTATGGATTTACTTACCATATATCTCTTTTTTTTTTCTCTTCCAGTTACTATTTCTTCAACTGCAGAAAAAGGTAATTTAATTATTTTTTTTTAAGATGTGAATAGTTTTGTTGTGCACAAGTCTTAAGGGATGTTGAATTTAAATGTACTCCTTTATGTGTAAGCTCTGTGTAATGAGTAGATTAGTGCTAAGAAACAAGGTAAATATTGTGAGGTTGAGTTTGTTTAGCTTCTAGTGTCACAAGCTTGGGATAATGACAAGACCTGTAAGTAATGCAACTATGATTTAGGTTTGCAAATATTTTTAGATGGGTACCTTCTAAGAACAGAAAAAGGAGAAGAGAGAAGGAACTGCAGCAGATCCACAAATCCAATTTCTTTTTATTGTTGAACGCACCCTTGACCTGAAAGACTTTTGGAAGAGGAAGAATTGTTGGTTTGCTGCTTGCCATTTTCCAAAAAGCTTACCAAATTCTTCATAACTCTGTTCTTTAGGACTGGTTAGAACTGTGCAAAATACAACCATTTCAAAGGTGGCTGCACATTATAATTTTTATTTTCCAGGTCAGGTTGTCAAGGCCTTGTTTTGACAAACTTTGCTTGGCTTCTTATTGGCTTTGAAGAGTATATACCATAGTGAGTAGTACTTACAGAGACACAAACTGACAAAATTCTTGTTCTTCTGCTTCTTTTAATTGTGAACAAAAACTAGTGTAGAGGATGATTCAGTTTCAGGAGTTCAAAATACAGAGGTTTTTTGTAAGACTTTTTTTTTTTCCCTGTAAAAATACAAATGTTTACTGGGGTATTTGTTTGGGAGTTATTTCAGCTTATTGGGGGGACATGAGCAGTAGATTAAGCATAGATTTGTAGTTTGACTGTGCACAGAGGGCTGTCTTCAGAGCATGAGATCATGGGTAAGAAAGAGGCTCTTATCTCTTAAAGATTTTGGAAAAGGGCATAGAAATTAGAGCTTTTCTCTTGTTGGGGAACATCCAGGAGAACACCGTGAAAGGAAGGAACCTTGACTGGATCTGTTGTCTTTCATCTTCTTATGAAGAGGTGAAATTGTAGGAAAACCTCCAAAATAAGCTGTAAGCCTTTCAAAATGGGAGCTGTGTCTTAACCTGGTGTTTTTACACCACAATGCACAGCTGGGCTTCACCTAGACTCCACAAAATTCTGCGGATTGCTGCTTGCTGTGTTTTACCATTGACCTGCATATGAACAAGTTATACTTTCTAGTTTCTACCAGAAAGGCAAAATCCATGTCTTAGTTAAGGAAGCCAGCAGAGCAGTGATCCCTGTCACATCTCTGGCTTTAATGCCAATGTGGTTCCTGTCTGACTGAATCAGGTGCTCTTAAATCTACCAGAGGAGAAAATGCTTGATTAATTAATGAGACTGACAGCATCATTGGAACCTGACTGTTAGTCTTTTAATAGCTGTCACCTGCACGCTTTTTGCACCTTCAATTCTAAATTATGTCACAGGCATTCTGCATACATGAGTTTCTTTACTATGGAGGTTGATCTTAAAATGAGACGTGAAGTCTTTTTTTTTATTTGAAATGAAAGCTGTCATAAGTTTTTATGCAGTTCTTATAAGCTAATTCACGATATCCAGGAAATAACATCGGAAGAGTCACAAGGTCAAAGTACCAGTAACATTGGTATGTAAATCAGTAATGTGCATCTTACTAAATATAATTTGCTCCATATTTCAGTGTACAGTGTTGAAATCCTTTTGATCCAGTATTTAATTATAACTTGATTAAATTAGTGGTGATTTCTTCACCCCATTAAGGCTAACTATTTCTTTGTAATTTCATATTCTTGTCTAGATTTATATCCATTAGGAGATGGGAATAAAGTCAACTCTGAATCTCTCCTAACAATATAATATAGTTCTGTTATAGATTATTACCTCTCTGTAGTCTGACTCCGTTTTAGAAGTGTTAAGAATGATTCAGAAAAGTATGTTAAGGGCAGATCTTAGCATCCTCTTTAAATATGCTAAACCCTCCTAACAGCATGTCTTAAGACATTGTCCTCCTGAGAGTATAAATTATGGTCTAATATGCATCAGTGCCTTTAAAGAGAAGTGACTTCACTGGGTCACAGTGTGGCTTCAAGAATCCTGGATTCCCTTAGCTTAGCCAGGACTTCCTCATGACTTTGAGCCTGGCTAAACTGGCAGATATTAGGGTTTGAGATTTTTGACATATTTTCCATCTAGCTTGTAATTAAAAAAAAAAAAAGCTGAATGGGAATGAAGCTGGAATATATTTGTACTGGAAACTGATGCAAGATGCTTCAGGGAGCAGTCTGCAGAGGAGATACTGCTGCCTAAAACAGCAGGTAGATGTACTGCTGAGGTAAAGCCATCAAAAATGTTCTGTTCCCTCCCTCTCATTTCCTGGGGAGCATTCAGGAGAGATACCTGTAATTGCAGTAGGAATGGCAGCACAGAAGCGGGGAAAAAAAGCAGGGATTTATTCTGTGCAGGGCGGGTTATGGACTGCCAGCTGCAGGCTCTTCCTCCTCTAGACTGAGAGGTGCCCGTCACTGGAACAGCTGGAAAAGTCTTGCTCTTCCTTGAGTTGCCCCAGCTGGGCTGTGGAACACAGGCCCTTGGCTATTAATGAGGTGACAGATTGCAAGATCACAATTATTGCAGACGTGCAAGAGCACTTTAACAGCTGCCTTTTTCTGGTAGATACTGGTAGCACCGGCACAGACCTGTACCCTTGCTGCAGCCAGCCTTGGTGCCTGTTGTTCTGTGTGGTGTTGGGTCACTTACAGCCTGTGACAAGACTTTGAGGTTCTGCTCTTTGAAGTATTGTGTGTGCACTAAAAATAATCCTTCAAAAGAATTTGAGTTCTGGGGGTGATTTTTATGGACAGAATAGAACTGTTTACTGTGTTAGTTTTGCTGTGCCTTGCCCTTCCCTGAATCTCATTTTCTTTCAACTCCTCTCACCCTCTTCTTCCCCAAAGCTCTGATCTGTGCAGCTGATTCCACTCCAATTTTGTGCCCATTATTCCAAACCATTTTCTCATGCTTTAATTGCTTAACCACATTATGTTTGGATGCGTATAGTATGTTTTTAATAAAAGATAATTTCTAATTATACAGTGCCTAGTAGAGTGATACACAAGTTCTCTCCTGTCAGGATGACAATTTTAGGATGACTTTAAAAAACCATTTTGCTGCTTTGCATTTGCAGTCAGCTCCACAGCTGAGAATTTACCCAATCTGTCTGTAAGGTTAGAGAAGTCGGATGCAAAGCTAAAAAGCATAGTTCTCTGAAGAAAGCTCAAATACAGTTTGTTTGGGTTTTTACTGTAACAAGCAGTGAAAATCCTGAAAGGTGATTATTTAGGATCATGTCTTTTGCAACTGTGCATATGCATTTTCAGAGCTGTTGGAAGCTCCCGAACCATCCATGCAGCATGTTGTACAGCTTCCTAAAGGACTCTCTTCATGTGCACGGGAAAGTAGGTCAAGTTTCCTTCTTCCTGCAACTGAAGATAATATAAGTGAAGATAATGTAAATATTTAGTGTGACTTCTTTTCTGGGGCTTGTTGTTCTGGCACAACTGATCTGTTTCCTCTTGGCAAGTGGTAAAATAAACTGTTAGAGGAAAGAAGACTGGAAGAAGACCTTATGACCAGGGTCATAAGGTCTGGGTCTCTGGTCTTTAAGGCAACCATATCACACAGATCCATTCACAAATTGATTGAGCTCCTGCTAAAGCCACCTACATTTTGTTGCCACTGTGTCTATAATAGCACAGCTCTTCCAGATTATATTCCTGTGATGTTTTGAAAGAAAACAACCAGACAATTTTTAACTTGCAGACAGCTCTCATCTGGGAGTGCAGTCCTCTCCAAACGCCTGGTTTGGAGGTTTTACTGTCACTAATGACCAGTGTCTTCTGCAATGGCACAATACTGTGCTGTTTCTATTAGAAGTAGAAATTAAATGGAATTCTGTAGGTCAGTTCTCAAATATGATACTATAACCTAGAATGGAGTTGTAGCATCTTCATTATACACAGTCACTTACATGTCACATGTGAATCTGTGTTCAGTTCTGTTGGGGTTTTTGTTGGTTAGGTGATTGTTTTTTTTCCTTCAAAGCCTTTTTGGATTTGTACAAAAAAATCCCTTTTTTTTGAGGAATAGCAACCATCACATTTGGCAATTTGATTGGGTTTTTTTTTTTCATAGTGAATGCTTCTAGTCTGCAAAGTCTAGCCAGGGCAAGGGGGGTTTATATAACTTAATTTTCTGAGGTGATTTGTAGTGCAGTAGTTTAGCCCTCATCAAAGATGAGGGATTTTATTTCTTGTTCTTTTCAGGTATATTCACCCAACTCTTATTTGTATTTTATTGCAGTTGTCTACCTTGTGGTTTTTCATCTGTCATTTGTCATGTTTGTATGGTCCTATTGGAAGACAATTTTCACATCTCCTGCATCCCCCTCTAAGGAGGTAAATATAAAATTAGAAAAATGTCAATGCCTTTTTCATAAATAGCTGAAATGTTTGCAGTGATGAAACTTGTTTGCAGTGCTGCATGATTCACCTTCCCCTTCTCATTATCTAAAATAGAACAGCATGACAGTGTATCGTGAATGAAAATTATCAAATTGCTGTTAAAATAGTGTGTACTTTGTGTAATGACATTTCCTTATATGAAGTGTGCTTTTAATTCATCAGAAGTTTGACAGCCATGTACAGTGGTTTGCTATGAATTAGCTTGCTTGAAACCTGGAATTTTTAAAAGGTATAAATACAGTGACAACCTTTTTATAGTTCTATTTTGGGCAGTTTTGGCCTTTGAGTAAGAAAAAGTAGTAGTTCAATGTATACTCATAACCTGGAGGACTGAACCACTTAGTAAAAAGTCAGCGTTTAAGGTTTAGTGACAACTGAGAAATAAATACATAAAGGAGCTTTACATAATGGCAAAAGAGTGCATGGTGACTCTAAGAAGTTTTGTTTCGAAAAAGTGTTAATTGCAATAAGCCTGAGATGGTTTACCTTGTTCCCTATCTTCTCGTGCGAGTGTATGTAAGGATTAAATTCGGGCACCAAATTTAAAATTATTCACTTCCTTGGTTTTATAAAGCTTTTAAATTGGCTAAACTGCTTGAGGTTTTGGTTGCTCTATGGGAGTTTGTTTTTGGCAAGACTGACTTGCAATGCTAATGTCAACCTTAAATGTTTTTGGAAAGAGTTAAAACCATGCTTCTAAGGAAAAGAAAACACTGCTCTGCAGTGCTTAATTATGGCTTAGAGATCTGTATCTTAGAAAGTTACAGAATATAAAGTAGAAAAAGGCTAAAGACTGTTCTGCTGTTTAGTTGAGCAAAAAGATTAGTCTTGAATAGTTAAACCTAAACATTAAAAGGGACTTGTCTTCAGGGTGGTTTGTTTTGACTTTATCTGGGATAGTTCCACAGGAAAATGATAAAGCAGGTTAGTTCATTGAAATGTGACTGGAACCCTGTTATTCCAGGTTTTGTAAAACTATATGAACTAGAGCTTTTCATAATGCTAATGCCTAGTAACTTTTACTGTCTGCTTGGATTTTCAATAATAGAAAACTTCTGACAGTAGTTAATCCTGTAGTTACAGTAATGTCATAGCAAGCTTTTAATATTCAGTGAGTGAAAGGGATGGTTTCGGCATATGGCATGTCATTAATATTTCCTGTATCAAGTCGGGAGATAGAACAGATTTCATACAGTTTTCTTGTGCAGCTAGCTTTAAAAACAAAAGAAAGAGAACGAAAGGTTTTTAAAAAAAAAACACATAAAAAACCCACACAAAAACAAAACAAAAAAAAAAAAACACAAAAAAAAAAACCACACAAAACCAAAAAACACGTAAGAGCCAACTGAACACAAAATCTACCACCACTTTTTCCTCTCTCTCTGGGCAAGTCCCGTTCTGTTTATGTGCCAGTGAGTATGTTATGCTGGTTTTACTTAAAAACAAAACCTGACTTCAGAATCTCCCCATTGTATGAAGAGTGTAAATGTATATATTTTTAGTCATTCAAATTAGCCATTCTTGCAAAACAAATAGCATCCTGTGATCTTAGTATTGAACTAAAAAAAGATTCTGCAGCTGCTGTTGTCTTAGTGTAATCCCTTTACATTTGTCATAAGAAAGAACAATCAACATTATACAAGATCCAGAAGGAGGAAGGCAACAAAGGGACTCTTTCTGTTTTCAATAAGAACTGCCGGAACCTCATTGGAAATTCTGTTGGCTGTGTGGTAACAGCCAACTTTTGATGGCTTTGAACATATCCTGCCATTGTCCAAAGAGACTGTGGTCCCATGGCCCTATTGATTTCTGAAATTGGAACAGAAATATAGCTCTTTGGAAAAACAAAATCCTATCCAGGATTTTTGGAGTAATATTATGATGTTACTTGGACAAATTAAAAAAGTTTTAAATCTTGGAGTTTAGTTCCCTTTCTGTGCATTAATGGTTTGCCATAGAAATGGCATCTGGAAGTAGTATTTCATGTTTAATGCGACTTCTGCTTGATTGCAGGTCATGGAGACAGGCATCTTGTCACCTAGGAGACTCACTAGGGCAATAGGAAGGAAGGCACATTGCACTGCTGTTTGCTGGCACGATGTTTCATATCTGTCTTAACTAGAGATGCTCACATCGAAAGGTTTTCATATTTGAGTAAATATCTAGCTTAGAGACGGATATTAAAAAATGAAGTCAAATTCTTGGTGATGACTGAAATATTAAACTTTAATTTCACTCTTCACAGAGACTGATCCTAGTTTCTGATTATTTAATAGAGGATTGTGTTGAGTAGGCTCAATAACTGGGATGATTCTATATGTAATAGGAGACAACTAGATTCTGTGAGATATTAGGCAGCTAATTTGCATTCTGTCTCAGGAAATAACACAGAGAAATTGCAGCAATGTCTTACTGCTTCTTCCTTTCTGTAAGTGGAGTCTTCATTGTTGCTTGCCAACTGACCGTAATCCAACAGAGGGGAAAGTACAGGATGAGAGGAATATCCATGTGAGCTAATCATATACATGTTCTTGGTAGGAAAATATGGTCATATTAAACCACACTAAGCCATTTTTTGTTCCAGTTGCACACAGAGCATTTTCCACTCACTACTATGAATACTTTGTCTATGTGTGATCATAAAAAGGGCTCTTGTAGTCTATATGGGAAGCTCCAAGTCTAAAAGTATTTTGGAACAGAAGAAAACCAAAGGAAATAGCGAGTTCAGCCCCAACTGTGCAGGGCCTTGTCAGCACACTGGGTTTTGTGGGGCTTAATGGTAGAGCTCATAATTTCAGTGAATATCAAACTAAGTGTTTCCTGAGTAAGTAAAAAGGTCTCCAGGTTCTTCTGGTAAAGCTTTAACAGGAATGCTCCTCATGCTTTACTTGGAATTGTAACTCTCTCTGAACTGATCAGGCTTTGCTGAAGTTGCTTTCAATACAGCTCGTTGATTTTGAGACTAGTGCTGACTATTCCCAAGTAAAATTCCAGTTAAATTCTTTCAACTTCTGTGCTGAAGCCTGAAAACCCCCCTCTTCACTTCTCCCCCTCCCTGGCTTGGACTCCTCTCTAAGCCAGAGAGGAAGTGGGACAAGAGAACTTCAGTGCCCTGTAGCAGCGAAGGACTGTTGCACCTTCCTCTTGTTCCCAGATCACTTAAATTTACACTTATCAGGCATTAAAGGAAAGGTTGCACCTTCTTAAAACTTCCCTGAGGCGCTGGCTTCCTTTGTGTTGAAGGGAAAATGCCATAGATAATGGAACAGAGATAAAGATTATTTTCTTTAAAATATGGCCAGGACCATCATGGAGTTTTAAGGATCTCCTGTAATTCCTGTAGCATTTGTTTTCCTTTATGTGGAGTTTTTTGAGTTGGAGTTGTCCAAAGACATAGGATTAAGATGCTTAGGGTCTTTTCCTTGGACCTTGTCTTAGGACAACAAATAATAACTAATCTCTTCCCTTAATTTAATTTTCCCCCTCCCTCCTAGTTCTGCTTGTCAAAAGCTGACAAGGAACAGTATGAAAAAGAAGAGAGACCAGAATCCCAGCAGGAGATTTTGAGAAGAGCTGCTAAAGACTTGCCTATCTATACGACAACAGCATCGAGAGGTGAGAGATAAAGATAATTCTGCGCTCCTAAAGCTGCCAGTGTAATTCAGTGAAATTCATTCGATGTCACTGAATGAACAATCTACTAAGCACATATTGCAAAGGCCATGACCTTGTTGTGTTACTTGTTTGGGCTGGGTTTTTTCTCCCAAGAGAAACTGGAGTCCTTTGTCTGGGGATCTGCACATGTAGCCAGTATTCTAGCAAGCAGATGGATGACAACATTTATCTTCAATTGTGGCTACAAAAAATAAACATAGCAAAGAAATATAGCTAATACAGCTCGAAACAGTGAAAACAAAACTTTTAACTTACTTTTATAGTCATTTATATCCCCTTTAAACTTATTTTTCTGAGCTGTATGAGTTTATCAAGAGGAGAAACATTGTACTTAAGACTGGAATTTAAGAACGAATAAATGTTTCATTCCCATCTATAATTCAGTACAAAGCTAGTTATGGGCTATTTCTGTATTTGCCTTTAATACATATAGGCATTTTTATTCCAACTTATATATGAATGAATTGTGAAACTGCTGTCTTATACATATGTATATTCTTAAAAACCCTGAGCTTTTAAATGCATATAAAACTGCTCCTCTTTCTTGAAACTAGGAATGCTGGAGAGTTTTCCAAAACCATTAACTTCTCACAGTAACTGTTACCAAGGTTTACTGTGACTTTCCAAACAAAATCTAAGGACACCTGGCTTTTTTGCATACAAACCTCTCTTTCAGGGAATCCCACTCTTAAATTTCTGGAGAGGTGTGGGAGGCTCTTGCCAGCTCTCAGCAGTTCTGCGTAGCTGTATGTGTTGGCTTTCCTCCTTTCAAACTCCCTGCACTGGTTTCTTATTGCCATTGAGAAGAGCCTGGAGGCTTGTTTAAAAATATCTGGGAAAGATGAGGAAGAGCTGATTTACCAAGCAGTCTGCTAGATCTCTGTTTGCTGAAGAGGACAGAGAAAGTTGATACAGAAAGCTGGCTTGCTGAAAGAACGTAGTTTCACGATGGATTGCCTGAGTACCCTGTCCAGAGGTGAAGGAAAGCAGGTGGTAGGGGATCAGTGCCTGGGGATGAAGGATGGGAAGAGTAAATGGAAGTGAACTCAATATAGTAGTAATAGATGAAAGTGTTTTAAATACTTCCATATGTTACATTTCTTAAAAAAATCAAAAGTACAGATCATGTGAGAGTAGGCACGTGAAGATCTGTGAGAACAGGGGTGGCTGGGAGGGTGGGAAGCTCTTTAGGATTCAGTTCATGTTAAGGTGGAAAGCCATTGTAAAATCAAATGAATTCTAATGACTTGACCCTTGCCACTTGAATGCAGCAATCAGATACTGTGATCGATGCCAGCTGATCAAACCTGACCGCTGCCACCACTGCTCTGCATGTGACATGTGAGTTACTGCATCTGAAATGATGGATTTTTCTCTCTCCTGTGATCATCACTTTAGTGTGTTCATGTCTTCAGTGTGTCAGTTCTCGTGTAACGGCACATTTTATTATTTGTTACTCTCTCAGACCCTTAGTACCTGAATTTTGTGAAAGAGCAAAGTTCTTCATGTTGGTGCAATATTTTTATTGTAGCCCCATTGTCCAAAGTGGCAGAACTTTTTAGGAAAGCTGCTTGCAGCTTTGGAAAACAGTGCTTATACTGGAAAAAAAAAAATAAATCAGTGATTCAGGCAGTTCTGAGATACCTGCAAATGCTCATTTTAAAACTCTTTCATTGTGTCTTGCTTCTGCAGCCTTGAAACAGATGTATGTTACTAATCTTTTAAAATTTAAAAAATCTTATCTCAAACATTGGCAGTGGAATTACATGTCTAAACCATTTTAAAGGTATCACTGCTATTCCCCAGCCTCATTCTGGATCATCAGAGAAGTCTGTAAGGTCACTGAAGACTGAGGGTATGAGTGGGACTTAAGTAGTCTGAGCCTGAGGAAATCTGGTTGACTAAAGAACCCAATATACATCTTTTGGTTAAAATCAAACCTATTACCAATTAAAGTGAATGTGTATCAGAGATGTCTAGTATCTGTCTTGATACTAAAACTGGATGAAAATGGCATGTGGACTCTTCAACCACCTGCTGTGCTACTCTTTTCCTCAATTAGCGTTAGAAAACAAAGAAGCAAGCAGCAAACAAAAAAAAGTAGCAAAAGTAGCCCTGAGGTAGACTTAGTTGAAGTGAATCCACACGACTTGGAAGGACCTTTGGATTTGTTTTCTCTCAATGTGCACAGTGATACTAGTGTGGCTTAATGAACTATTACATGGTGTTGTTCAGCATGTTAATTTAAGAGATTCTCTTCGTAACTGTTCTGAATCTCACTTGGTTCTTTTGAGTGAAAGGATGGTTGCTATAATACTGAGAATTGGCATGACTGAGAAAGACTTGGAAAAGATACAGTGGGGCAAAATACTTCAAAAATAAAAAAACTGTGGAAGCTAAAGTATGTATCTTAGAAAGAAAACTTGGTGGGCTTTTTTTTGCTTTAGCTTACTGGGAATTATCTCTTTCAGATGCGTATTAAAAATGGACCACCACTGTCCATGGTAAGTTTATTTAAAAAAATGTGTATTAGATCCTACATGATGAATTAGATGCTGCTTCAGAAATGCACCCTTGAAGTAAAACCTGATTTTCACAGAATTTCGTGAGGCTTTAATATGTGAAAATAAATTGTGTTTCTAATGTGTGTTGCAATATAGAGTTGTAGGCCCAAATCATACTGTTTCTTGTTACATAGCGAAGCCCTGGCATTAACGAGACCCATGAGAAATGGCATTTATTTTGATTAGTTTGGTATTGTTACCAGGAGAGGAGACTCCCACTACATTGTGACAATTGGTTCTTGATCCTAGATGATACGTAAGACTCACTCAGCCAGTTACTCTTCTGTAGTTTGTATTCACTGGTGGTTGGTAAAAATATTATCTGCTATCACTATAAAAATACTGTTATCAGTATCACTTGAAGGTGATTTTGTAACCAAAGCAACATCCACTGAAATTGATGGAGAGGCTCCTATTATCTTCCACGATGACTGCACTTAGTTCATCGTGTGTGAGACACTTCCTATGCAGCCTGTACGTATCATACGCTTTGCCAGCTCATGTCCTGTCTGGTAGAACTTTGTGGGGGCCCTGATCATTTGGCCTGAGGAAAGAGGCTTCATTCAAAATGGTAGCTTAAAATGCTTCTGAAGCGCTAGTGCCAGACTGTTTCGGACATACCACTGACATCATACACATGTTATGCTCTGCAAAAACTGAATATATTGTTTTTTATTTTATTTTTTGTATAGCATAGTAACCTCTTTCTTTTTCCCCTCCTTCTAGGGTGAATAATTGTGTGGGATTTTCTAACTACAAATTCTTCCTCCTGTTTTTAATGTATTCCTTACTGTACTGTCTGTTTGTTGCTGCTACAGTCTTGCAGTACTTCATAAAGTTTTGGACAGTAAGTTCTAAGGCTTTTTTGTTGTTGTTCGTTTGTTTAATCCTGCATGTGGTAATGGAGACTGCATCAGCATGTTGTCACTCACCATTTACTCTGTCCCATAGTTCATTACCATTGACAGCATCAATCGAAGTGACTGAAGCAGGATAACCTTCCGAATATTAACAAATTAAATGTATTACCCTGCCCAGGATGAGTAATTGGGGGAAGAAGTTCCAATGAAGATACTGTGCAATTTCTCTATTCCATCAAAATCGGGCAGCACAGCTCAGGTTTTTTTTGAGACTATTGAATATGGATAATGTAGATATAGAAAGAACTGGCTCTATCAAGCAATTACATATGTATATATATACTTGTGTGCTTATATATCTAGATATAAACACACACGTATATATAAAAATACCGACAAATGTGAAATACACATAAGTTTTGCATCTTCCTAGACTTGTCTATGGATAGTCTGCTACCAGATAAAGCAGATTAATTTCTTGGGAACTGACCAAGCTCTGTTTTGGAGTCCTTACATAGGCATGTCTGAACTTCATACTAGTGGCTTTTATCAAACTGATATGGATAGAATGCTAAAATATGTATGGTGTTAATGATGTACGATTTACTTGCAAGTGTTACCAGTTGTCAAATAGATTGAGTAACATTTATGTGAAGGGCAACTATCCTTCTGCATTAGTGTTACATTCCTCCTATCAGTTTTGTTCGAGTCACAGTCCGAACTGAACTGAGTGTCTTCTGGACTCAGTCCCCTTTATCTCCAAAACCTTGTACTGTGCCTTCCTGTCTTAAGGCAGAAGAGCAGCATCAGGATTCCCTTAATCAGTTTCTATTAACTATCATGGGAAAAACCACTGGGAGTGGAAGGTGCTCCATCACATAAGTAAATAACAGCATGTATTTCTTAGATGCTAGATGCTGTCACAGTAACTGGGAAAAACAGTTGTTATCCGTAGCTGTAGAAATAATCTTTATTGCAGCAAAAAGATGCTGCCATGTCAGGATAGGAGAAGCTTGATCATGAATTCAGAATAGCTGTACTTTGAGACAGTTGGCATTAGACAGGTAAGGTAAATGGTGCACAAAGTATGTTTGTTTGTGTTCATCTAAGCCTATGGGTCTGATCTGCCAAAGTACTGTGTTTCTCTTAGTCTGTCACTTCTGTATAGCAGCCTGTGACTGGAGAACAAGGAACTATGTGGGAATTGAGCTATCGGTACTGTGTGAGATTAAAGCCATAAATGTATTTATCAGTCATAGCTGTGGCTTGACAGATATTTTAAATGAAATGGTCTGATTCTGCTGGTCAGTCTTGCTTGACTGTAAATAGTTAAATTTTTAATTTGTGAATGTGCTGCTCCCAGACATCTGCTTGTCTGCTTTCCAGTGCTTGATATGCAATTTCTAGTGAAACTGTAGATGTGCTCTTACATATTTACCAGTCAGTGCTTGAGCAAAAAAATGAATTTGCTTTGTCACCTCACTTTGTGTTAGTGCAAAAAAAGTCCGCAGGACATCTGACCACAACAAATGTTTAATACCAGCATTTGCTTCAAGGCTCTTCCAAAGCCCATCGGACACAATATTGAAGTGGATGCTTGAGCAGAGGAAGTAAACTTCAGAGGGAGTTTTTTATTATTATTTAGTTGTTTAAAATGCTTCCTGCAAGAATGGGCTACTCCTGAAATATGACAACAGACAACATAGTTGTGTGCTTGCATTTGTTGCTTTAATTTCAAGTTACTTCGAAGTGAAGTGGTGGTGCCGTGATCATATCATTAGAGTAGGTCATCATTAGAGTAGGTCATCATTAGAGTAGGTCATCATTAGAGTAGGTCATCATTAGAGTAGGTCTCTGACTCACTTTACTCGTGTTAAATCACACATTCCACAAAGATAATACTCCTCTGATTTTACAATAGCCTGATTAAAGTAGACTTCCAGGTGGCAGCACCATAATCATAGAATACCAAGTCAGAAGGAACCTTAAGGATCATCTGGCCCAAGCTTTCTTGTCAAAAGCATGGTCTAGACAAGGTGGCCCAGCACCCTGTTCAGCTGAATTTTAAGTGTCCAGTGTTGGGGAATCCTCCACTTCCCTGGGGAATTATTCCAATGGCTGATGGTTCTCATAATGAAAAGTTTCCTCCTGTGTCCAGTCAGAATCTCCCCAGGAGTTACTTGTACCCATTACCCCTTGTCTTTCCCACGTGACTCCTTGTAAAAAGGGAGTAGGCTTGCAAAATTTAGTATTATGTAGGCTTGTAATGTTTAGTATGTCTCTAGTATGTAACCTTTAGTCAAGTGCTGTTGGCTGCAGAATAGAGTACTGGAAGCTTCTCTGTACATCTGTATCCAGAGCAGAGTGCTGCTGACAGGCGCTGTCTGTAGGCTGCTTCAGTACATTGCTAACACTCAGCTTTGTCTGCTACAGCATCAGACAGATTACTGTTCTGACATTTTATGCTGAAGCTCTCAAGATGATTTTTCAAAGCTGGACTATCAGAAATGTTATAGTATACCTTCAAAAGGTAGTGTTTCTTTTTTGCTTCCTCATAGATGTTTTTCAGGGAGGTGTGCAACCAACTGCTGTATATATCCAGTGTTTGGGCGGACAATGAACTGCCTCTTGGGGAGTGTAGCCGTGGTCGCTTCAGAACTTGTAGTAATGAGGTGGTGAAGTTCACTGTGCGAACTGCACAAATTTTAGCAACCCATTGTTGTGCACTGTTGGTAGTACTTGCAAGGAGACGTGACACACATATGCAACACTTGCAAGCATTGTGAGACAGGCACACCTACCTAACTCCTCTGCTGAAAAAAGTCTTTGTGTTTCCCACTGGCACATGCAAAACTTTTACGTACCATCTTTCATGCTCTGCAGAAGTGCTGAAGAAAGATCTTGATACTGTTCACACAGTGGTGCCACACCAGCTGTAAATGTTTACCACAGCCTTATACACTGATGCAGATGTTAAAATCTGTTTTGTAGATCAAGGGAATGTGAATTACTCTCTTTTTTTATGTTCATAACTACTTTTCATATACTCATGAAATTTTTATTTCTACCCAGGAAATTACTAAAGTTGAGCAGATAAAACCTCAGTTTAACCAAATGTATTTGACACAAACACCAACACTGGCTGAACGCCCAGTTCTTGGTGCCTTGTTTACACAGTGCATGGTAGTACTCACTCCCCCTTGAAACCTGCATATTTTCCAGCTGTTTTCAGTGTCTTTCATTGTCCTCCAAATTATTTTGGCAATCCTAAGTATAGCTTATATAAGGAAGTGATATGTGTTCTGGGCAGATCACATACGTTTCTGCAAAACTTTGGTTGTATTAACGAAAACAGCAATTCCAGCTCCTTAGGTAGAACTCACTATATAAGTATATATACCAGATCTTCTGAGGTTTTTTCCTAGATTTAAGATAGACCTAGGTAAAAGAAAGTTAGTAACAAGTCAAGCTCTGACAACACATTTTTGTTGTGGTTTTGGGTTTTTTTGTGGCCTGATAAATGGTCAAATGCCTTTATGCTTGGGAAGGAGTTTGTAGAAGACTCTTTAGTATAGTGGCTGGCTTTAGCCTATTACGTGTGCTAAGTAGCCTGAATTTTATTGTGCAAGTTGTTTCCCTCTGCAAGCTCTGCAGCTCCCTCACCTGCAAGCCTCTGCTTCCGTGCTGCTACTGAGCATAATGATTTTAAATAACTAATGTCTGAAGTTGCATTCTCTTTTCACATGCTGTGGCGTGTGGACTGCTGCTAGAACACAACTGCAAATAGGCTTGTTATGTGCACTCAGAGCCTGCGTGCTTCTCTCCAGGAAGGAACTGGCCTTTTTTGAAAGATGCTTCAGTTCTGCAACTGTCATTCAAGAACTTAAAACCAGTGGCTGAGATTAGGTAGTCAGAAGAGGGAGATGCTTCCTGGGGAAAATGCAGACTATTTGTGCATAATTCAAAAAATCTTTATCCAGGTTATAGAGATACTGTTTTAGGAAGATGCAGCTGAAATAAACTTCTATTTTCTGGCCCAGAGAAAACACAAAGGCTAAGCTTCTTCTGCTCTTTTGAGATTCAAAATCAACTGGCCTGAGAATTCTTTATAGAAAACTATTTTGTGAAATATGCAATTCCAAAAGAGGTGTAGAAATAGAAGTTACAAAAATTAATTATGAAACTGGGGAGCACTGCAGTGTGATCTGAGGTAAAGTCATCATAGCTTTAACATGAAGCTTAGGAATAAGTAGCGATTGGAGTGTGTATTTTGCTTTGATTTCAAGGGATCACAAAACACAACACATCCCTACAGCAGGGAGGAGATGGACTGTTGCACAAATTGTCTAAGCAAAACTGCATCAAAATAAAAGGTAGTAAATAAGGAAACTCAACTTAGATGGCAGCTCAGGGAGCTGGACTCTGCTATCATTTGGTTACTCCAGCAGTTTTGAAAATGCTCTATCTGCCTGACTCCAGGGTAGAAGCTTGGGCTTACCTTAGGCTTTTTACGCAGATTAACGTGACTTAAAAGCCATACATCTTGCCTACAACAGATGTGTTAGCGTTTTAGCTAAGACTGCTAATAGCACTCTTTGGGTATAGAGTTGGGAATTTAAAGGTTAATTTGCACTAAGCTTTCATGTTTCTTGCCTTATTTTCTGAAGTATTGGTTCCATTTCAGATGTTATGCTAAAGATACATCCCACAAACAAATCTCCATATTGAAGGATATCGGGAAGAAGAACAACTGTACTGACATGTTACGGCTTCTCTTTTTAAACAAAATTGTGTAAAGAATGGCAATTTTTTTTAATGGTTTTGACTGAAACGATGTCTAATATGTCTAATGGTAATAGATACATTTTTAAGTCACAAAGATTTTGTAATTTATAAACCATTACTTTCTGCCTCAGGAGTACTCTAAGCTTTTCAGGCCTTTACGAATGGTTTAGTCATATTCAAATCTTACTTGTGATGCAGACAACTAGCAAGGAATGCACCTGGTGTAGTCATGCTGTTCAAGCTGAAGAACCACTTGAAAGTGATCCAGCCACAATCTGAACAGCAACACTTCCATGCTTCGGTAGAAAATTCCATGGCTTGGCAGTCAGTAGGGTGCTCTTGTGCACCCTCCCCTCTGTTCTCTTGGAGAACGGGGGCTCAGGCTGCTGGTGGGGATCGGAACTCGGTGTGTCCGAGGACACGTGTGCACACCGACCATTTCTTAACAAAGCCTGTGCTGTTTTCAAACACTTCATCTTAACGTAATACTAGTGTTTAATAAATTGTCTCTGTTTGCGCAAAGCTTTGCCGCAGGAAAGCTGCAGAGAATTGTCCAAAGGTAAAATCCAATATTGCTGTAATTACTTAAGTACTGTTCCTTCTATAGTTTTTCTAATCCAGTCATTCATGGTAGTTATTTGCACCATCACGGAAGGAAGGAGACTTGTAATATGTTGCCTATAAATATTGACAGTGTACAGGGATATAGATACATCTATGTGCACTTGATCTTAAATGAAATGTGTTTTAAAAAGAAAAAAAAATCAGCCTTAGATAAGTGGGTATAGTGGATGACCTGATGGAAAAAGTAATGGCAACAATGCTAACTGAACAGCTAAATAAAAATAGCCTCTCTGCTTTCATAGTGCTGTTAAAGGTCAATTTAAAAATATTGTGATTTTGAGGATACAGAACTAGAATAGTATTGTTACAAATCCTGTTGGCTTCCTGAAAGTGCAAGCCTAAAAATAGTTGGGGTTGGGGGTGGAATCAGCTATCTGATATGGGTGGGAGGGTGTTTTTTCTTTATGGTGGTTGTACTGAAATTGTTGTGTTTCATGTAGATCTTCTGGTGAATCGCTTCTGCCTGGTCAGGCATGGCAAATTTGGTTTGCTAGGTACATGGTGGTTGTTGGCTAAACCTTAAAGATCATAAAAACCTGAAGATCTGTCCCAGGTCTTGTCTAAGAGTCGTTTGGTCTTGGAAGCACAGTATGACAGCCATGTCCCTTTCACGTTCCTTAGACTGGTTCAGAAGTTGTTCAGTATTATTACTTGCCAGGAAAAGGTTTGGAGTTTTTGTTGTATTTTCTTCCCTTCAAAGAAGGTGATTTTGGACATGTTTTCCCTGTGTCTCTTTGGGTGTGGCTGCACATTTAACATTTTTTAGTATTGGAAATTTTTTTATTTGCCCCCTACCGTGCATTTAAAAAAACTAACCCTTGGTTATACACAGTGCTATCAAACAGATCAACACAGGCGCTCATGCTACTGAACGCAGATGTGAAGGGTGCCCATCAGCTGCCACACGCCAGTTTAACATGTCAGACAAGGAAAGTCAGGCTTGTGCTTTTTTCACTTTGTGAAAAGCGAGATGGAAGACCTATAGCAGAATGGGTGTGGCAGGAAATGTTTAGCAATAATACCGCATTAGTTGCTAAAAAGTGTTAACGTATTAATCTCTTTCTCTCTTTCTCCTCAGAACGAATTGCCAGATACCCATGCAAAATTCCATGTGCTGTTCCTTTTCTTTGTGGCAGCCATGTTCTTCATCAGCATACTGTCGCTCTTCAGCTACCACTGCTGGCTGGTTGGCAAAAACAGATCAACCATAGGTTAGTTAATTGAAATGTGGAACTGTACCTTGTCCAGAAAACCAACAGGTCGATGAGAACGTGAGGCCTACAGGATATGCCATCACATATCAATGGAATTTTTAAACATTGTGCAATATGGAGCATATTTGATGAAAGTAATTAAAGGTGAAGCATACTGGAAAATGAAGCGTGTGTAGGGGTTCTCTGCTGGAGCCAAGCATGTGGATTCATGATGAATATTACTTTCTTTTGTTTGCATTTTTGTGGCCCTGTGCATTTTTCTTGTGTTTTTATATAGTGTTAAGTGTGTAACATAATTGCTATGTGCTAGTAACCCTGTTATAATACTTCGAGTAGCTGGGTGGCCCCAACCAAAGTGAAGTCTCTACTGTATATGAACATACCACATTTTGAACCAGATCCAAAAGAGAATTCTTAAATTCTGTGAAATAAAATGGACCTCACTATTAGGACATGGCTTGTAAAAGCAGTGCAGTAAAAATTGAAACACTGATGCATGTTTCCTAAATAAGAAGAGATTCCCATAATTTCTGTGCCTAAAGGTTTTGAATGGCATTGACCAGCATAAGCAAGTTATGTGCATAAGTTAAAATATCTGAAGTTCTTGCTAAAGCATTTTTGAAAGTGGTTTTTTTGCAGGGTCATGGGGACAGGAGATGGTTGGGTATTTCCACAACTGAATAAGTCAAGATCTTATACCTTTCAGTGAATGTTAGATTTCTATCCTCAAAATTGAGTTGATTGAAAGTGAAATAATTTTCAGGTTGCTAGAATTTTTGATGGAGGAAAAGGAATTTCTTTGATTGCTTGACAGGAGGATTGTTTGAGTCCTTTTTCTTGTAACATATCTACAGCTAATGAATATTCACAGTCTCTCTTTTTGCTTTGAAAAAAATTTCAGCATGTTCTTTGCCCAAAAGTCAGTGGTCAGTACTGGCAACACAGTCAGTACTTTATTCACTTTCTGGATCGTGACTTTAAAAAGACAAGCTGTTGGTATGGGGAGATCAATGTGTCCTTTTGGTTCCTGGCCAAGGGTGTAACCTGGCCAACTCAAAAAATTCTGGTGATTTTCTATAGTTTGTGGTGTGTCTGTTATTTCCAATGTAATAGATCTTAACTTCCTCTGAGACCATGGGATGCTCTTGATCCAACTTCAGACCTTGACAGAAGTGAGAGAGTGACCTGTATGGATTTAGGTCCAGCAGAGCCTGTGGTGAGTGGCTTGTAGAAGAGGAAGTGTTCTGCTCAAAGGCTTCACAGGCCAAAGAGAGACTCACCATCAGTGAATAAGGGCTGTGGTATCTTTGGCGTGCTCATGGTACTTAGCTCTGTCTCAGGCCTTATGTTAGATGTAAAGAGAGAAAGATGACTGTTCTGATTACATGAACTTTCTTACCTTTCATTTCTATTTTTGTCATTAACCTTGTGATATTTTTTAATGCTCTCTGATGATTCGATGTGACTTTTTTTCCCCCCATAATACACATCAAGATCGTCTCTGCTTGCTCAACACTTTTCACAGGGGAGAAGCTTGAGTCTGTTTATTCGTCTTCCCTGACTCCTTATCGCTCTAGAGATATCACATGTTTTTCTTTTACAGAAACATTCCGTGCACCCACATTTCGAAATGGCCCTGATAAAAATGGATTTTCTCTTGGATGCAGCAAAAATCTGAGGGAGGTTTTCGGAGATGAAAAGAAGTATTGGCTACTCCCTATCTTTACCAGGTATTCAGTCTGAATGGAAATAGAGAATAAATTGATGCCATGACTTCCACCTTGCTTCCCCTTCTCTTAAAAAAAAAAAAAATAAAATTAAAAAAAAAAAAGGCACAACTGAAAAGCCAACTTGTAAATCCTGCAGGGTTAATATTGGTATAGAGAAAATGTGCAGGAGAAAAGTGAGCAAACTGCGCAAGGTTTTCATTCAAAGACAAGGGCCTCATTGACAAGGGCCTTCTAAATATGGAAGTTTGGAAAGCTTTGAGAGGTGTATTTCAAAAATTATACACCTTTTGGTGGCAGTATTAGTGTCTGATTACAGAGCAGAAATCAGCAGCTCAGGGGAGATCCCAATGCTTGAACTTCAGCTGCATTAAAACAACATCAGTTTAAAAACACGCCCTCTTACCCTTGAAAAAACGTGACAGCTTTTCTGTTGTTCCAAATGTAGCTACTCCTACATTTATTCAGTCCCAAAATTACATTTGGCCTTTGAAGGCAACTGCGAGGCTGACATGGCCCTGGGTGAAAATAAGTTTGACACCCCTGCTGTAGGTGACAGTTTCAATATTGAAAGCCGCCTGAGAAAGTGCATATAGATATGCAGTAGTGAAAAAGAAATTCTGATACAATGCAAAATACTGGGTTTAAAACTTCTGCTGAGCCAGTATTAGGGAGTTGCAGATGAGCATCAGAGCAGCTTGATGAAGCAAGACTGACCTGCTGCCCAGTCCCATCATTCCAGAAAGTCAGCAGAACAACGTAGGTGCTGTGTTTCAACACTGCTTTTGGAGGTTTGTGTATCTGTTCAACATGGTGAACCTGTTTGTGAAGCTGAGGTCTGGTAGCAAACAGCAGAGATAATAACAAAATCTTAAGTTGCCTCAGCTGTTTGCTCAATTACCGTGACTTTACATGTGATTTTAAAAAGAAGCTATATTTTACATCAGTCTGTTTTGCCACCGCATTTTATCCTGATTAGACTTGCTTTAAAAGAAGGCTTAGCTAACCTTAGAATGATGGGCAGAGGGGAAAGCACGGTGACTAGAATATAATTTATGCTACAGCTTCTGGGGTTGTAAATACCAGATAGTCCAACTATGTGTGCATGGTGCATTGGGGGAAGACTAGGGCTACCATCTGCAGAAACACTGATGTTCCTGAAACACATAGACTAGTGCTGTGCTCAGCAATCCCTACTTCAGTGATAAGGTAGGAATCACTTGAGCTCCAAGATTTAATTAACTGATCAACCAGCTTAAGTGGTAGAACTGCCTTGTACAACTCAGCGCCGCACTCAAGTGATTGATTTGAGCCTGTGGCATTTATCTTTTGCATGGGTACTTGTTCAGTGCAGTTAAAAGTACAAACACTGATTTGAATCTTTGTTTCTGGTTTAGTTTGGGTGACGGGTGTAATTTTCCAACTCGTTTGGTGATCGTGGATCCAGAGCAACTTACTGTCTCAAGCCAAAATGAACCTGCCAAAAGGTAATTATAGCATTTAAGATACTGATTTTGTACTGTTCTGTACTTCATCTGGAAAAAACATGGTTTGAAAACTATTTTTTATACATCTTGTGATGTTCAGAGCAAGTTAGTAAGTCGCCAGAGAAGGATAGGATGGATCAAGACTACAAAATGGTGCTGCTTGATGCAGAAATGCTGTTTCTTGATTTTGACCTATAACAGAATATGGTTCTAAGGAAACTGTAGTACAGAAAGTATGAGAGGTTACTGGCTCTTGACAACAATCTAAAAAGTCCTACGGAAGACTGAATAATGGTCATGGGAAAAAAAAAAGTTTAAGATTTTTTTTTGAATTAGAGAAAGGCAAGGTATGTATATTATTTGTATTTCACCTCCTCCAGCGTGCTTAAACAAGGGATACTGAGACACAGTTTGCAAGAGAGGTGGATCACTGTGCCTATTGCTGGCTTTAGCACTGGAGGGTTTTTAGCTGATTACTTTTTATCCCTCCAAAGGTGCGTGCTTTGCAGCTTCCACGTATTTTCAGAAAGCTTGCTTTAGATTCAAAGACACAGGAGCATGTGAAACTTGTGGAGATGTTTATGTTTGTCATTTTTGAAGTCTTCTGTACAGTTTGGCGAATTTGTAGCTGTCAAATGAATTTTGTGTTGTCAACAGCAATCACCTGAGTTATCAGGCATCAGGAGGGTTGAAAGGCAAGTCTGAGAAGAAGTTGCTTCCAATGCTATATAACCTGTAGGATTTACACAACAGGAAGGTATCCTTTTGCATTAGGAAGATGTTCAGCAGAAGGCCCTACCATTGACTGATGGGATAAGGTGACATTAGGTTGTTCTTTCAGTCAGTACTGGTTAGGTTTTTGTTGTAACTATGTGGCAGTAGTGTTGTTATTAGTATGCCATTTCTTGCCTATCAGTCTCTGCTTTTTTTCCATTAGAACTGTGAGTGGCCTATGTCAGGTAGGGGTTTAGACTGATGACTGGAACATACCTATAGGAGAATTAGGGTTGGAGGCAGGGGGCCATTTTTAGTTGGCAGTGTAGGGCATTTTTTGTTATTTACTTTGCTCTTAAGTAATTTCACTACTCCAGAAATGTATGAAATAAGCAGCTACTGCTGTTACAGAATTCCTGTTGACTTTGCTTACTTTTCAGCTCTGGAGCCAATCAGTCCTTTTCTCCTCGACCACTCAGTGAATCACAAAATCGATTGCTAGCCAGTGACAGTCAGTGGGTGGAAAGTGGCCCAGAAGAGGAAAATGTTAAATCAGGTAGCCTGCACCATTACATTTCTGATTATTCTATTTTTATTCTTTTTTGTGGTGGGTTTTTCCCTTTTTTTTTTTTTTTTTGTAGGCCTAAAATGTCTTTAGGCATTGGTTGTAGTCAAGTAGAACATCATTTGTTCTGTAGAATCAAGTCAGCATGTTTGTGAGTTAAGGCTAACTTGTGTCTCATGCTCTGCTCCAAACTGAGTTATTAAACTAAGGTAGTAGACAGAGAATTCTTGCTTCCATACTTCCTGTTCTGAGATTTTTTGGATCTTTTTACGTTTGATTAGGGAGAGGGAAATATTTTTCTAAAATAGGCATAACATGATAAATGGTTTCAAGTCTTTGCTATTTGTTGTGCAAATCTGCAAAAACACATAATTGAAATTCTCACATTTTAGGTGCAAAAAAGCATATTATAGTTTCATTGGAAAGCTGATCTCAGCTGATTACTAACCAGCCATCTCAGTGAGAAACAGGTAAGACCAACATAATTGATTGCCATTTCTGTATATGTACCAGTAAACTAAAATAGACATCTTGAAGTCAAAAGTCACTAGTCACGGAATGCAGAGGAGTCCTCTGATGTTGGATGAGAAATAGAAAAACCTAAATAAAACTCTGAATGGCTGTCCAGAAGACAAGAATGGCAGTAATGCTGTAGTGCAGGAAACGTGGGTTGGTTAGATCTGAGATGAGTCAGACTAATCCTGTAATTTAGGTTGAAGTGGGTAGCGCTGGATTTGTTACCTGACCAGGGAAAATAATCTCATCTGCTAAACAGGCAATTTCAAGATGAAGGAAGCACTGCTCTTAATGAACAGCTCCTTAACTGTTGTCTTAATTGTTTATTGGTGGGCGGTGCTCTGCTTTCATATTATAAGAAGCTGTGTGCACAAGGAAGGAAGATCAATACGTAGCTATAGGTACTTGCATACGGTCTGCTTTGTCACCCTTAAACTGACGGTGATGTTCTGTTATGTAAGAGCTCAGCACACATTTTGCATTCAGGAAATACAGTGAGTGCTGCTGCGTATGTGAAAACTTCCCTTAGTGTATTATATTTCCAGTGAGTAAATTAGATACCTTCATACTGTGGTGAGTTTATAAGCTCCTGTTAAGCGTTCCTCTTTGGGAGAGAAACAAACTTATTTGGACAACTAGCAACTGTAGATGCTGAGGGCCGAGTCATTCACCCCCCTGCCTTTATTTTTCCTACCCAAAAAAAAGTGGGAGACAGAGCTTGCAAGGAATTCCCATTTCCTTTGGAAAGAAAACAAAATATCTGAGTTTAGTGGGCTCAGTAACTTTAGGATCACTTAATTCTTTAATTTTTTTAAATAAGCCTTACCTAGAATCATTGTTTTGGTGAGGTTTGGGGATTGTTTGTTTGTTTTTTCAAGAAAAAAAATCTGTCTAAAAGGTCTTAGTGGGAGATGATGCAATGCTTGAACTGATATTGGTCAGACTACTCTGTAAACTTGTACAAAACCAAAATTAGGCTAATTAGTGGTACTTCTGAGAAACCTACTCAACCATGAGAACCAATCAACCAACCAGTAATGATTTTTCCCTTTGCAACTTTTCTTAACACTTTATATAAATGTGCAAGTGGATGTCCCAAGCAAGGGCTCCTTTGAGCCTCTACCTATATAAAAGTAATCTAAACAGGAGGCTAAAGCTTTTCTATTCACAGAAAGGAAGAGATATTGTGAGAGCAGTTCATCCCAGCAGCCTTTGACAGGGTCAGTCCACTGACCCAGAGAGGGAGCATAAGTGACTGGCTTAGGCAAGACAATTAACTGGTAATAGTTTGGGATCAGCTTCCTTTCTGTTCTCCCTCTCTAGTTAAAGTCAGGCCAAATTTATCAAAGGAAAATTGTGTACTTTGTGTCGAATTGCCCAGCCTGCTTTAGTTTCAAAAGTTGTATAAATAAGTGGTGCATAATTGTACACCATGCAAAAACATTTTGGAATGCGTTATCTCGAGTAATGGTTAAGTCAGTAGCCCAACATTTCAGCCATTCTGAGTTCAGCTGGATTTGATCACAGTTTATATAGGCCAAGGTGGTGAATTCTAGTTGCCCTGCAATTGTAAGCCACTATGCAATAGCTGTGATTCAGCATCTGTTCCATGCACTGTCACATACACTTTGACAAACTGATAGTTGTATTTTTCAATTTTATGCCTATAAGATGTAGCAGAAGCAGTCAAAGTTATGGCTGACAAGTAAAATTTACAGATTATCGTAAAGAGCATGATTTGTAAAAGAAGGTGACCCCCCAGCCAGCAGTTCCCAAGCCTCACCTGGGCAAATATAATTTGTGTCACTATATCTATCAGTCAAATTAAATGAGCAGCTTGTGCCAATCAGGGATCCAAGAGACTTTAGCCACAGGTCAGTGGTGATGGATTTGCATTCTTAGTGGAGATAATCTTCTAAAATGTAAGAGGTTTAAAACAAAACAAAGACCTCACACCTCCCAGAAGGCTAATTATGAGTTGAAGTTTCCTTAACTGCGGTCCTGAATCAGGAGCCTGTAAATGACGTTACCTAGCTGCATTCTTGTAGCACACTATGATCTGTTTTTTCAAAGCTTATGGTATAATTTTGCTAATTAACTTTTTTGTTTCACTAGGTTTCTGCAACACATTTTGTGCTTGAATATTACTTAATTTTGTTTGGAAGAAGTGAGCAGTTAAAAAAAGGAACATGAACATTTTAGAAAGAGACAAGAAATTCAAGTTTCTGCACAGTACAATGGATTCTTGTACGCACTATTGCAGAGCAGGGAAGTTAAGACAGATGCCTTAAGATTCTTAACGTGCATTTATGCAACACTGAATTATCTACTGCTACCAAAGGGCCAAATCCTGAAGTGCCCTGCTTGGATGCACAAGGTCCAGAGTGGGAACTATGCATTTCTGTTAATGCTGCAGTGGTGGGGTAGATCGCAGGGACTCCTGCCTCCCCACGGGCAAACTTCATACCTTAGGCACTGCAGAAGTCACTTCAGAGGAAGTATTCAGGGGAAAGAAAGAAAGAAAGAAAAAAGGAAAAGAGAAAAATAAAAGGGGGGAGGGGGGGAAGTCAACATAGAGCATGGCCAGTGAGTCTGAAGTGCGACGCTACATGGTTCAAACACCAGGTGATGGGGAAGAGGACTGGATGATATCTCTTCCCCTCTTATTAACCATTCTACACCATGGTCACAGCCTTCAAAGTCTTTCAGGACTGAGGATTCCTTCTACTAGCTGTGCTTTGGAGCAAGGCAATGCCAACAACATAAAAGCCTTTTATTTAGGTGTTGCTTTTTTTGCTATAGGATTGAGCCCCCTGATCATTGTAACTTGATTTATTGAACTGTATCAAGAACAGAATTCAAGGAAGCAAACTCATTTTTTTAGTTGAAAAAAACATTATTACCTTCCAACAATTGTCTCTCAGCATACAAAGAAAAGCCAATCCAAAAATGAATTAACAACTGTTACATTTTCTGTTAATGTCTGCAGTGTTTTGTATGAGGCTGTAACAAAATGGTAAAGTACCCCTGAGAAAAACCTTGGTGCAGTTGTGTGTTGTTAGGAAATGGAGCTGGAAGAGTACTGTTTTTTCTATGGGACTCTGGATGGTTTATGAATGCTGTTTTATACTTCTGTTTTATCTTTTTAATAAAGGCATAAGTTTTTATTGGGTCTAAGGTACCATTTAAACGAATATCCAGTACTTATGAGAAAATTAGTGTTGGATCATACATGTGTTAACACACTGAAAATTTGTATGCTTTAGTCTGCCACTTTCAAGTCTAGTTTAAGTGATACTGAAATTGCTAAAGATTGAGTACTTTGTGCAGTGATGTACGTGTTCACAAAAGACAAAATGTGTTTCCTGTGTGAGGAATGAAGTCTCTCCAAAGCTCAAGACCTACAGCAAACATTTTTTCCCCCTTCACTGTTCTACAGAGAAGCTGCTGTCTCCTCTTTAGGTGGTATTGGAGTTTTGCACCTGGAAAAAGTGACAAGTACTATTTTCCTGTCTGTAACTTTTCTGATGTTCGGCTGCTGCTGATTACAAACAGACATGAGCCCTTTTGGTACAGACTGAAGGCCATAACGGAGTTGATGATCTGAACAAAAAGAACCTGTTTGATTTCTCTCCCAGACTGATTGCTACTTAAGTTAAATATGTTTATGATGAAGATGAAGGTATCAAGTATACTGTAAGGTTTAAAACAAGTAATTTTTGTCTTGGAAAGAATAAATTTTTCTTGGGTATTAATCTTCTAGAACAAGAACATTCTTTGAGAACCTATGAACATGATTTGTTCACTGTTGGATGTTCTTGAGACAGAAGTAATGGTCCAAATTTGCATGTTTTATAAAAGTTACAGAGCGTTTCTTCAAACTTTGCAGAAGAAATTTTGCATTTGCTAATTTCAAAACTTAGAAAAACATTTGCTGCACATTTGAAAGGTTTAGCTTTTTCTTTTCGAATGTCAAGTGAGAAGTGCTCATTTGAATATAAGCTCTCAGTAGTACAGCACCAGCAACATTTCTTGGGGAAGACAACAGCCAGAAGACTGCAGGTGTAAATGGCTTGTTCTCAATAACAAAATTTGCAGCCCCAAACACTGGTGGAACTGTAATGGAGGGCCTGGGTATCATCTGGATTTTACTGCATCAGTGTATTGCAGTTGAGGTAACGCAAGCATGGTCATCATCTAGCAGAACTATAAGCAAAATCTGTCTCTCTAATATGGGAAATACCACTGATTCAGCAATACAGTCTCTGCTCGTCCCTCCCCCCCAGTGCTCAATATACGCCCATATGAAAGTATAACTTTGATTTCTTAAATCAGGACAGTTAATCTACAGGAAAAACTGCAAGTAAACAGACTGTGCTAACTCCATGTGTGGTCTCGAGCAAGTGCTGGTCGTCTGAAACCAGTTCTTTGTCTATCTGATGGACATTTTTATGGCTTTTCATGAAGTGCTGATGTTTCTGACATCTTTATGCAGATCACGGGTACATTTTGTCCCAGATTTTTATCACATTTCAGATGAGAAAAGGAGACCAGTGTGCTTTGACCACTCTTGAGGCCAGAGTTACTGCTGGTGTAAAAGCAGGCATTACTGAAAAGTCATTTGCCAAATATCAAATGTAGTAAAATGATTCAAATATGAGTCTTCCAAATTCACCATCCTTGACCCCCCTCCTTCTTTGTTTTTTGTTTTTCTCTTTTTCCCCAGATAACTGGTTCCTAAGAGAAAGCCCAGACTGATAGAAAGGAACGGAGTTCTCAAAGGAAAGGGTCGAACAGTGAGTGGGATGGGGGGCAGGTTTCCACGTCTACAGCAGCAGGATGTCTCCTGTCTCTCAGAGTTCTGTCCTGACAGCTCCCCGGCCATAAGCAAGGGCACCCTGTATCAAAGAGTAGGACAGGCAAAATGAGGAGAGGGCCAGGAATGAAAAAGCTGGCAAGGAGAAGCAGCTGTGTGGGTGTTGCAGGCAGCAGTGGGTTTCCCTGTCAGCAGAGGCGGTGGCCTTAGGGCTGCCCCAGGAAATGGGTCCTGTTGGCCCACGCGCTGAGGAGCTGAGAACTCCCAGTGAACGCAGCGAGAAGAGCAGCCCTGCCTGGTTCAGGAGGCCAGAAGGGAGACTGATCCTGAGAAAAGAACTGTCGAGGAGGCTGAGTCATGTTGTACATGCTGGTTTTGTGCTTTAACCTATCAGCAACTCTTGAAACCTAGATTGACACTAAAAATGAGCCCTTAAGCTTCTAGATCTATCAAAATAATTACTGTTGCAAGCCATAAATAGTATTGTAGATGCTGTAGAATAGTTAACATTGGCTGCAATTAGAAACTGTGCTTTAGTATTTCTTACTGCTGCTTTCTTTTTAAAAAATCTACATACACACAAGAGTCATGTACACAAAATGACATTAAACTCCCGATGTGAGGACAGAAGCCTGATGCAGGACAAGATTTCAGTGTGATTTCTCCTCAAGATTTCTGAAGTGTCTCGATATGATTAACCTGTCCCTGTGAAGATGAGGCAGAGAAATAGAAAATACTTCAAACTACACAGCTAATACTGCTTTTATCTATCAACTATTTATTCTCAGACTCTACAACACACAGATCATTGCTGCTCCTGCCAAAGGCATGTTATGGGAAGAGGTGTAGGTTTCTGTCGTAACTGTCGTATCGTAAGCCTTTAAAACTTCCACTTTACATATTCAGAGGATTATTTTAGAGGAAGTTCGGGCACTTTTATTTTTAGGAATTTGAGTAGAAATTATGGTAAGATTTTTCTGTTAAAGCTGCCCCTTGAGTGTGGAATTCGCAGGTACCAGGGTACTTTTGGTATGCTAGTCTTAGAAACTGGTCCTGTTCTCCAGAGTGCTAAACACCTGCAGTTTTCAGGTACTGTTTCCTCCCTTGTTGGATCTTGTGTGGCTCTTCTGTATTGTAAGTAGCCTCTGGGGTTTGGAGGTTTGTTCTGGTTGTAGCTCACCAGAGCCCCAAGAGGAGGAAAAAAGCAGCGTTTGCAGCAGCATCAGTGTCTGGCAGATGGATCAAGAGATGCATTGACTCTGACATAAATTAACCAGATCTACCTAGATCTGGAGCACTGACTAACTATATAAATTAAATTTTTTTAAAAAAGTAGTTGAGCTTCACAGTGTACATTCTCTGAGGACAGCATCTAAAATTGTACATAAGTGTGGGATTCAGGTATATACTTACAGAGGCTCCAAATAGCAGCTACTTTAACTCAGTGCAGATCAAGACCTCATCTCTCACAGTACCTAAAACAGTGAGGTGTGCAACAGCAGTGCAACATCAGAGGCTCTTCTATCCTAAATAGCACCAAAGAGAGCAGCTGCATCTAAAGTGATTTGTTATAATACTGAAGATACTTACTACACTCATTTCTATCGATTTCTTTTGTATATATAGACAGCTTTTATATGCATTTTTCTTAATTACAAAACTGTCATGAAATGTAATGAAGCTGCAAATTACAGTTAATTTTAATGCTGATTAAAACTGGTGTTTGGCTGTTTGTTTTCTACAGCAATTACTTGAATCTCGTTTCCATTAGGTAGTGAAGTCTGATAATGTTTACAGGATTGCTTTGTTTTTCGGGGGGTTTCCAATCCTCTGCTCAGCAGTCAGGCAGGTGTGTCGGGGATGAAGTGCTGGGACCACCATTAGCACCAAAGCACTAATGGTGACAGGCAGATTCCCTTCCCTGTACACAGCTTAGCTGACAACTTACATGCTTAGCATGTTCCTATTTGTCCCATCCCTTAACCTGTTGCTGTCAGCTTGATTGTGAGAAACTTAAATCTTTCTGAATGGCAATTTACAATCATAAAAATATCACCAAAAGAGGCGGCAATCCTGCTGTTAAAGATCTGCCTCCTCTCCCCTTTTTAACTTCGATTAATTAAACATCCCTGGGTTATCTCTGTGATTATTTTTGTATTTTCCAGGAGGGTCATCAACATTTGCACTAACCACAATGTCCCGGCTGTTCTGCTTCCACATCGTTATTTTTAATTGTGCTGCCTAAACTTGTAATGAGCTGTATTTAAGTCTGAGGTAAAGTGTAAAAGATATATGTACTGATGACACATTTATTGTATTTTTTTGTATGTTACAGATAGGACCAGTCCTATGCACAGAGAAAACATGTTGCCATTTATAGTTTAATACTTGAAGTAACTTTTTTAAATGGGCTTTTATAAATGAATCAAATACAAAATCACATTGCTTTGCCTGGAAGTTCTTTCATGTTTTAATTGTATTGTGCAATTTCCCCATATGTATACTTTTCCATAAATGTTATCTTAAGCCATTTATAACCATTGAAAGTGCGTTCAAGAATTTGTACATCAGTGTTCAGACCTGTTCGTACTTCTCTGAAGTATAATTCATGTTGAAATAAAAACGTTGTATCATTTTAGGCCTCTTTTCCAAAGTGATAAAATATGAACACTTGAATTCATCAGTGAATGCAACGTCAGCTCAATAAAAGTATGTGAAACAATCTCAAAACTGCTAAGCTGTAGCATGTGTGTATTACATCAGTGAGAAAAACTGCCAACCTGGGCAACATTTTGTAACTGTTCCACAGTTTTTACACTCCAGCTGCAACAAACCTAACATTAGGATCCCTCTTGAGACATCTTCCAGGTCACTTGAGAGGGCAAATAAAAAACCTCTGACTTGTGTCTGACTATATTCCTTCAGGACACTGAACAGGACTTAGAAATCAGACTGCCACTCCCACGGGAATCAGCCGTGTTCCTTTTAGGTCAGAAATAATCTCTGTAAGAGGGCAGCAACACCCAAGTTCACATTGATGTGACAGTAACACTGCCATGTAAATTCAACAGTCCTTTCCAGGAAGTTTTAAAAAATGGAGCATTCTGAAATATTCCATGAGTTCCAGCCTCATCCACCTAACTTCGTAATTCTAGTTTCTTGGTCACACAGAATTGACTGGGTTGGAAAAGACCTCAGAGATCATCGAGTCCAACCCTTGGTCCAACTCCAGTCCGTTTACTAGATCATGGCACTAAGTGCCATGTCCAATCTCAGTTTAAAAACCTCCAGGGACGTCGAGTCCACCACCTCCCTGGGCAGCCATTCCAATGCCTGACCACTCTCTCTGTAAAGAATTTCTTTCTAATATCCAGCCTAAATTTCCCCTGGCAGAGTTTAAGCCCATGCCCCCTTGTCCTATTGCTAACTGCCTGGGAGAAGAGACCAATCCCCACCTGGCTATAACTTCCCTTCAGGTAGTTATAGAGAGTGATGGGGTCACCTCTAAGCCTCCTCTTCTCTAGACTAAACAACCCCAGCTCCCTCAGCCTCTCCTCATAGGTCTTATGTTCAAGTCCCTTCACCAGTCGTGTTGCTCTTCTCTGGACCCGCTCCAGCACTTCAATGTCTTTCCTGAACTGAGGGGCCCAGAACTGAACACAATACTCCAGGTGTGGCCTCACCAATGCAGAGTACAGGGGAAGGATCACTTCCCTTGTCCTGCTGACCACGCTGTTTTTGATACAGGACAGGATACCGTTGGCCTTCTTGGCCACCTGGGCACACTGTTGGCTCATGTTGAGCTTCCTGTCAATTAGCACCCCCAGGTCCCTTTCTGTCTGACTGCTCTCCAGCCACTCTGCGCCCAGCCTGTAGCGCTGCAGGGGGTTGTTGTGACCAAAGTGCAGCACCCGGCATTTGGCCTTATTGAACTTCATCCCATTGGAATCAGCCCATTTTTCCAGTCTATCCAGATCCCTCTGCAGAGCCCTCCTGCCCTGCAGCAGGTCGACACTCCCTCCCAACTTGGTGTCATCAGCAAATTTGCTGATGATGGTCTCAATCCCCTCATCTAAATCGTCAATAAAGATGTTAAACAGGACTGGACCCAACACTGACCCCTGGGGAACACCACTAGTGACTGGCCGCCAGCTGGATGCAGCCCCATTCACCAGCACTCTCTGGGCCCGGCCCTCCAGCCAGTTCTTAACCCAGCGTAGAGTACACTTGTCCAAGCCATGGGCTACCAGCTTTTGCAAGAGTATATTATGGGAGACAGTGTCAAAGGCCTTGCTGAAGTCCAGATAGACCACATCCACGGCTTTCCCCTCATCCACCAGGTGAGTCACCTAATCATAAAAGGAGATCAGGTTGGTCAGACAGGACCTGCCCCTCCTAAACCCATGCTGGCTGGGGCTGATCCCTTGTCCATCCTGAAGGTGATTCCTGTGTGATTCCATTCAGGATGATCTGCTCCATAACCCTGCCAGGCACCGAGGTCAGGCTGACAGGCCTGTAGTTGCCAGGGTCAGCTCTGCAGCCCTTTTTGTGGACTGGGGTAACATTGGCCAATTTCCAATCATATGGGACCTCCCCAGTGAGCCAGGACTGTTGGAAGATGATGGAGAGCGGCTTGGCAAGTTCTTCTGCTAGCTCCCTCATCACTCTAGGATGGATCCCATCTGGTCCCATAGACTTGTGAGGATCCAGATGGCTCAGTAAATCACCAACT
Organism: Columba livia; assembly: GCF_036013475.1. Taxonomy (NCBI): domain Eukaryota; kingdom Metazoa; phylum Chordata; class Aves; order Columbiformes; family Columbidae; genus Columba; species Columba livia. The sequence continues at coordinate 20,576,982 of NC_088602.1, read as the reverse complement.
ATTTCCTCCTGGAATACAAGGGGCCTATTTGGCTTCCTGTCTCTGTCAACCATCTCCAGAGATGAGTTGTCCTGAGGGCCACCTGTATTACTGGTAACAACTGAGGCAAAGTAGGTATTAAGTACCTCAGCTTTCTCCTCATCTTTGTTAACTATATTTCCCTCAAAGTCCAACAGAGAATGGAGGTTTTCCTTGCCCCTCCTTTTGTTATTAACATATTTGAAGGACTTTTTATTATCCCTGACAGAATTGGCCAAGTTAACTTCAAATTGCACTTTTGTTTCCCTGATCTTTTTTCTGCATGATCTAGCTATTTCCATAAATTCTTCATAAGTAGCCAGCCCTTTTTTCCACAGTCGGTAAAGTCTCTTTTTATTTCTGATTTCATTCAAAATCTCCCTGTTTAGCCAAGCTAGTTGTCTTCCCCGCCGGCTAGCCTTTCGGCACACTGGTATAGCCTGTTCCTGTGCACTCAAAACCACCTGCTTGAAGCATGTCCAGCCCTCCTGGGCCCCCTTGTTTTTAAGCATTGTTTCCCAGGGTATGCTCTGAACTAGACTTCTGAATAGGCAAAAATCTGCCCTCCGGAAGTCCAGTGTAGAGGTTTTGTTAATGGTTCTCCCTGCATCTCTGAGTATTGAAAATTCTATTATTTCATGGTCGCTATGCCCCAGGCGGCCTCCAACCACTACATCTCCCACCAGCCCTTCTCTGTTTGTAAACAGTAGGTCAAGCGAGGTCTTGCCCCTGGTGGGCTCATTTACCAGCTGATGAAGGAAATTGTCCTCTATACACTCTAGGAACTTCCTAGACTGCCTCTTCTGTGCAGTATTGAGCTCCCAGCAGATATCCGGCAGGTTAAAGTCACCCACAAGAACAAGGGCCGTCGATTTTGAGACATCTGCCAGCTGCTTGTAGAATAATTCATCTCCTTCATCGTCCTGGCTGGGTGGTCTATAACAGACACCCACGAGGATGTCAGCCTTGTTGGACTTCCCCCTGATTCTGGTCCACAGGCACTCAACCTTGTCACTGCTGACCTCAAGTTTAACAGAGTCGAGTGACTCTCTAACATATAAAGCCACCCCTCCACCTCTCCTACCCTGCCTATCTTTTCTGAAGAGCTTGTAGCCACACATAGCAGCACTCCAGTCATATGAGTCATCCCACCATGTTTCTGTGATGGCAACTATGTCATAGCTTTCCTGCTGCACGATGGCTTCCAGCTCCTCTTGTTTGTTGCCCATACTGCGTGCACTAGTGTACATGCACTTCAAGTGGGCTGCTGATTTCCCTCTTAATTCGGGCTTTCCATCCTTAGGCTGATCCTTGCACGCCTGATGAAGTAAAGCACTATGTCAGTAGCATCAGTTCTGTCTCAAGTATTAATGTCTACACAAGTGCCCCTTGAGGAAGGGGTGACCAGTCTGGTCAGCACCAGATAGCCCTTTTCAGGAGAGCAGGGGTATTCCAGCTTTCAAAAGGAAATGAGTGAAGTTATAAATCTACTTCAAATCATCACCGCTGCACTTGGTAACTCGCACTGTTTTATGCAAAACCCCTGAAGAACAGAAGGCGGGCAGATGGTAAAGGGCCACAGAAAGAGTCGTCTGTTCCTAAAGAGACAATAACAAGAAAACATATACTGTTCTGTAGGACTACCTTTAATGTAAGATTTTGTATACTGTAGCAAAATCTCATTTGTCATCCACCCTTCTTATATTCAATTACAAAAGTACCATACTAGGTACAACAGCAGATGCCGTGGTAGTGCATAATACATGCCAAATACAAACACACTGCGTTATTCAAGATGTCCACCTTTTTGTCACATTTAAGTGGTTTAAATGATCGCTGATATATCTATGCTCAGGGAACTTGGATCTTGTCAGGTTTTTGAAAGCTTCCCATCTTGCACGTCTCCCTTCTGTGTTATGTCTGAATTCCTGTTCCTGCGTCAGGTAAGGTCGACTCAGCCAATATTCATTCTCTGCTTCAATTTCCAGCCTTCGGATCATTGCCTGCTTCATTGCAAGGGTAATCACCCTTGGTCGCCTGTACTTTCCAATCCATTGTTTTCCAGGAATTCTCTTTCGGAGTAATACTGTTGTTAAAAACATTATGCCTTAAAATATAAATGAAAATAGGAAATACTCATTACCTTAGGGACAAAATTAAAAATGTAACAAAAAAAGTGAAAAATCTACACACTCCACCGCCTTTTAGTGGCTGTTCTAAAGTCTGAAGTTCAGAACCTGATACAACGAACCACTACATGCAGTAGACAATACAATGACATATTGGAAACAGAAATCTTTATTTAGCTAAACCATTAACTCATCCTTACGCTGAGATTAAGGCACGTCCTCTATAAATTACTCATGAAAAATCCAGTCCCAAATACTATTAAAGATTCACTTTATTCACTCCAAACAGCTAACTACATTGTGAAAACAGGGAGTACTTCCAGGTCCATCTGCTAGATCCTGATCTGGCCTTTCCTCAGTATTAATTTTGAACTACAGCCTCTCCATAAACTCACTAGTGTAGAATTATGCAGTCTTGTTTTTGAGCTGGGGGAAATCATGTTTGTAGAGACAAACAACACCCTACGTTAGAGCAACCAGCATTAAGTAGAAAGCACAGATACAGTGTCCAACATAATACGCAGGTGTGACAGAGGTAAGAAAGGCCAAGCTGCACTCAGATTTGACACACACACTCTCCATTAACCTGTTTATTAGTCCTAAAAATGCCTCACTCTTAGGTCTCTCATTACACAACAGCTCCATCAACTAGTAAGTCAACCAGGCACTTGATCCCAGCATAAACCAGCACTGCTGCTGGGAAAAACCACCCCGACAGACCCCGTCCCCGCGGCTGCAGGCGCCCCCACGTTCCGCTCCGCTCCGTTCCACCTCCGGAGCCCGGCCGTGCGGCTCCCGGGGCCGCGGCTGCCCTAGGCCCAGCTCCCGCGGGCGGGGCCGGGCCGTCCGCCCTCAGGCCGGCGCCCTCTGCAGCCCAGGCCAGCAGCGAAGCCGACGTGCCCACCGGGACCCTCCGGTGCCGCAGGACCCACCGGGACCGTCCGGAACTCGGCAGCTCCAGGCGGGTCTCGGCCCGCGCGGCGCGGCGCTGCTGCTTGGGGAGAGGATCCCCTGCCTGTTCCTCTCAGGGTTACCTCCAGCCCGAGGGACAGCGGAGCCAACCGGCCAAGGCACTCGGCGCTAAGGGCTAAGCAGCGCCCCGAGCCCTGTCACCACCGCGCCCTTCCCCCTCACTCACCCACCGCCTCCGGTGGCGGATCCGGCCGCACGGCGGGAAGCAAGATGGCAGCGGACGGGGGCGCTGGGCGGGCTGGTCTCGCGAGAGCTCGCGTGAGGTGGGCGGGGCCTGGCGGGGCCAATGGGCCGCGCGCTGCCCGCGGTTCGAAGCTGCGGGCGGCAGTTACCGGCTCGGCTCTCGGCTCCCTCTCCCGTCCCTGGGGTCGCTCCCGGCGCTGGGACAGCCGTTAGCGGCCATCCGCGTAGCCCCGGGCTAGCCGTGGGGAGTGAGGCTTGGGCGGCCCTCACCGGGCGGTGCTGTCGCTGTTCCCCTGCGCTCCCCTTCCCCGAGGACCATGTCGAGGGACTTCTTCGCGAAGCTGCGCGCCCTGGCCCTCACGCTGGAGAAGGAGGCGCGGCAGCTGGAGCGGGCCCTGAACCGGGAGGACGCGGGTAAGCGCGGGCCGCGCCTCGCCTCGCCTCCTGCCCGGGCACCGGGGCTCCTGCTGGCCAGCCCGACCTGCCCCGGCGGTGAGGCCGCGAGTCCGGAGGGCGGTCTGGAGAGGCGGTCCCGGTGACTCTGGCGATGGGGCTGGGGCGGATGGCTCTGCTGGGATAGCTCCTCGGGAGTCCTTAGGTTGGGTTCCTGCCTGCCCTTGTGCCCCTTTGCTCCTCTGGGCCCGCGGAGATAGGCCCTCGGTGGGCTGGTGGCTCCGGGGATGGGCCTGGGAGTAGCTCGGCAGGGTGTTACTTGGGCTTCCCCTCTTATCAGTGTCTCTCCGAGCTACTCTGTGTGTGTGTAGGCGAGCTGTTATCAGAGGAAATCATATTCTTGCTTTTACTCTTTCCATGGATTGAGACAGGAAAACACATTGGTGTTCTCTCTCTGCATAGATAACTCAAGCTTCTAATGGGATTTATTGTTGTACTATGTCTTGGCAAGTAGCGGGTGTTCTCTTTTACATTATTTGCATTAACCTTAATTTCCACTGAAAAAAGTAACAATCACCAAGTTGGGTGGGAGTGTTGATCTGCTGGAGGGTAGGAAGGCCATACAGAGGGATCTGGACTGGCTGGATCATTGGGCTGAGGCCAATTGTATGAGGTTCAACAAGGCCAAGAGCCAGGTCCTGCACTTGGGTCACAACAACCCCAGGCAGCGCTACAGGCTCGGGGAAGAGTGGCTGGAAAGTGCCTGGTGGAAAAGGATCTGGGGGTGTTGATTGACAGCTGGATGAACATGAGCCAGCAGTGTGCCCAGGTGGCCAAGAAGGCCAACAGCATCCTGGCTTGTATCAGGAATAATGTGGCCAGCAGGACCAGGGCAGTGATCGTCCCCCTGTACTCAGCACTGGTGAGGCTGCACCTTGAATCCTGTGTTCAGTTTTGGGCCCCTCAGCACAGGAAAGACATTGAGGTGCTGGAGAGAGTTCAGAGAAGGGCAACAAAGCTGGTGAGGGGTCTGGAGCACAAGTGTGATGAGGAGCAGCTGAGGGAACTGGGGCTGTTCAGCCTGGAGAAAAGGAGGCTGAGGGGAGACCTTATCACTGTCTACGACTATCTGACAGGAGGTTGTAGCATGGAGGGTGTTGGTCTCTTCTTCCAAGTAACAAGTGATAGGACAAGAGGAAATGGCCTCAAGTTGTGCCAGGGTAGGTTTAGATTGGATATTAGGAAAAAATTCTTCACAGAAAGGGTTGTCAGGCATTGGAACAGGCTGCCCAGGGAAGTGGTGGAGTTTGGACAAGGTTCTTAGGGACAAGGTTTAGTGCCAAAGTTAGGTTAGGTCATGGTTGGATCCTGAGGGTGTCTTCCAGCTGAAATGATTCTATGATTCTATGACTGCTGTATGTGTGAGCAATACTATCATCTGCCCATGTGCAAACAAGGTGGAATAATGCAGCTTTTTTGTTGATGTTTTTCAGTGGTTCCTATATAACTTTTTTTCCCTACTTTTATTTATTATTTCAAGTTCAAGCTCTTTAAGGATAAAAATTTAGCATACATAATAATCCTTGATGGCCCAGGCATCACAGTATCACAGTATGTTTGGGATTGGAAGTGACCTCAAAAGATCATCTAGTCCAATCCCTCTGCTGCAGCAGGAACGCCTAGGTGAGGTCGCACATTAATTTCTACAGTATTAGCTGCAACAGTAAAATGGAAGTCTGGGCAGTTTCTCTGTGTAGTTTAACATACTGTGCAAGTTTCAGTCTCCTGCTGTGCAAAGTACCTGATATTAACTAAATTCTCTATTATTTTCTTTATCTTGACTCTCTTTCTCTAACATATCACTCCAACATGTCTAATATAGGAGATTACATTCTGATATGAAAGGTAATTACATGCTAAAATGCTAAACGCCCTTTTTTCTTTCCAAACCCTTTAATGTGAACATGCATATCAAAGACTATGAAGATGAATCTCCAATAAGAGTTTTACATGACCTCCATTGTGAAATCAGGACTCTGAAGGTAATGTCTTAACACTCTTCCTTCTTGAAAAATTGGGGGGAGGGTTGTGCCATAAACTCATGGTTCTTTTTTCATCATTAAGCCACAATAAAACTTCCATAGTCAGCAATTTTGACCATTATTTTGTTCATCTAAGTTCTTATAATGGCTGTGGATGTCAGGCTAATGCTCAACAACTTTCGTGTGACTTAAACTAGATTTAGCAGCGTTTATTAGTTTGCAATTGCTGTTATTGCTCAGATCAGCAGGGGGCAAAGGTAACAGGGAAGTTGTAGCTTTGCCAATGTGTAGGTGTAGGGGAGAAGGGTTCAGGAGCAGCAGCTCCCTAGAGAAGAGGTGTGCTTGTTTGTGTGCAGGGACTAACACTTAGAATATAGAAAGTCTTCACAGAAGTTTCAGAACCTTCAGCCATTGTGAGAGGTCTTATTTCTTTAATAGAAGTAGGAAAAATGGCCTATAGAAATAATTAAGAGGTAAGCTAGGGTATAAGCCTGAGGTTCACCATCTGCTCTGCACCAGCTCTTTGTACATGGGAAGTAAGAGTACAAGCTAGTTGCTGTTATCTCATATTTTTGTGGAGTAAAAGAATAATTTTTGTTTGAGAGGTTATCAGTAAGTAGTTATATGGTGAATTGTCATCTTAGTTTAACTTTTTAAAGCTTTTGGTACACTCATGCCCTATATATTCCTGACATTTTCTAACCTAGTTTTCAGGTATAGATAAGACCTAAATTTGCTGCTTATCCTCATCTGAATTGAAGTTCAATACTTATTCCCAAAACACTTCTTGTGTAAACAACTACCATGTGGTGATCTGAAAACCAGTATTTCTGTTTCCATCTCCCCGCTGCCCCCAAAGGAAGAAGTTAACGCCAGTCTCAGTAGGAGTTGCTCTGAAAAACAAGAAATTCAGGAATTTATTAAGGCAAGTGAAATATTGATGCAAAGAAATGCAGCAGATCTTGGAAAAATAAAAGACCTGTTTCAGAAATATGGATACAAACCACATGTCAAAGACTCTACAGGTAATATTTCTTGGCAATACAGTATGTAAAGACAAGTGTAATTTTCTAAAATGTTTCTCTTTAGCTATGTGTATATTTCTATTAATTAAGAGACCAAGTGCATCTATGTTATTTGCTTTATAATAATATCCAGAGGGTAAAATATTCTGTTGCAATTGGTGCCATAAGAATAAACCATAATACAAAAACTTAGTTAGATCTCCCAGTGTGCTTTTAAGTTAGTGTGTGGGGTTTTTCCCCAGTAATAGTTATATTCAGAAAACACATTAGCAAACATGTTTTCATAACCCAGAGAATTATGCTGCTTCAGCTTCTCATGCATGGGAAACTATTGCAGATGTATCTAAATTAGTTTGTATTCATGTGTGATGATTCCATTAATTTAAGTCGCTGTAGAGAAAATGTTAAAATAATGTGCTCCACAGCACAAATGGGACAAGAGAAGCCCATATGGGGATTAGGTGACATGTGACAAGCAGTAGTAGTTTGTTCATTGGAGGGGAGGAGATCCTTAATCCAGTGCACACACACCTGTGTGAAAAATCCTGATATGCCAAATGAGTTCAAAATACTACAACTGTCAGTACTACACTTAGCTGTTTAGATTTCGAGGGCCCAAGCAATCTTCAGGAAGCCTTTGGCAGGGGATACCTTAACCTTCCCCTGAGCATCATCCAGTCATTACGCAAAACAAAATTGTGGTCATGGACCATGTTGACCTCCGACTTCAGCTACTACAACTCTTTTAAAAGATATGGCAGAAAGCTTGAATTTTATAGTACCTTCCTTCTTCTCCCTTAAAGAAAAATCCAAGTGGAGCTACAAGGTTAATCTATTTTTAAGATGTTTTTTAAGCTAAGCATATCTGAATATGTCATATCAATGCACATAAAAAGTTAATGCCTCTGCCATATTATTTTAAATAGGTTTTTTTCTACTTCATACATCAAGCAGAAATTCACAAATATTTTGGGGTGTTTTTGTTTATCTAATTAGAGAAACATACAAATTACTTGTTTGCTTATTTCTGCAATGGACTTTTCTTGTTGCCTAAAATCTACCCTCTTTCATGAGTTTTCAGTTGCTGCTTCATAGTGTTTCTTCAATACTGTTTTTCTGAAGAATGAGTATTCTAGTACTGTGTGTAGCCTTTGTTCTTTCCCCAAAAACATTTTCAGTCATATAGAAGTTTTGGTTTTGCAATCATTTCTGTTGTATGTTTTAAATGAATTTTCACTGTTGCACTGAAATTAAAACAAATATATTTAAGATCAGTACTTCCTGCCTGCTCCCTGCAGGGAGATGAATACTATTAAAAATACACTTGTGTAAAAATATTTCAGTTTCATTTTTCCTAGAAATAATATCTACCAAGAGAGCAAAATTCAGTAAATGTGTGACCTTTATTGGAAATATAGCTTAGCCTGACATGAGCCCTTGATATCCATTGTAGCTTCAGGTTCAGTGCTTTAAAATGAAAGGAGGCATCTGTTTTTTACACTAGTAAATTTAAAAAAAATAATTGGGAGGGAAGTCCCAATTTATTTTATAAATTTTTAAAACAGAAACTTCTGACGTATTTTTTTTTTTTTTTTAATTTTCTCAAACAGAAGAGGAGCAAGAAATTAACAGCAATTCAACCGTGTCTGTCCAGAATAAATCTGAAGAAAAAGCAGATGATGTACCTCCCCTTCCTGCTTCTACTGAGAAGCCACTGGTACCCAAAGACCCACTGCGTAACCCCCGGCTTTCTGATTTTGGTCTTTCACAATATGCTTTCTCCAGGCCTTGGAGTGCAGGGAAAGGACAATATACAACAAATACCTATCAAGAAAATTCAAAGAACAAGACTCCACTAAAACCACAGACCCCCCGTGCTTTGGCCAAAACGCCAAAATGTACACTAAAGATGGACGATTATGAGTGTATAACACCAAAACTTGAACAGTTCGGCATTAGTGAACATACCATGTGTATGAATGAAGATTATACAATATCACTTCTTCGTAAACCTGCTCAGTCAAGCAAGAAGTAAGTAAATTACTTTAGTTCAGATTTTTTTCCTACTGATTTTTCTGTAGTTTCTTCTTGCTGTACTAACTTCTTGCTGCTATTGCTCTTTTCTTCAAGCAGGTGATGTGTTATAATATACCATCTGGTTAGTCCTGTGTCCTTACGTGTGCCCTTTGCAGTGCCAAATGCTGCCATGAAACATCTCTGATACACTCCTTCCCTTGACTGTACTACAATAAGAATCTTCCATACACAATCTATTTACAAAGGGAAAATGCACAGTATATTTGTAATCTTTTACTTTCCTTAACCATGGATTTGAGGACACGTTGTCTGCAGTAAATATTGCATAGCAAATTTAAAGGTTTCAAAAGCTTTCGGAATGTAGACCCAGAAAAAAACTTCTAAAGACAGTGTATTATCTCTTACATTATCCAGCCCTGCTGTACAAACAGCTCTTTTTGTTCCTGTCTTCTGTTGAAAGAACATCACCAGATTTTCACTGTTCTAATTAAAATTAAAGAAAATAATTTGCAGCAGTGAGGTGTAGAACACCTTAGCAGTAGAAGTATTTTTCTATACTTCTAAGGTAGTATAAAGGTAGTTAGATCATGTTTTTATAGTTAGTATTAGCAACACATTCAATTTTAAAAGCTGACAGTACTTATAAGAAACTCACTGTTCTGCTGTTAAATATTTGGTATTTAGAGAAATCATTCAAAAAGGAAACAAGAACTGAAGTCAAAACAAGTTGTGGAAATAATAATTTAACTTTTTTTTTAATCCCTGATGTTTGCAATATAAGCACAGGTGTGAAGTTCTTCAGAACCACACCAACTTAACTGACTATTCCTCAAAGATCCATTTTACTACACTGGTTAAATTTTGAGTGTTTATAATTTTAAGATCACTAGGGGGAAAAATGAAAGTGAAAAGAAACATTTTATTTTAAAATAGTTTGGGTATCTCCCCTTTTGAATAGTTATGTAAATACTGTAATGTCTTTGAAACTTTATAGTACTGGAATTGTAATAACAGGAAAACTGTTACTGAATCCTGAAAATGATTAATTCAAAAATTGTTCCCTTTCAGATAATATTTTGAAAATCATTTCAGCTTATCAAATAGTTTAAGTTCTTTTGATATCTGTAACTTTTGTGGTTTTGTACTACTTTTCGTATTTAATGAGAACTGTTTTAATTGTGATCTTCAGCTTTAATTTGTAAATGTATACATCCACTAACATAGACACTATTTCTGTGCTTCTAGTGAAACAATTAGACAGCCCACTAGCAATATTTATATATAATACCAAAAAAAGAAAAAAACCCCACACTAGCAGTCTTCCATGCACCTAATTATAATATTAGAAATATGTTGAGAATTAGTTAGAGCGTTATTGCTCTTTAACGCATCATTATTAATGACCAAAACAGATCAATACACACTACCTGTGTTAGAACAGCGTTAGTTCTTCAACTAAGTTGTGTTAGTGAAAGCTGCGTATGGATTCGGAATTAGTAGTAGATGTGAGCGTTCCTGATGTTAAGTCATTAGAGCTAAATGGCATTAAACTGTCTTTTAGCTTGTTTTGTTTATTTTGCAACATTAAATTAGAGGTAGTTTGTGGTTTGGTCAGAGGGGCTGAAACAACTGAACAGGTTGTTACCTCCAAAAAGCACCCGTCTTGCCTCTTGTTGAGAAGGATCAGTGTGTTAAATGGGCAGAACGCTAAGCCAGCATATTTATTTAAAAATAAAAAAAAATTACTGAATAATGTGTAGAATCCCTTCCCAAAGGATCAGATAAGTAAAAAACCTATTACAAATGAGGTGGCCTTATACCTGTAGTTTCCAGGTATGATACAAAGACAGGTAATAATTCTGACTTTCTTGTAGACAGCCCTGCCCTTTCATATCCACTGCTTGTGCCAGCCAGGCCTTGTACCTAGCTGACATCTGTCTAGCAGCTGTGCATTGTGTGAAAACTACTTCACAATTTCATCTCAAATCCTCCAACTTTGTTTTTCAGGTTTTGGGTTTTGAAGCAGGTGAAAAGAACAACCTGCTTCAGGGCTCCTACTACAAAACTAAAACCAAAAGTAATTAGGAAAGAAAATAAAGGGGTGAGGAAGTGTCGGAAGAAGAGTGTTTGTTATATTTGTTCTTCTCCATTGTAAAAACTAAAAATCACATGGGTTTGAGTATCCATAATACTTCTAAGGCAAAACTGACTTGGAAAATTACTACTTTTTTTTTTTAAGCTTAGGCTTTTTGTAGAGAAGCCCGATAGCTGGTTTTCATAGTTAAGATAACTTTTTAAACAACTAAAATAGATTTCTTAAAGATACTTCTGTGTAGAGTTTAGGTAAGCTTCCACTTTTTGTCTAGTATTGTCTCTTAATTGCCTACACCCTTCTTCCACTAGTTTATCTTGGATATGAAAAAAAGAAGTTGAAGCCCGATAGCTGGTTTTCATAGTTAAGATAACTTTTTAAACAACTAAAATAGATTTCTTAAAGATACTTCTGTGTAGAGTTTAGGTAAGCTTCCACTTTTTGTCTAGTATTGTCTCTTAATTGCCTACACCCTTCTTCCACTAGTTTATCTTGGATATGAAAAAAAGAAGTTTAAAAAATTTGGTTTCTAGTTTTGTAGAATCAATATTAAATGGCTTTTCAGTCTGAAGGCAGCTAGTGATTAACATAAGTAAACTTATTCAAACTTAAAAACTGAATTAAAAATCTTATAGTCTTCACAATAACATTAGTAGGTTAAGAGCCAATGTTAGAGAAGTTCAGTTATCCCTGTGTCTCCCATAGCAGAAATCTAACAGCCAAAAAGATTTCCTCTTTTTGTTTAGAATTTGGTAGGCAACAAGCAATTCAAAATAAAATAGACTGTACCCTCAACACAGAATTGATCATCTGGAACAAAGAACATTGATCCTACCCTGGACATCTTTTGTTTGTTTCTTTCATATTGCATGTTTTGTTTGTGGTGGTTTGGGGTTTTTTTTTATTCCTTGTATTGAAATCTTACTGTATTTGATAAGGATGAACCGAAGATTTGCATGCTACTAATTGCTGCAGCAGAATCATAGATGAAAAATTGTATTTGAGGAAATGAATTTTTGCCTTGCATGTTGATGAACAAGTATTAGAAAAGTGATCAGGTGGGCAGTATTCCTTTAACTGTGATTTCTTCGTATTACTTGAGAGCTAATTGAGGAGTTTGGGTTTCAGGTTGCCGAAAAAAGACGATCGTGAAGTACCAGGACTGACATCCAGGGAAATCATTGTTACTCCTGGGCTGAAAACAAAAGTAACAGCTGAGAACAGTAAGTTAATAATATCTGTAATAAATATACCTATGTGGTTTTTTTACATAATGCATGTGTAAATGCATTGTAAACACACAGTAAACTTTTAAACTCTGTTTTTTGTTAAATACAGTTAATTCAGGCCCAGTTATTGTATGAGTACTGATATCTTGAAATGAAATGTTGGTTGCTTCTAGCGGAAAGTTTCCCACTTCATTATAAATTTTTGCTCATTCTCCTACCCATACCCATCTAGAATTATGCAGAGGGATCCATAATTTTGTAACTACAACTTCACGTGAAATAAAAATACTGTTTTGCCAATTTAACCTTTTTTTTTCTGAAAATACCTATAAATCTGGTTAAAGATAGGAAAAAAAACATTCTAAATGAGATAATGAGACAGTAACTTAGATGTTTCAAGAGTACTGCTAAAACTTCTTTGAGAGGAGATGTAATATGTTCCTTTGAAAATGGTGAAGATCTTGAGACAAACACAATGATAATCAAATATATGAGAAGCTAAAGCAATGTTGACTCAAGTTGGGCTTTTTCAGTTATATTTAGTAGTGGGGCAAGATTTATTACTTTTTTACATTTGCTGCTTTTATGGAATTCTGTAATTTGGATGGTTCTTCATACTAAAAATATCAGCTAAACTGATACAGTTGTTTTAGAATATGCAAATCTATGAAAAGTGAATATACTTAGAAAAACAAACTGGGGCACTGGAACTGATAATGTTTATGTATGTGTGTGTGTGTACTTATATATTTTTATGATTTCCCTCCTTAATTTCATCAGCTGACTGGATGGCTTCTCCTATGGTACTTGTGTTCTGTACTCCTGATGTGAAAATCCATTCCAGAACAAATAGCACAGTATTATCAAGGTCACCGGACACAAATGAACTGCCCCTTCCCAATCACGCAGAAACACCACGGGTCCCAGATTTTGAAACAAGATGGCTAAAACCAGAAGCTAAGGTAGTAAATAGCAATTATACACATTTTCACACACTTTTTACCATAAGCAGTTTTTCAAATGTCAGTTTGGGATTGTTTTCCAATCCTATTAATACTTTTTCTTATGTCATTGTAGAACATCTTTCTAATGGTGATTTTTTGTAAGAACATTTATTAAATAATTTACTAAAGATAAGTAAATCAACTGAAGACATTTAATATCTCTTTTTCAGCAGGTAAAGCAGGAGGAGAAGATTGAGTTGGTGACAAAGAAGACAGTCAGAGAAGACAGCATTCCTTTCACTATGAGCTCTGATGAGTACCTTAAACGTCTTGGAGACCCTTCTCCTCCCAAATTAAAACACTATGACCAGTTACTTGACACTCCTCCACTTCCAGAAACAAGGATACCAGATGATGTTCTACAGGTTAGCTAATATAGCTTTTCTTCCAAGAAAATATTTTAATATAAAAATAGTAAAATTAAAAGGGATTAGTTCTATTAAATTGTGTTCTTCAAGGAGAAAGACTTCCCTGCTACTTATTAAAACTGTGTAAACTGTAATCCTGTTTTGAGTTCTTAGATAACTATTTTTATTCCTTTTTATGTTTCCTGTAGATTCTCTCCAAGTATAATAATAAAGTAGACTCTTCTAAATCCAAGGAAGTGGAGACCAAGGCAGGAAATACTGCAAGATACGAAAGTGATTTAAGTGATTACTGCAACAAAGAGAACAGGTATGATTCAACTTTACAAATTTGGTTAAGTAATTTAATTTGGAGGAGCTATGAAGATTGTTTAATGCATTTAGAAATTCATGCAGCTGCTTGGTCTTCAGCTACTAAAATAGCTCTTGTGCTTTGACTAAATAACTGTCCTTCGGCATGGTATCTGACCGCCTTTATTGTAAAGAACAAATTTTATAATTGATTGTGTGTTTGTATCCTCTCATCTTTAAAAAAAAATAGCTTAAGTAGAGTTTTACTGTTTTATCTGTAGGTATATTTTGCTTTGTGGCAACCAAAACGCCAGTGAATGCTTTCTTCTGAGTAAATTTAGGTAAAAAAACTAAGGAATTGAAGAAAAATGTATAAGTGACATGGCTGATTTCATGGTTGTTTTGGCAAAGACAAAGTTCTTTGAAATACAAAGCCACCTTATGAACAACATGAGATGAAATTAGTCTACAACTAGTATAAGTAATCTTTGAACAATAGAATAATGGCTTTGAAAATAACTCAATCAATTTGAATAGAAAGACATTCTTCTGATAACTTGATCAATTGTAGACATTCCTGATTCAATGCAGTGTATAGTACATTTGTTGATTATCTGTTAAACTTGGGGTCAGTACAGATTATTTAGGTAAGAGATACAAGGAATGTGTGTGGAGTCAAATAATTATCACAGCAACCCAGAAGGAGACTGATAAAAGTAGGCGGCTTAATATATTTGGAGTTGGAATCCATTTGAGTAATCAGAACAAAGCTCTTGCGTTAGCTGACCCTTCTTTTTTTTTCCCTTGTCAAGACAATTTTAAAAAAAGGTTTTCAATGTTTTTATCTTCTGCTAATTCAATATGTGATTGAGATAATAAGTTCATGAACTCTTCTGGATATATTTGCAGAGGATATCCTGGATTTCTCAAGCCCAAAATTTGAAATCAAGCTGAAGACGATGTTGAGACTGTTTCACATTCATGATCTTATCACTGAATCGTAACAAGCTCAAAAAGCAAAAGAAAATACTAGTGGGAGGAAAAAGCCAAACAAAGGAGAAGCTTTTTTAATAGAGAAGGTTTGATGTGGATAAACTTGTTTGAACTAACAACTTGTGCTTAATTACTTATTGAAATTGTTGGCAAAATATACTGAGGGGTTTTAAACATATACGTGCTTTGAAGAGGAGCCGGGTCATGTATGAGGTAGTACTTCAGTTGGTTCACCTCATTCTCATGTTTGTTGCGTACTCCTGCGTTTGCAGTGGGCTGCAGAAAAGTGTAGTTAGGTTGCCATAAAGAGAAAGTCCAGTATATTGTCCTGGGAAGTGGGTATCTGTGGCAGTTCTGGGGACACTGTGCATCTTTTCAGGGCTGAGTTTGAATGTAGTACTTCAATAGTATTCGCTGTCTTCAGCAGAAACACGTCTTTTTAACATGAAGAGTAATTCTTGCTTTACTGTTTAAACCGCTTCTATGCTATTAGTTGCCTCTGCAATACCAAGATATATCAGGCTCTCTGTTACCTGTCTGATGGACAAGTATGTATTATGCTGCTGCTTCTTGCTTATTACAGTTTTCTTAGGTCAACATCGTATTAGGTGCTACACATCTGTTTTCCTTTTGATGGTCTAATCTCTGTAGCCCTAAACAGTGACTTTAGCTTGAATATTGAAATTTGAAAATATGTTGTGCAGTTGGTACTGGTGTGTGTATTTTACATATATATATATTTATATATAAATATATATATCGTCAACTGCTGGAAATATTCGCTGGCAGGCATGTAGATGATTCCTTACTCACCTGCACTGCTGCCATGTGCATTCTGTGAGTAGCAGTGTCACTTTTGCACATGCACATCTATCCCTGTAACAGCTGACCAAGCTTAAGTTCTCGGAGCTGTTGAGCGCTTTTTTGGTATCTTGTAGTGATAGTAATAAGGATTATTTTTCCACCAGAGCTTTTACATTTGTCCACAAGAAATCCCAACTCTGTGTCCTTGTTGGGAGCCACTTTGCCATTTCCAGTGTCAGCTCCTCCTCTGAGTGACTCCAGGTCTGCTCTTAGCAGCTGTACATGGTCTTCCTGTTGGTGGCTAAAATCCTGTCATTTATGGGGGCAGGTGTGCAACACATGAGCAGGGAGGGACTGTCCCAGGAGATGGGGAGAAGCGTATGCTTTTCTGAACTCTCTGAACACGGCTCCGCACTTTTTTTAAGTCCGCAGGATATGCAAACAGTGGAGATGCCCAGAACTCTTTCTCCAGCTGCTTAGACAGACTTGTGCTGGCTAAAACAAGCAAGTAAAGGAGCCCTTTGCTGCTGTTCCAGTCATTCTCCGGGATGACTGTACATCAAATTAACTGGAGAAGCTGGTTTTGTACTAGTTGTGGCCTGAGCATGCTGTCATTTTTATGTGCTAGCTTCTGTTTAAAAATAAGTATTATATGTTTATATGTCAGTATTTGAGCTTGATCAACACTTTTGAATATTAAATAAATCTCCTGTGTCAGATGCTTGGTGGCTGCTTGGAAAACTAATCATCTGCTCCCATAAAAATGCTCAACTTGTTCTATCCAGCTCCTTCAGAGTGCAAAGGCCAAAGCTGCTTCCTGCGTATTCACAGTCTAAAGCTATTTAATGCACTGGATAATACTCATGGAATTTCATGGTCTTATAAAGGTACAAAGTATTCCACTGCAGAGCAAGTATCTTTCAGCCAGACAGATGAAGCAGCACTAAGCAGGAGGGGTTTCACAGCTACTGCCTTGCCCCGAGGCAGGCCAGGTGTCCTGAAAGGGAAATGGAACCAGCAGCACTACTGTCCTGGGCCTTGTTGCATTCCACCCCCAGCCCCCCTCGAACTAATTAAATTCTCAAAAGGGCTTGTAAATGTCTTTTCCTTAAACTTGAGAACAGCTCTGCACTCCGCTGTCCTTTCTCCATTAGGGAACTGCAGAGTTGTACACAGCCGTTGCTGGGGTTCTCACCGTGAACCACTTGCGTGATTTTACTTGCCTAATAAACAACATTTTCTGCTACATTTCATAGCTATTTCATTAACTAATAAGAAAGGGATTCAATTACTATTTCGACATACAAATTATCTTCAAGATGACATTTGAAATCTTAAAATCTTCTGATCTACTCAAGCTATTATGACATGATGCTGGCATGAAATTTCCTGGAATCTAGAAATAAAGTTTCACTAATTAGTTTTGGTTTTTCTTGCCTACAGTATTACCATAATGTAAGTAATATTGCTGTTTGTATTTAAGTTCTTGTTTATAGCAAGACCATTGCTCTGAAGTGGACATAATAACAGCAGCAAAACAAAAACTAGTTTTAGTTTCTGGTGCTTTACCTTTCAAAATGTCTTAGGTTTCAGTAAGGCCTAAACAGTAGGTTGAGTGTTGGGGGTAGGGGAGGGAAAAGTTGGCGCAAGGGAAAGCCTGAGCAGCGTTGGAAAGCTGATCTGTGTTCAAAATAAGCTGGGGAGTAGGGTGGTGGAAAGTTTTGTATTTTGCTTTGTCTTTTTCCTGCTCAGATCAGTTCTCTCACACAGGTGGCTGTGTGGCCATCTGACAAACTGCGCCAGGTCAAATACTAGAACAAGCAAGGATGTAGCCATGGGGATAGAGCAGAGTAAAACCACTTCAGCCTGCTGAAGGAAGGTTTGTCCCATTGCATGCACTAAAGTAATGCATCAGAGTGGTGATAATGCAAAAGAACTTAAAACAGAAGTTACATGTTGGTTTGTTGGGGGATGAATCTGATAAATCCAGTGGTCTGTCAGAAACTGCAGTTTGGATAAACAGTAGCTAAATAAGTAGCAAACAGCAATTCTGTAAGGGATGGTCATCACCTGGATATAGGCAAAATTGACTCAGAGAATGGTTCTGTGTTGTACATAATTTATTTTAACTGGGGGCTGCTTCCACTAGAGTCTGTTCCACCAATTCTGTTGCACAAAATCTAGGAGTTGTGCAGCTCTACAATAGATTCCTTCAATTTGCTGAGCCACTGAAAGGCTGATTTTGTTTTCTCTTCTAGTTTGCCCTCCCCAACAGTAATCTCAAAGTCAGCTTCTACCTCTGTGAGTGCTAGATCAGATATAAGGGACAGGTGAGAATGGGATCATATCTACTAGCAGTAGCCTGCAGTCAGAAAATATTGAACCCAGCCCAAAATGGCAGTTCAATTTTTAGGAATATCTGGGGATCAAGCAATACAAGTCCATGGGGCTGGGTGGGATCCACCCCAGGGTGCTGAGGGAGCTGGTGGAGGTGCTCACCAAGCCATTTTCCATTGTTTGTCAGCAGTCCTGGCTGACTAGAGTTCAAAATGTGACATCCATCTACAAGGAGGGCCAGAAGGAGAATCTGGGGAACTACAGGCCTGTCAGTGCGACCTTGGTGCCAGGGAAGGCCATGGAGCAGATCACCTTCAGTGACATCATGTGGCACATACTGGACAACGAGACTATCAGGCCCAGTCAGCATGGGTTTATGAAAGGAAGGTCTTCCTTGACTGACTTGGTCACCTTCTATGACAAGGTGACCTGCTTAGTGGATAAGGAAAAGGCTGTGGGTGTTGTCTACCAGGACTTCAGTAAAGCCTTTGACACTGTCCCACAGCATCCTTCTGCAGAAACTGGCAGCTCATGGCTTGGACAGGTGTATTCTTCACTGAGTAAAGAACTGGCTGGATGGGTTGTGGTGAATGGAGTCAAATCCAGTTGGCGGCCGGTCACAAGTGGTGTTCCCCAGGGATCAGTGTTGTGGCCAGTTCTGTTTAATCTCTCTATCAATGATCTGGAGGAGGGGATTGAGTGCACCCTCAGTAAGTTTGCAGATGACACCAAGCTGGGTAGGAGTGTTGATCTGCTGGAGAGTAGGAAGGCCATACAGAGGGATCTGGACTGGCTGGATTGTTGGGCTGAGGCCAATTGTATGAGGCTCAACAAGGCCAAGTGCTGGGTCCTGCACTTGGGTCACAACAACCCCAGGCAGCGCTGCAGGCTCAGGGAAGAGTGGCTGGAAAGTGCCTGGTGGAAAAGGATCTGGGGGTGTTGATTGACAGCTGGATGAACATGAGCCAGCAGTGTGCCCAGGTGGCCAAGAAGGCCAACAGCATCCTGGCTTGTATCAGGAATAATGTGGCCAGCAGGACCAGGGCAGTGATTGGTCACACTGTACTCAGCACTGGTGAGGCTGCACCTTGAATCCTGTGATCAGTTTTGGGTCCCTCAGCACAGGAAAGACATTGAGGTGCTGGAGAGAGTTCAGAGAAGGGCAACGAAGCTGGTGAGGGGTCTGGAGCACAAGTGTGATGAGAAGCAGCTGAGGGAACTGGGGTTGTTCAGCCTGGAGAAAAGGAGACTGAGGGGAGATCTTATTGCTGTCTACAGCTACCTGGAAGGAGGTTGTAACATGGAGGGTGTTGGTCTCTTCTTCCAAGTAACAAGGGATAGGACAAGAGGAAATGGCCTCAAGTTGTGCCAGGGGAGGTTTAGATTGAATATTAGGAAAAAAAATACATTCACAGAAAGGGTTGTCAGGCATTGGAACAGGCTGCCCAGGGAAGTGGTGCAGTCACCATCCCTGAAAGGGTTTAAAAGATGCGTAGATGTGGGTGCTTAAGGACACGGTTCAGTGGTGGACTTGGCAGTGTTAGGTTAACAGTTGGACTTGATGATCTTAAGGGTCTTTTCCAACCTAAACAATTCTATGTTCCTATGGAAAGGATAGCATTTAGTTTTCCTTAGTTTGCTGTAGTTCCTTTTTTTTTTCTCCTTCATGTTTTTAATCAAATGTGTCAGCTAACAGCCGATCCCATTTGTTGTCAAAGGTTTGTCTCAATTGTTCTACGTGGGAAGCCTCTTAAGGCAGTCAGGGCTTTCTTTGAAGTATTTTTCCTGAGGTTAGATACAAATATAGATCTTATAGTGAAATGCAACTTGCCAGGTGGTTGTCAATTGGATAACTGACAAGCACCACTTCCATTGCCTCCCATTGTGCTTTTATTGAATTTTTTTCTTTTTTTTTCTTTTTTTCTTTTTTTTTTTTTTTTTTGTCCAGGCTTCCTTAGTTATTTAGAACATCATGGATGCTTTAAATTTTCTATATGTGAGATATGCTTTGTTCCCTGGTGTCATTTTTCAGATGTTCCAGTACTTGTGGTGGTTGCATGTATGTGCTCTATCAGAAGCTGTAGCTGGTGTTGGAGCTGCCTTGTATTGTGGAAGTACCTCATTACCCATAGGACAGTAATACAGAGATTGTGGCATTTATAAGGAGAAACAACAAGATCCAGTGGCCATACTATGGAATCACATGTACTTTGCTCCACAGGAACACAACTTTCCCCAGGGAAGACATCAGTCGATGCTGGCTGTATTATCTGTCAGCTTACATGCAAAGCCCCATGCTGTTCTTAGGGTAATATCCACATTTACAAACAGGCAGTTGCCATCATGGTAGAGAGCTGACCAGGCCTGTGAATTCCTCTGATCTTGTCTAATTCAAGTTGAAGGGTTTAAAAAAAAAATAAAATAGAAATGTGCCCACACAGGAAATGGTTCATGGAAGAAGATGCTCTGTTACACCAGCGTTTCTCCGAGGGAGAGATCACATGAAAGACTGTTTGCAGAGTACCCAGCAGGAGGTATTCAAATACTTTCATAATTTTGGCATAATTCTGGGCTTTAAAGCCCTGAGGTTATGCTCCCTAATGATTGCTTACACAACTGCTGTAAACCAATGTAAGGCCTTGCTGCAGGGTCCCACCTTTCCTCTCCCAGCAGCGGTCCCACACCCTCAGTTGCATCACCGCAGCTGTGGCTGCAGGGGAAGCCAGCCCTGCTTGCCCGGCCACCAGGAACTAATTGTTGTTTTCCAAGGTTAAATTATTCATGGACTCTGCACACTGACCCAAATCACTGCTCACTTGCAAAGGCACTGGCGGGTGTTGAGGCAAGAGCAGGGGAAGGGTGGGGGAGGGGGATCCAGGACATCCTCCTGCACAGCAGTCCAAGCTGCTCGGGGAATCGTATCCGGGCTGGCTGGCTGCTTTGGTGAGGTTTCCTGAGGCTGTCGTTCTGTGAGCACTCCCGTGGCAGCTGAAGCAATTCCTCTTCTCCACCCTACCACTCATCACCCCTTACTCCTCCCAGGAAAAACTACTTGGGTGGTTTTACATTAATTGGGCTGGAAGGGACACAGCTACTCTGAAAAACCTCACCCTTGGAAGAGGGCCCTGTAAATGCAGGCTGGTGTTTGTTCCTGGCCACGTAGGCTATTGTGGTGCAGGTGGGGCCCTTACTTCAACCTTCAGTGCTTTTAAATGCACGTGCTTCTCTTCTGCCTTTCAAGTACAAGCCTCCTGCTTCCCGGTGCAGCTCTCACACCAACGGCAGCACAAGTGTGGTGTGCTGGGCAAGGGCTGGGGGATGCACAGCCCCAGCTGTGTGAGGGGTCACCTGGAACCACTGCTGGGGCTCTACCCTCCTCTCCTCTGAAGCCTGGGGTGTGTGCTTCATGGCTTTCAGCTAGAAGACCTCAGCAGACTAGAAGGAAAAGGGTCAGTTATGCTGGCTCTTACCTCTTGTTCAGTAATGGAGTGATGGGAGGTCTTCTACATCTCCCAGATGTGCACAGAGAACTCAAGGTTCAAAAAGCACACAAAGCATGGGTGTCTGGGCCAGGTGCAGTTTCAGGTCCCTGTTAAAGATCCCCAAGTCTCTTCAAGCTGGAAGACACAAACTCGTGTTTCTGTGCGTGCCTGAAGCACAGGGTGGGGAATTCATTCCTCAGGCAGCACCAAAAGGAGCTCACCCAGAGGTGCCCTTGAATCTGTCACTTGGAACGTGTGCTGGATTTTCTTGCTGAGTGTTGAAGAGGTCAAGTGGGCTTTTGGGCCAGGATGTCTCTACTTAAGCCTGTCAGTTCTGTGAGACTGGAAATACCCCAGGGATGGTCCTGAAAACCCTGTCCCCTTGAACTCAGCCCTTAGCCATTTTTTATCTCCAGCACCTTGCCCTGGGCTGCCAGGCAGACATCCCCCTCATCCCAACAGGTCCTTGTGGCCAGGCACAGCGCCAGCTGTGCACAACACGACATGACATGAGTGTTTTACAGCTCACATTCCTCAGGGTCCTGTTCTGTCGGAGAGACTGATGCTTTTTTTAACCCATCTGGTCTGCTGTAATGTCTAGACACAGGGGCTGAGACGAGCAGCAGGTAATTGGATCACTTTGGGTTTGGCAATTTGTTTCTTAGCTGTCACTTTACTTACAGCACTGTTCTTTGAACATGACCATAGCTGTTATCATGCATTTGTTCTGACACAACTGGGTTTCTGAGAGCTTCTCATTTTTCTACATTTTTCCATAGCAAGAGAATTTGCTGATAATGCTTAATGTTTCCCTGCTGCATCACAACTGTTTCTGGTTTTGAGCAGGGCTGTAAAGTAAAACTTAATCCTCCACAACTGCTCCAGTCAGATGGTGACCATGGTACCCACGCGAGGAGTGTGCCCAGGCTATTGACAAAGTTGCGTATGAGCCTTGTCCTTGCTGCTTAACTAGGCAGGGAATTCACTCAGACGCCCAGGCATTTGTCACTGGTTAAAGGCAAACGGAGCCCCTCTGAGGAAGGACAGGGACGAGATGAGGCCTGAAGGGACTCCTGCAAGGGGGAGGCAGGTGTGGTGTCCCTGGAGGGGCCTGGTCAGGAGGCGAGAGCTGCCTGTTAGGGCTTTAACCATCCAGAAAGAAAAGGGAAAAAAACCCATGTCATCCATCTGCCTTGATGAGGGACAAAAATTCCTCACAAACTTGCTGCATACAAAGCAAGACCTGCGGATTGACAGATCTGGATACAGTGTTGCCTACACCACTCTGCTTTCTGAGCATATGGGATTGCTCACTGTTGTTGAGGTTTGAGACCATGTTTTCATTTCCCTGAACAACAATCCTGTATGTATTTTGCTCTTTTTAGGGACTGACATCCTTCCTCAGCTTTTACAGTAACTTCAAAAGGGACAGACACAACCTCATTACTATGAGTAAATTCCCTCCTGTGCAGGAGCTCAGCAGATGACAACTTTCACTTACCATTCCACCTCTTGCAACATCTGGATGGCTGTACCCTGGTGCTGTCTGTTTTCACAGGTGCTCGCTGCATCTCGATGTCTGAGTTCAAAACTGCTGCTGTTGGCCTGGATTGCATCATGGATTTTTGAAGCAGCGAACCCCTAACTCAAATGTGTTTAGGGTCTCAAGTGTCTTTTCCCATAAAAACAGGTACAGAAAGTTGAACTCTCCTCACTTCTGCATTACCTTTCTGTGTGAAGTGCAAGTATTAGAGGGCAAATCTCTTTCATGAGATGTTTAGCCCGAAGCGGCCGCGGAAGAAGTCAGCTGAGGTTTGCACTTCCGTGGCAGTCACGTGAAGGTGAGCTCCACACCGAAGCAGTCACGCTGATGTATCTGCTACTGAAGGCGGTTCTGCATGTTCAGTTCCTGGTGATTTTGTTCCTCTTTCTCTGAAGACCTGCCCCAGGCTGGACAAGCACAAGACCTCACTGGGCCACATCTCTCATTCCTACAGAAAATCCAAGCCGCCTGCCAGAACAGCTGAGTCACAGACGGGGGCTCACTTGTTGCTGTTGCCTTATATATTGACCAGATTCAATTTTGAGAATTATCCTTAAATGCAATTAAAGCAAAAACCAGGACACAAAAATGAGGAAATGGCCATATTCCTATGTACCACTAATGGCAGGCCTGTCCTTGCCTTTGGGGGGAGGCTGTGCAATTCTGTAATTACAGGCTGGTTACTGCAGGGCTCACTCATTTCGCAGCATGGATGACACCCTGTGGCAAGCAGGCCGCTTCGCAGTGGTCTTCACTTTTCTGTATGCCCAGGTCTACAAGGTTCCAAAAACCAGACAGCTGAGCTGATGGTCATGACCCAGCACTCAAGTGACAGGGTCCTCAAGCCTGACCAAATCCACCCCTGAAGTCACTGAGCTGTTACAACACAGGGGCAGCTTTGTGGAGAGTGTCCCCTTCATACCTCCTTCACTCTGGCACAACACCCATCCCACCTCTGGCCACACCAGACCAGCTCCATTGCCACTTGCGGGCTCACAGTCCTTTACAATGCAGCGTTTATATCAGGGCTGTCACACTTATTTTCACCAGGGGCCACATCCGCCTCGCAGTTGCCTTCAGAGGGTCAAACGTAATTTTAGGACTGTATGAATGTAGTAGTTATTTAGAAAGTCTTAAAATTACCTTGGGCCCTCTGAAAGCAACTGTGAAGCTGATGTGGCCCCCCATGAAAATGAGTGTGACACCCCTGCTTTATACTGTCTTTTCTTAAGCCCTGTACAGCCTCAGGGGAAAATGTCATTCAGATGCAGGTGATTCTGCAAGCAAAGGTCGTTCATGAAGGCTAAAATCACAACTCCCTAACTTGGAAGCCAGAGAAGGGGGACAGAAAAGGGTGAACCATGCACAAAACCGCTCAGGCAATACTGTGCTGAGGAACTGCTGAGAGGGAAAGAAAAAAGTATAAATTACAGCTCATGAAATTCAGCACACCTTCAGCAGACAGGAACACTTAATTCAGTCTTATCCTCTGCTCTACTAAGGCCTTCAGTGAGGAAGGTAAAAGCCATAAGGAGCAGCAAAAGCTTCTACTTCTGCTCTTGCCTTTCTCTCAGCACATCAGGGCACAACATGCCAAAAAAAAAAATAATCACCTGGCTCTGCCTGGACCAGCTGGGTGCACAGGGTCAGTCTGCAGAGGCACAGAGCCCAGGGACAGCTGGGACCTGTTGCAAGACCAGAGGCACCCACACTTCAAGATCTGCCCCTGCAGTGAGAGAAGAAACTGGCAAGCACTGAGCTGTGGGAAGCCATAGGCCCCATCCTCCAGCATCACACTGATTTGCTGAGATGGGTCACCCCTTCTCTCTCCTGCTTCTTAAGAAGGTACCACATTACATCAGCTGCTTCCTAGAGAGTAGTGTCCATCACAAAGACCAGCCTTCTAGTTTGCTCATGGACAACCGAGGCCTCTTTGCCATCCCATCCTCTGTTTTGAGATTCTAGAAGCCAGCTGCTAGACATGAGTAACTTTTAACACAGAAGAGCCTTGAACCTTGAAACCTCACTGCTCAGTACAGGCTGCAAGTATGCTAAGGAGTGAGATTTGTCCAGCTCAGACTGCTCCGTGTAGGGTCCAAAAGAAAATGTACTCATCAGATGAAGATAACTAAGGAAAAGCCACAGAATTCACCTTTGAGCTCTAGAAGCCAAAACTGCGTGTTTCCTCTTGGTCAATGTATGCTCACAATATATTGCTTGTGGTCAACAGCCCAGGAGACTGAGGTAGGCAAGCCAGCTGCCTCCACCCTGCAGGTTCATTTGGCCCAGTGGTCAGGGCCAGGACTCCCACACGTCCTGCCAGGGCACAGACTTGCTGCCTCACCTCACCTCAGTTCATCTGAACTGGACGCAAGAGCACCTGTGGGCAGAGTGCCTGACACTGTATTTTCATTAGGAAATAGTTCTGTTTCTTCATCAGCCTCTGTCTGAAAACACTGGATTTCTTCTGGCCAGGTCTCTGCAGACAGTCCCATCTTCTCAGACAGTGGTCTCCAAAGTGGAGTGCACAGGACAATCCAAAGACAAGACAATCTCCAACATGGTACATGCACAAGTGGGGTGCAGGAAGAAGATACTTTTTGTACCATTAATAAACACAATTTTAAAATATTTTTTAAATATTACCACATTTTTTTTATTTCTGTTCTTGTGTAGTTTTAAAATGCATGTAATATATTAGTAAAGGAGGAGATGTACATAACTGATGAAGAAACAATTTTCAGGGCATACACTCAAATTTTTTAATGATACAGGTGTGCAATCAAAAGAAATTTTGAGACCACTGTTCTAAGAAAAGCAAGACCTTCAAAGACAGCTTTACACCTCCCATTTTTAAAGACAACAGTAGTTCCTCCAGAACTCAAGTAATGACATGGAAGCGAGTGTGCTGACCCACATCTGATGCTGCTAAGGTCAGCAGCTCCTCAGTGTCCTGGGCTACACCCGTGTCACTGAGGCCACTCCCAATCCATGGATCAGTGTCATCTTGGCACAAGACAGGGCAGCCCCTGGAAGGATCTGCCCTGGCCCACCCCACCCTGCAGGACAGGCAGCCTTAGGCAGCTCATCTCCAACTTTCCTTGTCAGTGTACCTACATCAGCTGGGAGCAAGACACTGAGGCTGCACCCTTTGACCACACCGCTCACGTGCTCATCCTCCAAAATCCAGCCAGCAGGGGTTTAAGAATCCTCCTGTACAAGGTATCTCCATGAGGGGACTCCGTCCAGCTCTAGTCAACAAGCCCAAAAGTTACCAGCTAAAGGGCTTTGGCCCTTCTTTCAATTTCAACTTCTGCTTAAAAGCTGACTTCCAAATTTCTATGCAGAAATCCACATTAAAAAAAGACCAAAAAACAAACCACCACCACACTATCAAAAAGATTAATAGCATCAATCTTTATTCCAAACAAGACAGAACTACAGGACACCTGTAATCCTTCTGGTCGTATTTTATGGAAATCTTGGAAAAATGAGCACACTGACTTACTATTCAAACTATAACAAACAGGGATATGACGATGGCACTGCTAAAGAGAAGGGTTTCTTCTAAACAAACTAAAAGTTAAGGTTTAGAAGTTAACTTTCACTTCTGACGCTTAGCTTTATCTTCAGGTATTCTTGCTTAGCAACAAAAATAAGCCTGCTTTAGAACAGCAAGTAGGAATAAACACAAGATGTGATCACACAAAGAAGCAATAGCTTAGTACGGCCTCATGCGGCTCGATGGGGGCGGTGCACGATTCGGAGGAGTAATTGCTATATCCAAGTAGTCTCCTATCTGGAATTTCTGAGACTGCAGTGTCATGGAATCATCTGTGCCCTTCCTGCCCGACATGGTACTGCCGATCTCCTTCACCCTGCGTGCAGGAGAAAAGGCAAGGTAGTTATCAGAGGCAAATCTCTACATGTCCAAAACAGGAACTGTACCGGCTCACAGCCACCTTCCCGGGCCGGCATCTGCGCTGTATTTAGCATTTAGCTATGTACATGGGATGCTGGTTTTTATCTCTCCGCTACCAGTGCACCAAGCAGAGCCACACTGAATCCTCTTTCTGATGGAGCAGAGTGAGGGGGAAACTATGTACCATGTTAAGTGAAATATCAGAGGGAACCCCTTGCCCTCTTTCATACACACACAACAAATCCCGGCAGATGGGAGAGCAGGATATACCCACTGCTTGCTGAGACAGGTTAGCTCACACCGTTTTGAAAGACAGATACCTGCAACAAGATCACTGCTAAAACCCAAATGCATGCTCAGATACAGCAGCTGAGGCCTTCAAGCACACAGGTTCATTGCTTTGGGAACATACTAACAACAGTGGCCACCAAGCAATATTTAGAGTTTGCAGTGGTGGCCACCTTGTCATCAAGAACTTTAAAATCAGTGTTAGTGAAAAATAATTGACTGCTCCAGTGCCTGAAGTTTTCTACTAACCTGGAGAAGAAACAACATTTACCTATATCCAGGCCTCTTGAGATCTGTAAAAACAATTGCAAAATTGAAGTGCGTGCCCTTCTTCCGTGCTTCTGGGTAGACTTCCTTCACTAAGCTGGTCAGCTCTTTCAGAGTTGCGTCCATCCTAGATTAAACAAAAAAACCAAAGTGGTTCATGTTCTCAAAAACAACAATAAAAAAAGCTTCCCCTAACCAGCTTAAGATGAAATCAATATATTGCTGCAGTTTAACCGTACATTTCCTTGCTTTTGCACACTTTCCATCAATACCTGAAGATGAGTCAGATCTTACATTTCTGCTACAAATTGAGCCATTGATTTCACGACCGCATGGCATTCCAAACAATATGTTTTGGCTGAGCAATCAAGTGACAACAAGTTGCTCTAGTTATTGATTAAAACACCTCGGAGAATTCACCACTTACTGTACACTGGAGGCAACACGGTCCAGTGCAAATGCAGTTCCAGCTGTAGCAGCTTCTAGTTTACCACGATATAAGACAAGTCTCTTCACCTCTGAGTACATTTCAACATCTGCTTTTCCATGTCTCCGAAAGTGTTACTATTTAAACAGAAGGGAACTTTTTTTTCTGAAAATGCATTAATGCATTTATACAATGAATACTTCAAGTGTTTCCTCACCTAAGTTGGTATCTATGTTTAAAAAAGCTTCTTGAATACTAGAGGAAATATAGAAATAAAAGAAAAAAAATCATGAGTAGTTCTCTATTTTCATCAAGATTTCTATTTCTGCCCTTAGAGGCA
The DNA here is from genome assembly GCF_036013475.1 of Columba livia. Taxonomy (NCBI): domain Eukaryota; kingdom Metazoa; phylum Chordata; class Aves; order Columbiformes; family Columbidae; genus Columba; species Columba livia. The sequence continues at coordinate 20,548,799 of NC_088602.1, read as the reverse complement.
GCACTCCTTTTCCAAGCTTTCAACCAGACCAAGACTAAAGCTCACTTCCAGAATGTCAAGAACAAAAGGACTCAATCATCACAACTAAAGCAGCTCTCATTATACAGAGCGTACACTCACTCCCAGCTTCACGCAACCAAGGAGCAATGTGTTGACAGACAATGCCCATTCTGACTTGTGCAGATGGCAAACAGCTCAGACACAATCAATGGCCTGGACTGAGTCCATAAATCTCATCAAGAAGTAAATCAGAACTGCATGCTTTTCTAGCCACAAAAATGCATTTATTCAACCATGTAACGTACAAGTTATAACCATAGCACACACCTTGAAAGAAAAATAAGATCTAAAACGTAGCATAATTCACTTTCAAAAGAATTCTTCAAGATACTATAAACAAAGCCTAACACGTTTGCAATGCAGACTAAAACAAGTTCTCCAAACTAAATTTCAAAGCAATACAAAGCAGCTCTCTGTTAGAGCACTGCTACCTGACCAGACAAAAAAAAACATGTTATTCCACCCTCAAGAGGCTCTCATTTAAAACAAGCACACCATCCACACAACAGCTCAAGCCTCCTGGGACAACTACTGAAAAACAGGGCTGTTGGCACAAAATTCAAGCATGAGTTAAAGCAGAACCTCCGTGTTGCACAGACCAGTTGCGATAACCAAAGATACACCACAACACAGGCCTGTGGTTACGTGTACCACCAACTGGGCAACCCAGTCGCAGTCAGTCCGGAGTGCAGCGATGGGCCCTGGCAGCTGCCATGGCCGCGGCACAACCGCTCTACTTCCGCGGCAGCCGCCCCCACTAAAACTTCTCAGCGCTTCCCGCTGCCAACAAAGCCCATCGAAGTCCCTTGGCAGCTGAGCACAGGACCGAGCACTCAAGCCGGACAAGGTCCCCGGCCCCGCTCGCAGCCGCCGCCCGCGGGCCCCGCTCGGCTCCATGCCCCGGGCCGGCCGGAGCCCCGGGCCGCCGCGCACTCACCAGGTGTAGATCTGCAGCTCGCTGGAGGGCACGTTGCCGCGGGAGAACTCGTCCATGCGGTGATGCCGCCCGTTGTTGGTGGTGAAGACGCGCAGCAGCAGCGGGCAGGTCTGCGGGGAGCCGGCTGTGAGGGGCCGTGCGCCATTCTCGCCCCCCCCCCCCAGCCCGAGGCCTCACGGCACCGCCGCGCCCTCCCCCCCCCTCGGTGCCCGCCCCGCCGGAGAGCGGCGTAAACAAACACGCCCGGCACCACCCCCCCCACCTTCTCCCGGTCGATCGGCTTCTCCGGCTCCTTCTTAATCTCCTCCTGCGTAACCCGCGACTCCACCGCCATCTTGCCCCGCCGCGCACTCAACCGCCGGCCCCGGATGTCCCGCTGGGCGCCCGAGATGTCGCGAGAGGCGGGAGGGGGCGGGGACGCCGCGGTGGGGCGGGGCGGGGCTGGGCCGGGCCGGGCGGGGCCGGGCCGGGGGAACTGGTGGAGAGAGTCCAGCGCAGAGCCGTGGAGGTGATGGAGCGGAGCGTCCCCCGTGTGAGGAAAGGCTGAGGGAGCTGGGTCTCTTTAGCTTGGAGGAGACTGAGGGGTGACCTCATTAATGTTTATAAACATGTAAAGGGTGAGTGTCACGAGGATGGAGCCAGGCTCTTCGCGGTGACAACCAATGATGAGACAATGGGTACAAACTGAAACACAGGAGGTTCCACTTAAATATGAGAAGAAACTTCTTCTCAGTGAGGGTGACAGACACTGGAACAGGCTGCCCAGGGGGGTTGTGGAGTCTCTGGAGACATTCAAAACCTGCCTGGACGCCTTCGTGTGTCACCTCATCTGGGTGCTCCTGCTCCGGCAGGGGGATTGGACTGGATATCTTTCCAGGTCCCTTCCAGCCCGTGTCATTCTGCGATCCTGTGGTTCTGTTCGCAGGACAGGCAGTGGCAGCCAGCTGCCGCTGCGCGGGGCCCTCGGTCGGCGCCTGAGGGGAAGGGGTCAGGCGGGGCTTCCCGGAGCCCCGGCGGCTTGGCTGCGGAGCCCGCGCTCGCCTCGCCGCAACCCGCGGGAGCGGTGCAGCCGTCCTGCTCCTGCGGGGCCGGGCAGGGCGGCCAAGGGCTGCCCCGGGCTAGGCTGGGGAGCCGGTGCCCGCCGGGGCGCCGCGGGAGCCCGATCCGGGGTAGCCGGGCCGGGAACGGGTGCCTGACGGGACTTTGCGGGATTGTTCTAAAACCCGTGAACACCCGGGACAGAGCTGCGGATCCGGGCAGTGTTGCATCCTCAGGCTCTGGTGCGGCAGGGGTCAGGGTGCGCTGCGCTCCTTGTGCTGCTCGGCTGTTCTCTGCATCACTGCCCGTGTTCTCTAGTGCTTGGTAAAGCTTTCAATAAGCTGCTGATATTGATGCCTCTTGGAAAAGGCCACTTCTTGCTATATGGAGACAGACCTAAACGGATGTCTAATGTAGGTAAATAATATAATCAACCACTGTAACTAGCGGTAGATTAAAATAAATGAGAAGGGAATAAATCATATTTGGAATTTAGCTTCCCTTAATATTATGTTTAGGAAAGATTAAATGCCCATGTTTTCTGCTTATGGTCATGTTTTTCCAAGAATAGGATATTGTATTAGGTTAAATTTGATTCTGCAGTTATGTCTTACAAAATAAGGAGAGAAAGCTGTGTTTCTGATGTGATAACTTTTTAAATGTTGAACATTATTTGTTATACATATTAGAATGGGGGGGAGTGGCTCATTTGTTTTCACAGAATTTACACTTACAATATTTCCTCAAATTCTGTGAATTTACTTCTCATTTCAAGAGTAAAACAACATCATCTTTCTCTGTAAAATGATGCAGAAATGTATGTGCTCGCAGGTGCAGAACAAGCAAATATGAGAGACTCACAGAATGGCTGAGGCTGGAAGGGAGCTCTGCGGGAGCTGCCTCGTCCACCACCCTGCACAAAGCGGGATCAGCAGGGGCCAGTTGCTCAGGGCCGGGTCTGGGGGAGTTCTTAGTGTCTAAGTGTCCTCTCTGGGCAGCCTGCCCCAGCGCTCAGTCACCCTCACTGTTTAAAACACAAGCAAGTTGGTTTGGCTTTCTTCTTATATTTAAATTAAATTCCTGGTGTCTCAGTACATGCCCACTGCCTTTTCTCCCGTCACTGGGCACCACTGAGAAGCTTGGCTCTGTCTTTACACCCTCCCGTCAGATACGTGGTGATAGCATTCCCCTGAGCCATCTCTCAGGGCTGAACAGTCCCTGACCTTATATGACAGATGCTCCCATCCCTTAATTGTCCCATTAAGCTATATTGGATGCTATATTATGATAGTATTCCCTATACTGCTCATACAGTTTTCTGTTGCTGCTTGCAGCAGAGAACAGCACAGAACTATGTGCCACCAAAGCTGTCTCTCGGGATCCCCATTCTGCAATGTACTTCTCTGAGCAAGGAGATTCAGGGTGAATTTATACCTGTGCCAAGCTGCTTTCCCGAGTGTAAGTCAAGTGTCAGAGAGAAATAAATACAACAAATCCTGCACCATTAAAAAAACATATTCTTGCTAAGGTGTTACAACTCTGGAAGTAGCCGTGCTCTAGGGGTGGTGGTGCGGTTTGATTTCACATTTCCAAACACTGTTACATGTTTCCAATGTATTATTTATTAAACATGTAGGAGAGAAAAACATTCTAAAAAAAATTCACCTATGAGGTTTCTTTATATATCATAAAGAAAACAAAGGGTTATGAGTCCATACTGTTAAAAAGGGAAAAAAAAGCTCTTGCAGTTCACCTCCAATATAACCAACAGCATTTGGTTTAAAATGTTGATTTATTGCACACTTAATACAAGAAAAGAGAACCAACAACCTATTAGACTTCACCCTCAGCTTTTATTAACTTCCTTTTATGGTAGCCTGAATAGTATTGTACAGGTCTACATTAAGTTATATCATCATTTTATTACCAAAGGGAATGACTCGGCCTTGCCACCATTTGCAGGATTTGATTTTTTCAGGCAACGATACAGTTTATTACACTGCTAAAATTAATTTTATCTGCCCTGATAATACATGCTTTGGCTTAGTATGTGAACTGCCATTTCCAAAACAAAGGAATTATGTCTAGGATCAGGTATCGTAAAGAAACAGCTGTAACAAGTAAAACACAGTTCTGTTACGAATCTAAGTAGTTCCTTCTGCTGTAACTTTTCAAGTGCTTTATTTATGTGAAAAATGACCTAGTGTGCTTGAATTTTGAGTAAGTTCAAGTATGACTTTATTTATTATCCATGTACTGTATTAACATTCACAATTTATTTTCAGTCCAAAATCTTAGATTCTTATGTTACATTTTTATAAGAGAAAGTTGGAAATTATTTGGAGATGAAAATGCAATGATGTGATCTGTAACCTGGAATGTGGGATGCAGGTTTTACTGGAGACGGTGCTGCCTGGTTAAACAAGGCATAACACAGCAAACTGGATTCCCGCTGGCTTAGGCTGAGGTCCCGTGTGTACCTGAGCTGGTCTAACAGCTCGCCCTTACCAAAGGAGGGGGGCTTAGTACCTCACTGCCTGTCCTTGCTCTCAGTCATGTGAGGGCTTTCTCCCTCCCTTCTGCCAGGTGTGGCCCTCACTAGATGCCTCTAAGAATAGCTTAAATTATCTAATTTAAGCTAAAACTATGCAGTTGAGGGCTGGTTTTCTGCCAGTTTGTTGCGTTTGACACTTTTTAATCTGATTCCATGATTGCTAGGCCTGGCACAAGGTGAGCGGTGAGAGTGTGTGCCCAGGAGTAGCTGGGAGACAAGGGAGAGCATAGGGATGGAACAGGGTCTGTCCCTTCGGCACTGATGAGATGGTTGATGGCCTCACTCTCTCTTCACATTTTCTTAGGGTTTGGGGGGTGAGGGGTCCCCTCTGCTTGTCTGGGACGCTGCATTCTGTGCAAACAGTGTATAGTTTTTGTAAAGTGTGTGAACACGTGTATACAGCATGTGCTATAGAGAAAATGAGAGTTCCTCACTGAGGTAGTGAGGCAGAGTAAAGCTCTATGAATAAGCCTCAAGCCTTTATTGTTGTAAAGCAGATACCCAAAATATGAATCAAAAATTTTCATATAGGAATGCCTGTAGAGAACTGAGACAAGTGGTTTCAGAAGCATGAGCTGCATCTAAGAATTGTTAACACACGTTCCTATTTAAGTGGTTATTTAAATAGCGAACTTTTTATTGTCTATTGGAGCATCTAGGAAAGGTATGAATGAGACTGCGTGCTGGTGGCATTAGGATATGGGACTGGGCAAAGCTGCCACAGCCATTTAGAGAAAAGCATTGTGGGTCGAGTAACCTGCTGGCCTATGGAACACTTGCCATAAGTAAATTGTGATTAAAGTGGAAAAACAAAAGAACAGTTGATATTGTGTGACTTAAAACTCTCCAGGCAGAACAGAGAAGACAACAGTAAATAAGAAGTTGCCTTGGGGAGGTACAGAAAGAAATGGCACAGCTGGGCCTGGGATACCAACCACTGAGGTAAACCTCCAGGGAACTAGAAAAATTGTAACGGATGACTAGAACAAGGAACTCTGGACATTTCAGAGCTGTGAGTATACTGAATCGCAGTTCAAAGAAGCTGAATTATCCTCACCCTTTGCAGCATGCTGTTTTCAGGTTCCCAAGGCTCCAAGGGCTCGTGGCCTACAGACTGCATTTTGAACTCTTCTTTACCAGGACTACACACCACTCCTTAATTTTGCATGGTGGTATGTGTATATAATAAAGCTGGTTTGATAGAGGACTTGGTCTTTATCTTGATTGTGGAAGGTTCAACCACCCTGTTCTGGCAACAGCACAATTATCTCTCAAACATCTTTACAATCAGCCTAGTGAGCAAAGTCTCAAATTGGATGGAGCTGCTACTGCAAACAGGCTTTAACTGGTGGTGTAACAACACCGTCACGTTTTTTTTGCAAATACAATTGCTGGTATTTCCTACATTTTGTGTCACAGATCTGTTTTATGTTCCTAATGCTTCATTTGCAGTAGATTTCATTATAGTTTTTTTAATTTCCTGTATTTTGTACCAAAGTTAGTGTAGATTTCAAGAAGCCTGTAGTGCTGCCAGAAAATGATACTGTTTTCATTTAAGTTTCAGTTCTTATTCATTGTCTATTTTGAATTGAGATGATTTGGGCTCACAAATGCACCATAACTGTTGGGCTTCTGTGTCCTGTTCAACTTGTAGGTGAAGGAGTCAGTGTGGGAAAGGCCAGCAGGAGCCAGCTGTTAGTCTGCCGTGTGTAAAATGACTCTGTCACTGTATATGTAAAGCACATGGAGACCCTGAGGCAGTATCCTAATTCAGGAGCAGCAGGACTTGACTGCCCAGGTGGAATCTGTACTTGCATGTAGATTACGTTTATGTTTTCTTTTTCTCTGAAGTCATCAGAAGAACCACAAGTTAATAAAAATGCTGTGAAGATGATTTTTTATTATACAATATTTCAAAATTGTTATTTAACTGCTAATGTGGCAGCAGCAGTGACCCATCTGCACGGCCTTGCGCACGCTCCAGGACCCGGGCACCGTTGGCAAGGCAGAGCCGCTGGTGTGTCTCATGAACAAGCTGCCTCACACTTACTGGTGTAAGACCTTATTTAAAGTTGCCTGTGATGTTCCCAAACATTAGACTTCTGACATTCACATGGAACTGTTCCACATCAGGTATTTCCTGAAAGAGCATCCTCAGGATGCTTTCTTTTCAGTTTCAGAAAAAAATGTTTCCAAGAATAATATGTTGGGTAGATGGTTCTCATCACTCATATTTCTATTATTTTTTAATTCATTTAAAATACCCACAGCAGTTTGTCTGAAAACCAGCAGCATCCACACACTTTTGAGAAAGAAGCACAATTTGGCAGAGATGCTTACTCCTGTGTCAGAAATGTTCTCATAAAGCAAACATATTTGACTCACCTATAACCTTTTTTTAAGAACTGTGATTTATCTGTAGTCAGCTGAGACTGGGCAGCTAAGTTGCATCTGATGCATGTGGGTGTGTGAGGGATTCGGGAGGACGTCTGCAGCGCCCCTGTGCTCTGCGACAGGCCTGGGCGCAGGAACTGGGGACAGTGGGGCACTTTCTTTTTGTCCTTAGGGCGCTGCTGCCCGCAGTGGGCACCGATTCGGAACATGGGATGTGACCCTGCTTGCGTCACAGAATCACAGAATGTTTGGGATTAGAAGGGACCTCAAAAGATCATCTAGTCCAATCCCCCTGCCAGAGCAGGAACACCCACATGAGGCTACACAGGAATGTGTCCAGGCGGGTTTTGAATGTCTCCAGAGTAGGAGACTCCACAACCCCCTGGGCAGCCTGTTCCAGTGTCTGTCACCCTCACTGAGAAGAAGTCTCTTCTCATATTTAAGTGGAACCTCTTGTGTTCCAGTTTGTATCCCCCGAGCCGTGTGAGGAGGGAGCCGGAGGGCAGCTCCACAGCACTTCAGGCTGGCCCCATGCAGAACTGTTTGCAACCTAAATCAACAGGAGAGAATGTGTTATGCAAGAGAGGTCTAGCAAAATTTGTAACAACTGCTTGAGTTTCACCTGGAAGAGACCAGAACAAACTGGAACTTCTAGTTGTCAGCAGAGGAAGACAGAGTTCAGTTTCAAGTTAAGGTAAGTCCTGGTCTGTCACGTAGAGTTATTTTCTTCTCTTTACAAATACACATGAAGGTGTGATGGTGAGATGTACTAAATATTCTATTGATTTTTCCTGGAGGGGTAATAGACTTGGTTACAAAATACAAAATTAAGAAAGAAACGTTGCCAGAATCTAAATCTGGATTTCATTAAAACATGTTATCATTCCTCTATAAAATACATCTGCTACAATGTTCCAGAAATTTTAGACACACAATAGAGTAATAAACTGCTTTTATAACTTGGGTAATACTCTACCATAGATTCTTGATTTCCCCCCTACTGTTTGTATTAAATTACCTCAGTACAGAAACTTTCATACACTGTAAGGAAGGAATAACTGGGTTGTCATTGCAATAAGTGGAAATTTTAAAAATTGTGTATGAAATGTGTTTTCTAGAGAGGACAACCAACATTAGAAGCTTGTCAGCCTGTAATTCACTGCACATAGTTAGGCTGGCAGCCTGGGCCCCTGCCCACGCTCCCGTGTAGCTCTGTTTCCCGATTTTCCTTCACTTGGGGCAGCTCCACTGCTGACAGCAGCAGTGGGGAACCTGCTGTGAAGGTCACTTCCATCACTGATGCTTCTCCCAGTTGTGGGTGTTGCTGCCGCCCATTGAGCTAACCAGTTTGCCCTGGGAACACTGGGCCTGCCTGACCTGCTGCCCCTGCGCCGCCTGCTCCCAGGGCACCAGCACTGTCCTCCAAATGGCCTGTGTGGCAAAGACAGCCTGTCCCCTTGCAACATTGTCATCTGAAAGAGATGTCCTTAATATTGCCTTCCACGTTTCCCGTGCAGACAAATCCCTTCCCCGGCTGTTTCCTGCAGTTATGTGATCCCAGCCTTGAACACAACACAAAAGTCTGAGAAGGGGGTGTCTCCTTTGGATACTGCTCGTGTGTTGGTGAGAACATTTCCATGGATAAATATTAACAGACTAGGTTGATGGTTATTTCAATATCATCTCACAAGTATCTGTTCTTTTCCTTTCCCATGGAAGAATAATATCAAACAACTCAAGCTTTTTCTCCTAAGGTAGAAAATTCCAAGAGATGTGACTGAGTATACTGAAGTACATATATTTCATATGCAGCTCCCTGACTATGCTGCTCTTCAGCTTGCCATACATTTCTAGAACTTTCCAGTCCACAGCACACACAGCTCCTATTGAAAACAGAAGATGAATAAAGAGGGATCCTGCACACCCAGAACAGATACTCGCCTCTCTGTTTTCTGCTCCAGGATGATGGGACAGGATGCCATCCAGAGGGATCTGGACAAGGTCAAGAAGTGGGCCCACGTGAACCTCATGAGGTTCAACAAGGCCAAGTGCAACGTCCTGCACCTGGGCTGGTGCAACCCTCATGTCAACACAGTCTGGGGGATGAAGGGATTGAGAGCAGCCCTGCCGAGAAGGACTCGGGGATACTGGTGGATGAAAGATTGGACATGAGCCAGCAATGTGCCCTTGCAGCCCAGAAGGCAAATTGTATCATGGGCTGCATCAAAAGCAATGTGGCCAGCAGGTTGAGGGAGCTGATTCTGCCCCTTTGCTCTGCTCTGGTGAGACCCCACCTGGGGTCCTGTGTCCAGCTCTGGAGCCTCAGTACAGGAGAGACATGGACCTGTTGGAGAGGGGCCAGAAGAGCCACAGAAATGATCAGAGGACTGGAACAGCTCTGCTGTGAGGACAGGCTGAGAGAGTTGGGGTTGTTCAGCCTGGAGAAGAGAAGGCTTCATGGACACCGTATTGTGGCTTTTCAGTACTTAAAAGGGGCCTATAAGAAAGATGAGGCCAGACTTTTTAGCAGGGCCTTTAGCAGGACAAGGGGTAATGGTTTTAAACTAAAGGAGGGAAGATTCAGGCCAGACATGAGGAAGGAATTTTTTACTATGAGGGTGGTGAAACAGTGGCCCAGGTTGCCCAGGGAGCTGGGAGCTGCCCCATCCCTGGAGACATTCAAGGCCAGGCTGGATGAGGCTCTGAACCACCTGATGGAGCTGAAGATGTCCCTGCTCATTGCAGGGCGTTGGACTGAATGAGCTTTCAAGGTCCCTTCCAACCCAAACCATTCTATGATTTTATGAGTCTATGATGGGTCTTAACACAATGAATTTCCTTATGTCTGTGACATTTCACTGCAATTCTTTAATGACAACAGAGCTGTTGATAAATAAAATCTCATGTCAGTCACAGCAAGAGTCATGTTTTATTTGGTTTTGTTCTGGGGCTCAGAGAGCCCCACAGAAGGTTTATGAGCACTGCCATATCCTTCATAACAAAGGCTGATGTCGTGTAAGCTATTACATGTGTCCTGCCTCCAGAAGCACCCTCATAAAGGGTTGAGCAAAACTCACCCAAAATAACTAGTTCCATGTGGCAAGCCTTGTCAAGCTCAAAGCAAAGCCTCAGCACTCCAAGACATCTTCTGGGGCTCAACATGCAGGTCAGAAAACACAGTTCTGTACGGCTTTTTTTTTTCCTGAGTGGCCACTTAAAACCAAAATGTTCTGGCTGCAAGAAATTACCTGCAGGATTTTGAATAGTGCAATATAAACCCAAATTCTTTTCTGAATCAAGTCATATGTATTGCAGTGTCAATTAACTCAATGTTTTTTAAAGAAAGGAAATGTCCATCACTGGGAATTTACGATATGTGAAGTTTGAGCCCAGAAAGAATTCTGACAGCTTGGTTACTGTAAGCTCCTCGGAGACACAGTGCTTAGTGGAAACACTGACATAATCTTAACGATAGCGGTGGGAATAATGCCAGTAATGTAGGCATAATGTAAGGCAGAATCACTTTGGCTCCCCAGATCACAATAGCTTAGAAAGAAAAGTTGATAGAAAATTTGTGCATGCCTATTCCTCTGCCTGAGAAAGAATAGGCTCTGTATGTACTGGTGACTATTGTTATCAGCTGCGTTATATTCCATTTTGCACATGGCAAAAGGTGCTGGGAAAATTTAAAGGCCATTTTGTCGCAAATTGATGAAGTTTTGCTGCAGAGCAGTGGAGACACGTTGGGATTACAGATGAGCGATCGGAAGGGCATGGATGGAGACGCACCCTGCAGCCAGGGTGCTACAGGGAAGAAGTCACCGCAAGTACATTTCTTGCTGTTCCTTCCCTGCCAGCTCTCTTGGCAGAGCTGACCATGAGGAGCTCTCCACAGATTTCTTACAATGAAACAGGTTAACAAAGACTCCGTACTTAAATTGTTCACAATAATCTCGTTGCCCTTGCCTGGAACAGGCCAGGAAGGGTTCTCACGAGTAGCTCTTCTGGCCCATCGGTGGACAAGAGGGGATGGTGATAACAGGTGTCCTCCGGCAGTGGTTCAGCTGGAGTCAGAAAATGACATCTGCCCATAGCCTGGTGCTTTCAAATGACAAGCTGTGGGATGTGACATGTTACGTGACAGCGTGACAGACTGTGACATTTCAGATTGCTGTGAGCAGTGCTCTTTTTTTTGTGTTCACAAGATGTGTAAGAAAGTGCAGCACTCCAAAAAATAAATAAGTGTCTCACAGAATTGCTGAGAGGAAACTCTTGCAAATGAAGAAAGTGAAAGCAAAGAAAGAAACTATTTAAAAAGAAGTGGATTTGAAACAAAAAAGACCTTAGGTTGACACTACTTCATAGTCAGCTTAGCTTATGTTAGAAAGCTAAGAATAATTCACATTAATTTCTAGAAAACTTCAAGGCATAGAAGAGCAAGCAAAGAGACTCCCCTACACCTCTTAGATTAGATTTGTTCAAGATTAAATATGCTCTGGTGTTTTATTTGGGCTTGAGGAATGCAAAGGCAAAGTAATTACCAGCTGATACACCAATTTAACACAGTTGTTCTCATTTTTAAAAGACCATTATCACTTAATGTTACCTTTAAAAAAGAGATCTCAGATTTTTTTCAATGAAACAAATACTAGAAAAAGAGATATGTGAAAGGAGGTGAAACTCTCAAATATAAAAATTGCAAAAATTCTATTACTGGAGGTGTGGGTAGATTCCCTGCCTGATAGAGATGAACAATTAGCTAAGCACGATGTTTTGAAAATATAGAAATGAAATATTAAGCACATGGGCTGCAGTTACTGCTGAACACTTAACACAGAAATTCTGATGTATGAGCCAGACCTTAAAGATGCCGTTGAAGTACAGCAGTCTGGCTGCTGATCGCTTGTTTCTGTCCTGGGTCTGGCCTCAGCCAAGCCAAGGTGGAGCTCCTGCTCAAATGTGCTTCAGCCAGTAGCATGAAGGAGGTGCAGAAAGGATTTTAGCCAAGACCAAAGATGAAATTATATGCTGTAGAAGTTGTTAATTGATTTCTGACTAGAAAGCATGAAGACTTGTCAGAATGAGAGATTCATGAGTGTTCTTCCATTGTGGGCTGCAAACAAAGTGGGAAGATCTATGTGTTAACATAGCTTGTAGTTCTTTTAACTACGGCCAGCAGATACAAATTATTTGGTGTACAAAGACATTAAACATTTTTCATGATTTTATGTTTAGATGGCAGATGAAATCTTAGGCCTGTCATGAAGAAGTTCTTGCTACATTTGCACCCACGGATGCCTGGATTTGGATGAACACTTTTTCATCCCACATTCTTTGAGTGCTTTTTCTAAAGCTGGTAATTTTTGGCAGTGGAAGGCCACCGAGACTGGGCTGTGCACCTGCTTTTGGGGGCACTGAACCTCATCCTCCTGCAGCTCTCTGCACAGGGTGAGCTGTAGAGCTCCTTTAGCTCTGCGGATACTGGATGCTGACAGCTGACCTGCAGGAGATTTTACAGTTTCTTCAGGCTGCTTGAACAAGTCCTGTTGTCTTGCTGGGACAGCAATCCCATAACCTGGCCATCAGGATCAGGGTTGTGAGTGGCTTTATCAGAGACTAGCTGGCAGAGAGAATAGATGGCAAAAGGTACTTGAAAGCAGCTGGTCCTTAGTAGGTTTATAAAATGTCAGGTGCAAGGGTTATTGGTCCTACCTGTGTGTCACTGACGGAGCATGAGCCGGGCTGTGGGGACACTGCTGAAATGTGGGAAATTACACTTCTGTTCACGCTGTTTCCTGGCCCGGCCAGAAGCGAAGCCAAAGCTACGACAAACAGCAATGCAGGCTTGTACTAATACCATGGCTTTTAAAAGATGACTCCCACAAAAGATGAATCCTGCTTTCCTGACTATAACAATGTATGTTTAACCCCAAACTACCGTTTTTACTTCAAACTGCAAACAAGCATTCTGGCTTCTTGGGGAGGAGCATGCAGAACACCAGGCTCTCTGCTTGATGGATGTGTGAAAAACCTTGGCTAGCTGGAGCGCCAGAGCAGAAGAGGGGTGAGATGGACACGGCGCAGGAATGTGGTGGTGGCAGGTCCTGGGGAGTGTGCTGAGTGGCACCGAGGCACAGCCATGTCCTGCCACACCAGCATCGCCACGGGGAACAAGCTGGGACGTTAAACTCCCCTCACTCAACAGGCTGCTCAGTTCCTGCACCGTCTGCATTCAAGTAAATAACATGTTTCCCCCCTGAGATTATTTTGCATTTCCATGAGGGGTTCTTAAAGTATACGTGACACAAAGCACAAATGAAAAACTGCTGGAATTTGATCCTGCGGAGGGTAAGGTAACAATATGAAGGATATGAGGCAAGGTACCATTTCATTGTGCTTTACTAGAGCTTGTAATTTACATCTCATCGCTTTCAAGGCCTCTGCTGTTAATATTTCCTTCTTCTAAGAATAGAGCTTAAAGGTATTTAAAGAATTCTAGTTGTTGTGCAATTAATAGCGTAACACTTTGTTCCGAGTAAAAAAGATTTGCTTGTTTTGAGCAGTAATAGTATTTTGCATGTAAAAAGGGGGAACAGGGAATGTTTAATTGCTAGCACTTTTCCTTACAGAGGGATGAATCACTTACATTCTTGGCAACTAAGCTCAAATTCACAAGAATGCTCAGTTTGATCAACTTCCTTCAAAACACTAAGCTCAAAGTAAAGAGGAAAAAAGAGCGAAAGAAACTTGGACGAGCTTAGACGCGGAAGACATTACAAGATGGACATCCAAGCAGGAAGACAATAAATCTAGTGTACAAATTGTTTTGCTCAGAGCAAGTTGCTGACTTGCTGTTACAGTAGGGTCCAGTCTAAATTAAGAGAATACTGGAAAGGAGGAAAAAAGCAAGAAGGAAAAGAGCCAGAGAAAAGAAAGAAAACCCTGACGATCTGGCAGACATGGCGGATGTTGTGTCAAATGTGAGTTTATTTGCTAACAAAACAATGTGAATTTTCAAGAAAAATTACCACTCTTCCCTTCAGAGTGGAAAATTGTGCTGAGAAACAAAATATAAGAATACAGTTAATTTAGGCGTGAGGAAAATGCCCGCGTTCAGGCTGTGGTTTCTTGTGACAAAGGCTGAGTGAGGGTCATGGGTGTCTTCTCTGGCAGAAGCGCGGGGTGAACCAGGCCATCCCCTGGCTGCTCCTCTCTGCCTGTGCAGTAGCCCACGCTGAAGAAGGGGTTGCATTGAAAATGGTCACTTTTGGTTTTATTTAGGTGGAATATTTTTCAGCTGGATTGGTTCCCTGAGCTGGTTCACCAAACAGCCATTCATGCCACTGTGTGACATACCCAAGTGGCAGCGGAGAGGATGACAAGGAGAAGGGAACATGGCAGAGGGGGAATGATGAAGCTGGATGGGCATCTCTGCTGCTGTGCCACCTTGGCCATGGTCTTCAGCACAGCACCGGTCTAAGGCATGTGTGGCTCTGCCACTCAATTCTGCTCAGGGACGGTCAAATGACAGCTTCAGTCAGACCAGCACAGCTGCTTGTTGTCTGAAATAAGAAACAAAACTAAATGAAACCAAGCAAAACCCAAAACATTATTTAGTGTGGAATTCCCCTTTTTCTAGGCCAGGTTCTAGGTCACCCTGTGGTCATGCAAACAGCTGTGCCTGGATATGAAAGCATGACTGTGAGGAGTGGTGGAAGACAAGGAGGGAAGTACTGCTCCTCAAAATTACGTGTTCCTTCTGTGTATCTCACTTGGTACCTTTTGATTTCCCCCATCTCTTCACCTGAGTGCTCTGCCACCCCGCACCTGCCCGGGAGCTGCAGCAGGGCACAGGGCAGCACCTCAGGGTGCTTAAGATAAGGGTGAGTATTTCTGTCCAGCGTGTCCCCCTAAAATATATCTTTACTTAGTGAGCCTAATAAGGGGGAAAAATAATAATTGGAGAAGAATGAGAAGGCAGAGACCTGGGAGGGCTGGACCAGGCCACAAAAGACAAGCGTGACCTGAAACACAACCCAAGATACTGCAGCAATGTCGGTGTCTAATACCCTGAGCATCACACAGTTGGTGATGTGTTTCTTCAGGATCATAGTTTCAGCGTGTTGTCTGCTTCTGTCAGGCTCTGCAGTGCCCATGCAGTAAATCCAGCACTCCCTCTCTGATTCTGTAATCAGAGGTGTTGGTTGTATGGGGTAAATCCAAAACTTTTGGGACACTGAATTTACTGTGTATTCACCAAGCAACTGCATCGCATCCATAGAATAAAATCAGTGCTTCCTGGTCTGGTTTCCTGTACATACATTGTACAATAGGTCAGCACAGGTCCTGGGGATACGTCCATTTTTTTTTTCACAAGTTCAGCCTTCCTATCTAAGCTATAGGACAGACAATCCTCAAAAATCCGTGCAGGCAACTTTTCTGGGCAGAAAACACCTAGCGAACCTGGACACAGGGTAGCCTCAAGTCAGAGCCTTCAACATGACATGAAACACTGGACCAAGCTGCCAAGGAGAAATGTGTGGAGCCTTTGCACTGTAGTTTTTAAGACTAGACAAAAATCTGCCATAGCAAAGAGGGACAGCCTGAACTAGACCCTTCCCAGCCTTACATTCCTGTGATTCCCTGTGAGGAAGGACTGCTTTGACTCTCCACAGCATGAAGAATGGCAAGCACAGTCTGTTCTCTGCTCTGCAACCTGCTCTCTCTTTCTCCAGCCTCTCAGTGGGTCCAGCACAAAATCCAGGATGGACACAATAGGGTTGGGCGCTGTGAAAAGGGAGATTTACATGCAATGAGTCTGTGTTTTCATGCATGAGAGAAAATGTGGTGTTCGCTCATAGTAATGCGGAGCAAGACGGAAATGTGATGAAGTTTTTTTCAGGATTAAAATAAGCAGAACAAGAAGCAGTTGTTGTTTTGGGGAAAAGGAAAGCAGTTCCTGTCAAAACGTTTCACCGACTTGGCAAAAATGCCAGGCTGGCCCTGCCTGCAGCATACATGGACTTCAAAGGACTTATCTCGCATAAGGATTAGCAGGAGCCAGATCGCTGCTTCCTACACGTATTCAGCTGAGGTTAACTGATATGCAAGGCTGTAGCTGAAGGGTGTGTTTTCCTTCTGATGCCAGCCAAGTTGCTGACACCTCTGCCTGCAGGTTTGTGGGATCAGTCTTGCTTTAGCTGCTTACACCCAAAGGGAGCCCAGTTGTGACCCAGCACCCAGAGGAGTGGGTCACTCTCTCACAACCGGTCGCTTCAGGGGTGCTGCTCCACAGCGGGAACGCTACAAACCCAATGGTCAGACCCCTGTTCTAGCAGTGAGACAGACGCTCAGGAGGGGTGTGTGGTTGTCAAACAGGATGCAGGCTGAATAACCCTCCATTCCTGAAGAGGGTGGTCCTCGAAGGTCAGGGCTGCCTTCAATGGTGTGGCAGTGCGAGAGGAAACTGTCTCAGAGGGTGCTTTCATAATGCTCGGACTATGAATAAATTCAGCCTGTTGTACTCTGTGTTCCCTAGTGTTAGTCATAAAAAATGTGAATAGGAGAATAAGGTTAGGAAAAGAACAATTCTCAGCTGAACTTTCATTACAGGATGAATAGGGGTCCTCCTCCCCCCACTCAGCTTTGTATTCAAACAAAGGGTTTTGTGTCCCATGTGGGAGTTCTCTTTGCTGCCTGGGATGAACATGTGGATGTAGGTGATACAAACCCAGTAGGGCCCAGCTCACAAAGTCACATAATACCTGAGGTATTATCAAGGAGGTTACTCAGGACAATGTCCAGTCAGGTTTTGCACATCTCCATGAATAGAGACTCCACAGCCTCTCCAGCTGGTCTGTTCCAGCTCTGAACATACATGCAGTGACCTGATGTCACTACAGACCATTCTGGCACTTTTTTGTCTTCATAGTAAATTTTTCAGTAAAAGTACAGCCTTAATAAGTGTATTTGATATTCACTCACTGACTGGTTCTGGTGTGGATGGGTATGTGGGCCAAGGCTGATCCCATTGCTTAATAATGAAAAATAGGCAAAGAGATGGTTGGGTGCTACATGGGATTAACACCCTGTGGCCCCATGGGAACACTCCTGGTTCAGGACAGCAGCAAACATTATCCCAGCCAATGCTGTGTTAATTTAGTGGAAGGAGGTCCAAGGACCTGTGAACCTGTCTCAACAACAAATCTGGAAAAACAATGGAGATTTTTCATCCTTTAAGACACAAAGAGTTTTCTGGGAATATTTGTCCCTTAAACTCCAGAGAGCAGGGACAGAAAGGGTTGTGCTTTCTGATCCCATGCTTCTGAGCCAGCACTTTGCCCTGACCGTCACTGTTACCAGGCCATCTTCTCAGTTCTGGTAGGAGATCTTATCTGAAATCTTAATTGATGCACATTTAGGCTGTCCAAGTCAGTTTTATATTGCTCAAGCTAAAGTCACTGAAATGTTTTAATTAACGAGCAAACACAGTCTGTCGCTTTCCTCTGTGTGACGCACAGAAATCTGTCTGCTTCCTCCCCAAGTACAGTACAACACGTCTAAGCCACTGGCTACTATAATTAGGATGGGGTAAGCATTTATATGGCACTATAAAGGTGAACTGGGTGCTTTGCGAATATAAAAACACTAATCTCATTCCCAAAGAATTCAGAGTCAAACATGGTCAAGAAAAAACATGAGGCAATTGTCTTGATGGAAAAAACGGATCCTGCAGAGACCAAGAATCATCAAGGCGTGAGATCTAAAGGACAGATCTGGAGAGGGGGAGTCCTTCAGCTGAATGACTGGATGCCACTCATAAACACTGGAGTTTCTTTTCTGTCGTGAACCTCATAGATGATCTTTAGGAGTCAAGAAATCTGAGCACGAGTTTTCCTCCCTGTAACATTTATACTTCAACTCATGAAGCTACCAAAATAAAGGCAGGTGAGAGGACAGAGTTGGGAGAAGGCAAGAGGTGGTGTGGCAGAAGAGCATTGGGGAGCACTCTGGAAGCAAGAAAGGGAACCAGGGCAAAGGAGAGAAAACATTTGAAGCGTGAGAAGGCAGGGACCCAATGACAAGATTAAGGAACAAGATGGTATCTTTCAGGTGTTGAGGAGGAGACTGTAGATTAACAACTTTTTGGTTAGGCTACAGGGAGTACAAAGTAGCCTGAAGAGCAGTTGTCAGCAAATTACAGTAGCTGAAGCAAGTAATGGCCAGAGCACAGAGAAGAATTGTAGTCATGGTGACAGAAAGGCAAGGGCCACTTCAAGAAGAAGATACTGAGACAGAGACTAAAAGCTTCAGATTAGGCCTTTAATGAGAGATTGGTTGTATGAAATAAAATGAAAGAAGAGAAAAAACCTCCCCAAACCCAGAAAAATATAGAAGTACTGAAAGCAGATTTAGAGAGAAGTGATACTTTTATATTGAAAAAAATTGAGGCACAATGAATACGTAATATCAGCGAGGAATTCAGGAGAATAAATTTTAAAAACCCCACAGGAACATGAGACTGGACAGGCATGGAGAGAATAGAAGATCCTTTCCCCACTTGAAAGGTGCAGGCAGAAATGACCAGGTGTGTTGGGGAGGAGGGTGGCGCTATCAGCAGTGCTGTGTTTCAAGGGCAAAATAACTCCAACTACACTGCTACCACCGTTTGAGTCACCCACCCACTCTGTGCACACACCTCCTCTTATCTGATGAGATGGGGATTTACCATGATGTTTCAAATGGACACGAAGTGAAGAACAGCAATAACTGTGAAATTCCAAGTGGCTAGGAAAACACTCATTGCACACAAACACGGTCTTTGTTTGCATTTCACAACATTGCACAAAGCTCCTTAAAAAGCGGCTTCTAAATTTTCACACCCATATCTCTGTGTACACAGAGGATGGTTAAACAGATCTGGTGTGCATAGAAATTCGTGGCAGAGCCTGAGCCTCCCCTCTTGCTACATACCTACCAAGGGGATGGTATGGCAGAGAGCGTCAGAGCATCTGGAGTTACATGTGATTATATGAGAAGTGGAAAATAGAGGGAAGGGCATTTAGACTGATGTTGTTGGGCTAGAGGGGGTACAAAGGAGCAGAAAGAGTAACTGTAAATAAATTAGACTACCTGAGCAAGAAATGGCCAGGGCACAGGAAAGATTTGTAGTCATGGTGACAGAAAAGCAAGGGCTGCTTGAGGTGTTTTTCATGCTGTCATGAGATACCACTTTGAGACAATTTGCTCTGACTTGTGTCTTGATTCACTTTGATTTACAGTATAATATTTCTGTTCATGTGTTCATCACATTCCAAAATTTGTAGAAGACTTTATTCATTTAAGTTACAGACTCAAAATGGTGATCATAATTCTAACAAAATTCTCTATTTTAATTATTTGCAAATCATGTATTATCCACCCTGCAGTTTTAGTGACTGATGATGAATAAAAGCTACCCCTGACATTCAGAGCCTTTTTTACTTTAATCACAGAGCTGGGATTTTATGAGCTTTAGCACAATATGTAAAGGTAACATACAGCAGAGACTGAGACAAAATAGCTGAAAATTGAACATACATTTAGGACTGCTGTGGAGTTTTTTAGACAAGAAAGCGTGTTTTCCTGAAGTGAGCTAAAAACAGTGGCTGGTGTGGGAAGAGAGTTCAAAATAGATGTAGGTTGAAAGACTATGTGGAAGACCAGGAGACACGTGGTGATAATGATAGTCATCAAACAGGAACATGCGGTGGTGAAGCATTTTTAGAGTGGAAAGTCTTTCAGTTTGGATGCTGTTTTCACGGTATGTTATTCCGTGATGATACTCTAGTAGAGCATTATGGACAGTTGGGGATTTTTCAGAGTCTCCTACGCAGGGGCCTCCCAGAATTTTCCCCCAACAAGTTTTTAAGGGCTGTAATCCTGAATCTGATTTCTGTGAAACTTTATCTTTTAAATGGACGTGTGGCACATACAGATGACAAGTCCCAACATGCAATTTTCTATTTATTTCTATTGCAAAGGCCAGGTGATAGTTGCCCCCAACCTTCCATCCTGCTTGTGATTACACCAGCTGATATGTAGGATTCAGGCCAAGTTATTTTATTCATGCAAGTCACTCACCTCACAGACAATAGTAAATACCTTCTCTCAGTTTTGTGCTGTTGTTCTTTGCTGATAAAGCTATGTAAACAAGCACAAAGCAGGATCTCAACTCCCAGAGTACACAGAGGCGTGACTGTAGTTTTTCCTCAGTATCTTTCTCTCTCCGCCAAGAAAATATGTGAAGTTTGTTGACTGGAGCCTCTTACGCTGCTCTGAGATGCCTTGCCAAGATGCATGTTTTCCCACTTCCTTCCTGCAGGCAATCCAAACAGGAGAGGCTTCCCTTGGAGCCCTGCCCCACACAACTGCACCACACTGCTGCTCTTACAGCTCAAGACGGTGCTGGGCTCTGCAGGAGCTCGGAGAACATGCCACTGCCATGGGCAGACCTTGCACAGGAGAGGCTGCAAGCTCTGAGCTCGGGAGCTGCTGTGAGCCCGCGGCTGCTGCCTCACTCTGCTGCGCTGCGGGGCTGCTCGGCGCTGCCCCACAGATGCGATAGTTATGCCAACTTCAGGCCAGCTCAACTGGCACAGCCACCGTGAAAAGCCAGTTTATTTAGGAAAATGAGACGCGGCGACAGGCTTACAGCACCACTGGAAAATTACTGTGCGTCAGAGGCTAAACAGCAGGGATCTGAACTTCTGCAGACTACTTAGGGCAAGGCCCAAGTCTTACAGGTTCGTCCTAGAGCTTTGTATCTGAGCGATAGACTGGAACCCCAAAACTGGACATCCCCTCTGACTCTTCATGTTTTACATCCTTTATTCATTTTTTATTTTTACAGACAGTACGATATAGATGCTGATCATGACTGAGGAGATGAAGATTCTGGTCCCAGCTTTGCCATTGAATCGCTGTGTTCCTTGTGAACATTCATGCAGCCTAGCCATGTTCGTTCCTCTGTTCAGCTTCTCTGTCCGTCTTATTGGTAGAGAGGTACTCTCTCCTCTGAAGAGGTTGTCCTTTATTAAATATTCTTTCAAGAGCTATTGTAGCCTTCCAATGCACAACCAAATATAGCAAGATTAACTGGTGATTGCCCTATGCTTGTCTGGAATGTTCTCGTTTAGTAGCTGCTCCACATGTGCAGTTGCCTTGCATTAGCAAGGTCTTACTTCTGTTTCTTCTTTTAATTTATGGTCACCTCTGCCTCATACATCTGATATTCTAATACAAAAGCAGACTTTTTAAAAACAGAAGTACCAATAGTTTTGGGTTTTTTTTAAAGCTCACCATTTCTGTCTATAGCTGGCATCTATCTCTGTTTCCACTGTGGTTTTATTCAGTCTATGTAGAATAGAAGAATGCACATAGCTCAGTCTCTTACAATTTAAGTTCCATGTTTCATATTTGCTCACCCTTTTTGCCTTGTGCGTTGCTGATGTCAATCGGCAATCTGTATAGTTCTCTTCCTCTGCACTGTGTGTCTTTTTCTTATCCGTGGTTGTACTTCCTTGCCCATCTGTACTATTATTTTAATTGTCTTTGAATACACATTAATAGTACTTCTGAACACATGCCAGTGCTCATTTTTCTATTCCATCCCTTCCTTTACTCTGTTCCATGTCCAATTTTGTCTCAGAATTTAATCAGTTGAAATTTGTTGCTTTTTTTTTCTTTCCTTTTGAGCTGATTTAGTCATAATAACAAGGCTTACAGGGAAAGATTCAAGTCTTGTTGAAAGATCTGATCCAAAGCTCATTACTGTGGTCACTATTTTTTTTATAATCTTCTAACTACATTTCCCTGCTTCTGCAGACTCTGGCAGATCCAACGACATCTCAGAAGAGGAATGGTTTCCTCTGAGCCCCACATCTAGCCCAAACCATGCATTTTGTTGGGAACCCAGAATGTGTTCAAGTGATACCTAATCTGACACTTTCTTGCCCTTTTCTGAAGTATCGCTTTTCTTTGTATTGCTTTTGGTAAGGCAGCCTATTAAAAGTGCTAACTTCTGACTCAATTCTACCCTTTAGCTGGGAGAGAACCATTCATATGTTTGTGAGCTGAGAGGGTTACAGCCTGTCTAGTTATTTTCCAAGGATATTAGACTGACAGCGTTGCTGTTGAAACCCTTTGTTAGTACATTTATTCTGTCTAGCCATACCTTCGTGTCTTTCCTTAGGACAAGAAGGATCTTGATAAGTTTCTGAGATGTGGATACCTTGAGGCTTTCTGAAATGGTCTTGGTTTTTCCCCTGAGAAGGGTCAGGAGTCATTGTGGTAAAACACCTGTGGCTCAGTCTGGTTTGAGACCAAATGGGGGTGGGTTCTGGATGCACCCCGAGATGTGAGTTGTGTGCATCCCCCCGCAGTGACTGCTGCAGCTGTGTGACATTTTCTCTCCCTGTTGGCAATTCTCCCTCAGGTGTCTCTGGTGCGATGTCTAACATGTGCATTTCAAGCGGTGTTTTGGGGGAATGTGACATTTAGCTTTAGTGACCAGGCATTAACTGCGAACAGATAATTAACTGAAAGTACCCATTTTCAAGAAAGGTTTGTTCATTGCTACTTTGGGCTTTATTTGAGTAGATTGCAGTCCCTGTCATGAGTCATTTTTGTCTCTTCCAGGGTCTTATCTAAAAAATCTCAGATTTCCCCTGTGTATGAGCTACTCAACAGACAAAGCATGTGTCATTTTTTACTGACAGAATAACTGATTTCTGTATTCTCAGTGAAATGAGGCACCATTTTTTCTGCTTTCCAGATTTCAGGTTTTCCATAAACCAAATATATCACAGGAAATAGGAGATTTCTTCTCCTGCACTCAAAGTTGGTAACAGAAAACCACAAAACACTGGATTCAGATTAACAGCTGAAACATATTAAACACATCCTTTCCATGATAAACTCACTTCAAAATATGTGTCGTTTATTGTAGAGATGACAAGATGGATTTCTTAGTAGCCAACAGTTTTTGAATTGATAGATCAGTCTAATGCAAAATGTAAATTTGATAGATACTTTAAAAATATATATATTTTTATCCTGGGAAAGGGCTTCACAGGACTTTAATGCCAGGTCTTCTAAATAGGTACAGTAAATTACCAGAGAAGCAAACATACCTCTCTTTTTCATTATTGCTAAATAATGACACTGGGCCTTGAGGCATCTATTTAACAAAATGGTAGCTCACAGAAGGAAGTATTCATCCACAGATTTCTTAGTCTTTCTGTGATGTGAGAACGGTTTCTCTTTCCTTACAGACAGGGAAGCTGAGGTGGAGAAGTGAAATGGTTTGCTGGCAGTCCCAAAGTGGGTCAGGGAATGGAGAAAAGCTGATCTGTGCTATCTTTGGCTCAACAGACCTGGCTACCACTGCTTGTCTCAGATCAACATGAAATGTCCTAGTAGAGTATCATCCTTCTGAAGCCTCAGATGGTCTCTTATGGTTGGAAAATGCCCTTGCACTGGTGCGTGTGTGGGCAGGGGGCAGTTTGTAGTCTCCATAGGCTGCACATGTGGCTCACGCCTCCCCATGTGCTCTAGTGCTGCTTTCCCATCCTGTACTCCTCCAGGAGTTTCCTGGTCCCAAACCCTCATGTCCCCTTCAGTGTCTCTGGGAATTCCTTTGTACTTTGTTCTCCAGCGTACTGAAGAAGAAAAGTGCCTCATTTGTTACCCCAGGGCAGGGATTCTTCACAGCTACCTCCATCTTTTTCCTCCCCACACAGGCATTTTGGGAAGCTACCCTTGTTCTCTCCAGTCCCAGAGTCCCTCATTTTCTGCACCAAGCAAAGGGCTTGGAGCGTGCGTGTGTTCCTCCCACATCTTTTCTTTCTGTCTGGAGGGTGAATCACTCAGGTCATCTGCGGCAGGAAGGGCAGAGCTGTGCTGGGGGTATTGTTATGCTGGGAGATGCTCACAGCTACTGCGCCAGGACTTTGATGAAAAGATAATTACAGGCCAGATTGATGGTTGCTGGATGCCCTCACCAAATGCCAGGGCTTCATGTGTCCCATTTTCTCCAGGATCAGAAAGCACAGGCTATGGATGTGCCCTAAAAACTTTTCCTAAAATTTTGGAATTGGTTGTCTGTGATGTTCAAAAGCTATCCACATTGTATCTGAACAAAGTGATACCATCAAGCTGATTGCAGGGACTTGGCAATTTGGCCAACTCATTCCAAAACAGAGAGCACAACTGGCTTGCGCCGGTGAAATTCCACATGAAGTCACGACATTTCTGCAGTCCTCCTGGGTGCTGCTGTGCCTCCAGCTGCAGTCAATGATTGATATGAAGTGTGGGGCTGGGGGCAGAGTACTTAGGAATGTAGGTCCTTGTGAAATTCAGAGCTTTGAACCTTCTGTGTGAGGGCCATAAAGGCAGTCTGAGCATTCAGAATGCCTTACTGAGTTAACGTGAGCCTGGGTTCATGTTTCCTCTGCAAAGCTGAGGCAACTTCCTAGTCAGATTTGCCCTATTTCACCTGCTTCGTGCTGAAATCAAATATATTTCTGAAGCACCAGCTCTTATGTTTGCTACAACTTTTCTATTAGAACAAGAACATTTTGATGATGTTTACCTAAGTCTTTTTTTCTTGCACATCATTCATTTTGTATCACAGTGGTTTGTTCTAGATATGTTGTCCTGGTGAAGGATGTCACTACCAGCAAATTCTTCATGTTTGTACACTCATACACACGTATGTTCACATGTTCATTATCATCTGACATGTATCTGTGTGTTCTTTTTGAAAAAAGACTAGCAGAGAACTGGACATTGCTGATGATATTCTTGCTTTACCTTTCTTTTTCAAGTTTTCTGAACGAGTTCAAGGTTTTATTGCCTACCAGTACTGCGCAAATAAAAAGTTCATCCACCCACATGACAATTATTTGGTTGCTAGGACTATTTTTAGCAGCACAGTTTGGTAATTGGTTCCAAATACAATAGTTTAGAAAGAGTCGGTATGGCCCAGCTAACAGTGAAACGAGAGTACAGGGAGCGGATGAGGTCACATACACCATTAGATGCAAGGAGACAGAGCTGCACAGACCTTCTGCATCCCTCATTGTCTCAGGTGGGTGGAAGGAGAAAGCATGTGGAATGGTGGGGCTGTGGTCCCTCCCATGGTACCCACACAGTGGGCAGGCAGTTGGTCAGGCAAGTCAGGAGGTGAGTGCTGCAATCATCACTGTAGACCCAGCAGAGTCACCCAGTGAGGTAGAGCCACGAGTAAACACACTGGCCCTCACTCAGGGTAGATTATTATCTCATGGTCTAGTCTGTGAATAGAATTACTCGTACAGACAAATTGTACCGTTCTTTTTATGTGGCATCTTTCCTTATGGAGATATCTTACTGTGTAGAAGACAGTTGGAAGGAAAAAGTTGACTCAAATACAGTAATCTCCAAAAACCCACAGAGAGCAAATCATCTTTAAACAGAGCTGTATATTCCATTTCCTAGGTATTCTGAGGAACGTGATTTTTTATAATTTGAGTTTCTAAAGGCTAAAAGTAGAATTAGTCTAAGTCTCCTCACCTGTGGTGGACCAGCCCAATACTTTCTAGAGAGCGAGTTCAACCCCTCTCTCCTATACCTGCTGCTCTGCTGGTGGGAATTCAAAGCCAGCAGTTCTGTGCAAATGTAAGAAATTCAGAAAGTGCAGCTGTCTGAAACCAGGAGGTGAAATAGTGCATCTGAGTTCCATTCCCAGATGGATTGGAATGCAAAAGGAAAACAAACAGTTCCAAAGGAGCAAAATAAATGAAAATACCTGTTTTACCTAGATTTAAGAATGTAGATGACAACCAAATCTTTCGAAAGAGCATACTAGCACAAAGTAACCAATTTTTATCTTGTTGCTGTTCCTTTAAACCAGTCTGAACTTTGTTGGGAAAAGGTCTAAAGCCATTGAGCAATCTCTGGTTTGGGCAATCATGTTGCTATGCTTCATCGGTTAAGCACAGCAGTAATTCAGAAAATGAAGCCATGCTGCCTCTGTCATACCATTTAAAATGTACTTCAGTTTTGCAGGTATTTGAAGATTGTTGAAGATTGCAAAATGAACCCTGCAATATTCTGCCGATGTTGGAATCTGCCCTGAACCTAATGGGTTTCTTCAGCTCTGCAGAGTTGGAAGTTTCCTCCCCCCTCGCAATATATTCCAGTCAATGACACTATTGAAATTCCAACAGTAATTTATATACAATAACTGGCTGCCCTCAGATGAGACGCTAAACAATTTCTGTGCACCAGGCTGCATTTTTCTCATGAAATGTAGCACTTTATTGGCAGTCACTTCTCCCCCCAAGCCAGCATAATTTATAAGCACTACTGGCAGTTTGCATAGAAAGCATTAAAAAAAACCCCTAAACAAACAAACAACAACAAAACAGATTATGATAAACAGGCCCAGAAAAATATCCTTAGATGGGACTGTCCACAAGTGATATTACTTACAAAAATAGCCCCCATGGCTTGGAAAAGGCTGTAAATATAGCTGCCATCCTGGAAAGACAGTTATGCACAGACTTCTCTTCATACGTGCTCTCAGTCCTGTTGAAGACACTGGGACTAGTCCCATGATTAAAGACAACCATGTGCCTTAAGCATTTGGAGGACTGACATTTCCCCTGCACACCATCAGAAACCTTTCCCTGCCAAGCAGAGCGCCTCTGCAATGGCTGTCTCCCAGCTTTGCAACAGGATTTCAAGAATTTTGAAGTTTTATTTTAGGACTGCAGGCTTCTTCCTTGTCAATGATCTAGCTATCTGCATGTATATATAGGAAAGCTTACTTTCTTATTGTTCTTACTATGTATTAATATTTCCTGGTTATGTCTAGTGTGTGTATCATGCTGAAGGGGCAGAGCCAACCTCCCACATTCAAACACTGCTGTATTAGAGTGGGATTTTTCTAATTGATAATTGTCTTTATTAGAGACCACAGAGACATATCTAAAATCATAATGTTCCGACTTTCATGAAAAGCAGGCTCAGATCCAGGCAGCTCCATAATGAGGTCAAACATGAATTTTGCATCCAAAAATCCTTTGCGGCTTGGGTCTGCATTTTTGATCCAGATGTGAATTCCCTGGCTGCTCCCCTCTGGCACCTCATAGCCCCCTCGACATGATAAAATACATGAAAAATAAGTAACCTCTCCTCAAAACAAAAACAAAACAAAAGGCAAACCAGAAACCAAAAGCAAAGCCCAAACAGGCATTGACTGCCCTGCTACTTTACGTGTGTGGGGTTTAGTTCAGTGTGGAAGGAATAATACAAAAATATGATCACCGCAAAACTCACACTTAAATTGAGTTTGGGGCGCCCAGCAGGCGGATGGGCACCTCCAAGCCGCCTCCCTCAGCCCTTTTTACCTCAAGGGGGGGAGGCAGCGCCATTCCCTCACCACCTCAGCCAGCCCCCTCCCCAAACCCCAGCGCGGGGGGTGTTTTGTGAGCGGAAAGAGTGCTACAAGCTGCCAGTAAACCTCGGCAAGAGCACCTCGGGGAGAGCGGAGCGCAGCCCGCTGTGACGGGGCCGCCTCGCCTCCCCTCCGCCCCCCGATTCCCCGGAGCTGCCACAGTCCTGAGCGGCGCTTCCCGCCCTGGAAGCCCCTCCTCCCGCTGGTATGCGCCGGGCGGGGCGGGGGAGGGGGGGAGTGCAGTGACGCGGGCGCCGCGGGTCACGTGACGCGAATGGAATGCCAACAATGTAGCGAATGTCCCGACTGCGCCCCGCACTCGGTGCCCGGGACGGCCAAGGGGGAGGATGGAGACCGGCCCGAGCCGTCGGGGTCGCCGTCGAGTCGTTCCGTGACGGCCCCCGGTAGGCGAGCGACGGCGCTGGGCGCCCCGAGGAGGTGAGCGAAGGGGGGGCTTGGGGGTGCGGCACCGCGGTTTCCCCTCAGCAGCGAGTGTAAGCGCACCCCCCACCAGCTGCTGCGGCCTGCGGGGAAGGGGGCGCGAAGGCGAGTCGGTCCTTGAGGCGGGAATGGGCGTCCCGTGTGTATGTCCCCCTCCCGGGGGCAGCCTGGGCGCTCTGCCCGCACCTTCCGACATTTTCCGGACACCCGTGTGACAGCCCAGCCCTGGCGGGGTGTGGGGGGGGTCCTGCCTGCTTGAGGCCTCTGCCCCGGGCTGGACATCCCGGATTCCCCGCCGCCGCGGGGACCGGCTCCGCGGGGTGCCCCAGCAGGCCGGGGCTGCTGGTCAACGGCCCAAGTTTATTTCGGGAGCTTTCTGCCTGCGAAAGGGGTGGTTTCGGGGCTGTGGGAGAAGGGGGTACTCCCGCCTAGTACGGGGGCTGGAGGCGACGAGCCTGGGCCAGACCCCGCCGCGGTGTCTCTGTGGGGCCGGGGAGTCGAGCGGGGGCACCCAGAGCCCGCGAGGTCCCGTCTGGCTGCGGGGGGGCCCCGCTGTTCCCAGTCAGCTGAAGGTCACTGCCAAAATTCAGCACTTCACCACCCTCTCTGCTGCCTTGCGAGTGGTGTGCATGTTGAAATACCCCCTTCTCTGGCGAAAGCACTCGCGCAAATGACGAAAAAAAAAAAAAAAAGAAAAAAAGGAAAAAGATTATTTGGAGTGTCCAGGCTCTGTGGTCAATTACTGCTGGCGTGCTGGGGATGGGGAAGGTGAGCTGTTCCCACAGCACTGGATTGGGCCAGTGCTTAAGGTTGGCAGTGGGACGTGGGCAAAGTTACTTTTGAACAGTTCTGTTAGCAGGAGGAAGGAGAGGAGGAATAACTTTTGGGAAAATACTTCAGTTCTTTCCGATTTCACTGTGTGCCCACTTACAAAGGGGAGCACAGTTTCTATAATAATGAAATTCCTGAAACAACACCCAGCCCCTTTACAATCTTAGGCTTCAGTACAAAGCGCTTCCATGAATTTGTGATCCAAAAAAACCAAAGCAATACCTGTAAATTAAGAGAGGGAAGGCAGTTGTAGCAGTTTCTTAAAACTTTGCTCCTTCCTTCTGCAGTGATCGCTAGTTCGGCTCACTACAGTGCCTGCACAGCTACAGCAGAGGAAGTAGCTCGCCGGCTCGGGGTTTAGGACTTAGCTCATGAAACACAACTGAACTTTAATTTCTTGCCTCTGCCCCGTCTCCGCAGAAACAGTAGCACATGCAACCTGTTGGTGAATGAAGAGACAGGAGAGTGAATAGCTAGTGCTGCTGGGGTGACAGACATCAGCATATAATTTCAGTGTTGTTGGCTGATTGCTGCCAGAGCAGATATTGGTATTTCTCAAATGAAGAATGATGTTATTCAAAAATTGTTCTAACTTGATGCAATTAAAGTAATGCTATGCTTATTTGAAATAGTGTTTCTTCAGGATAATGGACAAGCTTCTAGTTGGTGCAGAATGCATAACATTTTTGAAAAAAACCTTAAGTTTGTTTAGTTAGAATGGCTTGAAGCTCAAAAATAATTCTGAAAAATAATTTCTTGAGATAGCAGGAAGGCTATTGATACATTAATGCTGTAGGCAAGGTGCAGATTAGAAGGATTTGGAGTTATCCAAATGCAGATGTACATTCAGAAATCCTCAGACAGAATTAGACACACTAGATATCTTTTAAAGCATACAGCCCTTTCATTTTTTTGTTAAAAATGCAAATCACAGGAAGATTTTAGAAAGCAGGCAGCTTGTCTTTCTTTGTAAATCACCTGTAATATTTAATGTTTTGATTTATTTGCTTATCTTACATATTTAGTTAAAAAGCCCTTCTGCAAAATATTGAACACGTTTGCAGTTAGCTCCAGTATGTACTGCTGTTGTTGTTCTCATTTGTACTGTCTAAACGATGAACGTTTCTTTCTGGTTTAGCCGTATTGTAAATGTAAGCTGAGGCAGTTGCCAGCTGGCTTGACTTAGCATTATTAGACTCAAGCTAAGGCTAAAGGTCACAAAAGTTCTTTATGTGAAGCATGTGTGTAAGTGGGCAAGCAGTCCTTTGCTGCAAAAAGGTGGGGGGGTTGGAAGCTTTTCCAGCGTGTCCCAGGCCTCAGGACTGGCACAGGGACTGAAAAGGAAGAAAAACTCAGATTCCTAAACCCAGCCATATGGTGCCTGTGGCTGTCAGGAAAAGACAGATAGTTATAGACCCAATTAATTGCTCTGTATTTTTTGAGCACTAGCTACTTATGATGTAATCCTAAAAAGGCTGCAATACTATGTTTTTTTGTTTATTTGCTTGGTTTTTTTTTTAACAAGGCTGTGTATTATCTTTTGCTATATTCTGTGTAAGTAGACAAAATCATGTTATTGGGATCCTTCTGTTGCTTTTGTCTTTGAGAACAATGAAAACTTGTTCTGTTATCACCTAGTAGCTGATCTGTTTATGGAAATATAAAAATCTAGATGAACAGCTTTAGCACTTCCCTTAAAACAAGTGACAAACCCTGTCCAATGTGCATGTGGGCGTTTATGTCACTGTTAGTCCTGTATGAGTTAGGGCTGCAGGACATCCTTAGAAAGTACTGAGTGGAGGAGCTCAAGACCTCAAATACATTATAGGCTTTTTTTCAGTGAACCGGGCACTTAAATTTTAGCAAAAGAGGTTGACATGGGTGCCCTTCATTGTGTGTTCTCAAGCAGTTTGATGCTACAGCTTTCAGTGTAGAGCTGGTCTACCACCTTTCAGCAAAGATGTGGATCTGGACTGATGTTACACTGTACAGAAATTTCCCATTAGGGCAGTATGTGGCATGTGTTGTAAGAACATAATATGTAGATCGTATCTTGAGTGATTAATCTGTGCCTCTGCATTTCACAGAATCACACAGAATTGCAGAATGTCAGGGATTGCAAGGGACCTCAAAAGATCATCTAGTCCAATCCCCCTGCCAGAGCAGGAACACTTAGATGAGGTTACACAGGAAGGTGTCCAGGTGGGTTTTGAATGTCTCCAGAGCAGGAGACTCCACAACCTCCCTGGGCAGCCTGTTCCAGTGTTCTCTTACCCTTACTGAGAAGAAGTTTATTTTTGAATTTAAGTGGAACCTCTTGTGTTTCAGTTTGAACCTATTACCCCTTGTCCTACTGTTGGCTGTCAGACTGGTGAACCATCATAAAAGAGTCTGGGGTCTGACTTCACTGTTGCATTTCAGGCCTTGGTTGTAGAGGAAATCTTGTACTAATGAGAAGTTGGTGATGGGGTTCAGAGGTGAACGTGCCTAGATTCTCTTGGCCTTCACAACAGTAAGCGGTTCTCTTTGCAGTGAGAAGTGATGGTAAATATATGGAAGTTGTTGTATAGTATATTGTTGGGAAATACTATAGCTGTCACAGGAAGAGCTGTTGCAGTGAGTTAGGATT